>NC_045629.1:40789763-41123930 GCF_009829155.1 Mustela erminea | reverse complement strand
TATTAGTGAATCTTAATTCATTGGCCCTTCTTTTCACTTCTCATAGTAGCCTGAGACATTATTAAATAAAAATAACCCAGACTGGTGTTCATTTTCACAAGTATCTATAAATATGCAAATAATCACCTCTGTCTTGTCTTGTCTTGTAATGAGTCTCCTCACCTTCTGCTGGATCGTAGACTCCTTGAGAGTAGCTAGCTATTTCTGATTCAGTTCTGATTCCCTCTGCTACCCTAGAACAGTGCTGGAACATCACAGATGATGTTTGTTGAATATGTGTGAACAAACAAAAGTAAGAGATAGAGTTAACATAACAGATAAACTAGGTCCACATTTTCTAACTAGACAGGTAGCACCATCAGTCATCTCTTCTAAACCTGTATTGTTGCAGCTCATTCTAGATGGAACACTGCAGGGCTGCTAAAGATTTTCTCTCTGATGGCTCAATAGTCGTTGCTTATATTCCCAGGTGCAAGGAGGGCAAGATAGGAAAAGTGACCGAGCTTCCTCTCCATTGATTAGGCTCTCTCCAGCAGCATGACTGTTTTCCCCAGGATGGCAGGTGGCACAAACGTTTTGCAGCTCAGCAGGAGGTGTTGGCTTGATGCTCCAGACCTCCGTGATGCTGGCGGGTGCAGCAGAAGGGGAGCTGACTTCCTCTACACAGGTTCAGCTGATTACAGGGCGAGTCCCCACAGCGCCAGTGCCAGAGGGCCCCTGGGACTGACTGCAGCCAACCTTCTCATTTACAGAGTTCCCTGTCTGTGATGCCTGACATTTTTAAGGCTGAGCTGGCAAACAATCTATGATGATAGCCTCCAGAGAAGAGCCTCATATTAAGTAACCATAATAGCTTGAGTTTATAGGGAATCTTTCTTAGCACTCAAGTTATCTCATTTTTATCCCTTGTTACTTTCCTGAGAAAAGCATAGAGTGTTTCCCACTCCTGTTTTCCAGCTGAAGAAACAGAAGCACATGGAGACCAAATGTGCTTCTGACTAAGATTAACACCTAGGTGCTCTGATTCTTGGTAGAAGAATGTTTCACTCTAAGACTCAGAGATAAAATGAAATTTTTTGAAAGCACAGAGATAGCATTTTTTGGAAGGAGTCAATGTAAATCAAAATGCAAGAAGGCAGTGGCCATTCCCATCTTTCCTCAAATTTAAAGCCTAAACTTCTATATCTGATGTGGTTCATTCCTGAATGAACCTTTTCTTGCCTATTACACATTTTTGTTTAAAAGCCATGTTAAATCCCAGGGTTTAGAAAGTTTGGGGGTCGTTCTAAAGCTATTTGTATTTACCCTCAAAGAAGGAGCTTAACTAGGGGCCCACGGGAGAATTTGTTGTTGTTAAGTCTAAGAGTCAGAAAAATCAGAATGACTAAAACCATTCATTCACAGTGTTTCTTTTTAAAGTTAATTACAGTATTTTTTGGTTTTCAAAAGTATCTTCATAGTACAAAGACATGAAAGAGGAAAAATATTCTTAGGTATTAAAGAAACCTGAACAATGTAGTACATGTTAAAACAAAACAGTGAGTATGGGGGCACCTCTTTGCATTTTTGTGTTTCTTTGTTTTACATAGTTAATGGCTTTATCCATATTATATAAAGAAAGTAGGTAAAACTGTCATCTGATTACAAATTTTCTCTCACTTTCAAGACAGGTTGAGAGGTCAATTTCCAATTTCTACTCGCTGCAGAGTATAGAAATAAGTAGAACTCAAAACAGGTTGAAATCAATGCACATAAAATCCAATGCACATAAAGAATCAGTTACCCTTCAAAATCATTTTCCTTTAGTACCAGTTTGGCCACCTTCCAAACCAGTTATGTCTTTCTAGCAGAAGAGTTTGTTCATGACATAGACATTAAGCATAACCCCAGAATATTCATTAGAAATTTTCAGCTAAAAGAAGATTCATATTCCAAATTATGTAAGCATCAGTCAATCTCATTATCTCGTCATCTGAAAGACCTTCCCCTTCATTACGAGAGAAGAAATGTCTCTTGAGCACTCTGGACTTTTTACTGTTTAGAAACTTAAAAGTAATCTATTCTAACTTTCCGGAGAGCCAATACACCCTTGCATATTGTAGGCTTCTCTCCATGGTCCTGGGGATGCAGGCTAATAGTGACTATTTCCAACCTATTCAACTGCCACTGATTTTTCCATTACAATCCTCCAAAGGAATGCATCACCCCAGCAGCGCCAACAAGAGACTGTGCGCTAGCAGCTACCTGTGTTTATGGAACTGTTTTGCTTTTTGTTTGTCTTTTCTTAAGTAACATTGCTTTGAATCATCATCAATTTTGCATATATCATAACAAGTGCGAACCAATATCAATACTCATTGCTAAAGAAACTAAAGCAGGAAAAGATGGAGGAGAGCGTGCAGTCTTACTTTGCTTCGGAGACCAACCTGAAGTTACTAATTCAAAATTTTCCGTATGGGCATCCTCTGTCCCTGTGAGCTGACTTACCTTCTGGGCACATACTTCTGAAGGGAACTTCTTATATTAAGCTTTCTTGAATCTCACAGAACTTTTAAAAAACAATGATGCAAGATATTTACTTAAAAGTTTTTCATTAACGTGAGCCTTTGTAAATATGTTCTGGAAAGTGAATCGTAGTAATGAATGTGTACTGGGCATCCAGAAAAGGCTGGCTTACACAGGACTTCTGTCAAGCATTTAGAGATAGCAATGAACCCTGGGGTGCTCTTAAAGCAGTAGTGACATCCTCTGCAGCAGTAAATTAAGCCCCACGAAGAGTGTTAGTGTTGTTTTTAAAATAATAATAAAAAATAACAGAAGTCCTTATTCCTGATGACTCATACAAAATAACAAGAAGAAAAGCCACAATGCCAATTGAGTCAGGCTTCCTAGGAGGCCTCAGGCAATCCTTCAGAAATTTTGAAAGATCAATATTTAAGCAGCAGCAAGAAAACAAATATAGAGGTTTTTCTTTTCTTTCCTATTTGTGAAACCAGTACAGGCTTTCACAGAACAAGGTAGGAAATAAAATGAAAAATCATTTCCCAACATGAAGAGAAAATAAGGCAATGGGTGGGGGGTGCGGGGGGAGAGAGATTTTTATAGATCAAACCAGTAAGCTTTACTGAGATCCAAGAGCCAATTACTTTCAGTGCTATTTTCTAAGGGATTTAAAAATACATCTCCTCCTAATATGTTCTAACGCCAGCTCTTGAGATGAGAGATTTGAGCCGCACACAGGTGTTGTGAGCAAGGGGCCCACATTGAACAGAAGGGCTCCCTGGCTGTGTTGAAGAGGTGAGTCTGCACAGGGAACATTCTGTACGGAACCCCACCCACCCCAAAAACTTACCAAGGCAATGTAGAATAAGAATCCATAAATTGTGAGAAACTCTTCACTTCCGATGAAAGAAATGAAAGGAGTGGGGGCTTCTTCTACCCGCTGATTTTTTCTTCTCGGCATCTTTTATTTATTCCTTCTGACCACTAATTGCTATGCTGATCTTCACCCTGCTCAGGAACAGGCTAGACTGCCCCAGTGGGTTGTAGCATGTATTTGTGAAAAAACAAAATCCCCCAAGTTGATTTTCATTCTAATTCCCTCATGCTACCTTTTTGAGGACCATCCACTCAAATACTGCCTTAAGCCCCAATATTCCTGTCTATTCCTAACCTTCTTTCCTGCCATGTATCACATTGAAACTGGATGATTCCATCAATTTCTGTGACTAGACATGTCAATGATTCTCTTTTGAGTTTCTCTGACTGAGATGTGAATATTTAACTTCAAATTGGACACTACCTCTCTTTTTCAAGTTTTTATCTAAATTCCAGTTAGTTAACATACAGTGTAATGTTAGTTTCTGGTGTACAATATAGTGATTCAACACTTCCGTAATTCACCCAGTGCCCATCACAAGAGCCCTCCTTAATTCCCATTACCTATTTCACCCATGCCCAAACCCACCTTCTCTCTGGTAACCATCAGTTTATTCTCTATAGTTAAGAGTCTGTTTCTTGGTTTGCCTCTGTGTCCGTCTTTTTTTTTCCCCCCTTCACTCATTGTTTTGTTTCTTAAATTCCACATAGGAATGAAATCATATGGAGTATTACTCAGCCATAAAAAGGAATGAAATCTTGCCATTTGCAATGACATTGATAGAGCTGGAGAGTATTATGCTAAGCAAAGTAGGTCAGTCAGAGTTAGACATTACTTCTTTGAGAGATACACAGGTCCATCAAATTCACATTATGTTTAAAAGTGAAACTAAGACCCTCTACTGGAAGGAGTGTAAGTCTACCCAAATCAATTCAAGTAAAAGGGGACTTTGAACAGTATACAACAAAAAAGTATAGAGGCATCCAGGGACAAAAGGTGAGGTGAAGTTAGCAGATGGGATTGGACCAGAAGGTCAGGAATCAGGCTCATTTCTCTGAGTATCATTCTGCATTATTGTTCTTGTCTTTTAGTCTCATAAACTCCTTTTCTGCTCATATTTGCCTTCTCAATGACCTAATAAATTCATATTGCCATAGTATTGGTTTTATATATGTATTTCTAAAGATACTTTTATCTATAATTTAAAAAATTACCTACTCAATTTGCCTTATGCTCTATGGAAATTTTTGTTATTTTCTGTTAAAGAAGTTACAAGTAGGGTTGGCTGACTCATCAGCTCAATGACTTCATTAAAGCTCAAGTTGCTTTTCTTTCTACTCAGTCATCCTTCCAGATCTACTTTTATTCTTAGAGCAACTCCTCATTGTTGCAAGATAACAGCCACCGTTCCAGGCATCCAGCAAAAAAAGGGATTTATTTAGTTCTTTTCAAATGTAAGGGAAACTTCTGAAGATCTCAGTCAGACTTCACCATACATTTGGTGAAATCTGGTCCTGTACTCATCCCTAAACCAATTACTAGCCAGCAAGAGCAGATTTGTCAATACTTAGCAATTAGAAGACAATGAAAGAATTAGATGGAGTGTGTCTTGGGTAGCTAACCACCAAGGTGTGTCTGTTTAAAGCTTGGAGCCAATTTAGCTCCAGTCTCCTCAATGATCATCTTCCAGTTGTCATTTGAAGCCCAGCTTCCTCTCTGTTCTTATTTTCTAGCATTCTTCTCCTCTTTACCTTTGCTTCATCCTTCTTTTTAAACATAGCATGCAAACTTCCATCATGCCTGTGTCCTGCTTTACTCAGATGTTTGTTCAAATGTCACCTTAAATATTTCCCTATTCTTAGCTCTCCAATATAAAATTAGCACCTTACCACTTTGCATCCCCTTACTCTACTTTTTCTTAATGGAACTCACCACTATTTGACATTACATATGCATTTGTTTTTTAGCTGATTTTCTGCTAGACTATGACTCCAATAACGTAGGGTTTTTTTTTTTTTTTTTCCCTTTTGTTCATTGGAATATCAACAGTGCTTGGGACATTTTCTGGCTCATCATTAATGCTCGGTAAGTATATTTTTACAATGAAGAATTTCTCAAGTTCCTCATCCCAAGTTTTATGGAGAAAGGATCTTATTGGCTAAAAGGGATTAGGTGGTTGCTCATGATCCGGTCAACTGTAGACTGTGGGCAGGATCATGAGCTTCAAAGATACGGTGAGCATATACCCCACTTATTCTGTAGAGAACCAGTTAATACCTGCTGTCCTATAGTAATTATTCACTGCTTTCTATTTTCACTCTCTAAAGTGCTCCAATTTAGATGATAAATTAGATGATCCCCCTATGCATAGGAAATGCGCCTCCCAGATCCTGTGGAGGGGCTGTTTTCTAAATGAAGGATGTGGGTGGGAAATAACGATTAGCATATCTAGTACTCTTCCCCAACTCTACTTCTTCACTGGGATTCTCCATGCAGAAACCTTACCACCATTCACCCGTAAGGAGAAACCATAACACTGTTCTCTGCTGGGAGCACCTGGGTGGCTCAGTGGGTTAAAGCCTCTGCCTTCGGCTCAGGTCGTGATCCCAGGGTCCTGGGAATGAGCCCTGCATTGGTCTCTCTGCTCAGCAGGGAGCCTGCTTCCCCCCTCTCTCTCTGCCTGCCTCTCTGCCTACCTGTGATCTCTCTCTGTCAAATAAATAAATAAAATCTTCAAAAAAAAAAAAAAAGCTTTTCTCTGCTGAGATTTTCAATCCTCAGGATATGCCATCTTCCTTTAATTGGTAAGAATTTTTTCCAGATTTCCATCTTTATCATGTCTCATAACTACATCCCCCTTTCCATATTTATTGAATAAACATATATGATCTTTTTTCAAATCATAAAAAGAGAAGGCAGAAGTTAAAATTCTAGTCACGGAAGAGTGTCCAGAGTGGAGGCAAAGTGAAATATTCCCTACTGGGCTACAAAGAAATAGTTAATATGTTTACTTCTATTGTCTACAATAGGAGTTGGCAAATCATGACCCATGGGCCAAATCCAGCTCTACCACCTATTTTTGTTAACAAAGCGTTATTGGAACACAGACATACCCATTCATTTCTGTATTATCTATGCTGTTTCCATGCTACAACTATAGATTTAAGTAGTTGTCACAGACCATATGTCCTGCAAAGCTAAAAATATTTAATATCTGGTCATTTATGGGAAAAACATGTTGCAACCACTGCTCTACAATATAATGTTAAGAGAGCATCTTACAAAGGTTATTTGATGATGCTCCATTTGTCAGTCTAGACCCGCTGCCACAGGATAAGTCTAGAGATAAACATCATCACATAGAGAAAGAAGGATACCAATACAACTTGAAATCATCATATCCATTCTCATCGTGGCATGACAGAATTTATATTCTTCCCTCCTGAGTCATAGGACATGCCCCTTGGGGGGCTGGCCCAGATGAAACTAGGACACTCATGAAGAGTTAGAGATACTTAACTTCAGGTGCCTAAGTTATGGTTGGAGATGGCTTATCTCAAGAAGGAAAACATTTGTGTTGTAGGTGCTCCACTCTGATCCTGGACCAGGAAGGGCAACTCTTCCTCATTCTTTCCCTGCAGGTACATGATCTGAAATGATCTTACCCATCCGAACTTCACTAACGGAGAAACCTAATAGAAGCAAATAACTAAGAGCTCTCTTCAAAGCCCAAGAGAAACAGGTGGGAGAGTTAGAGAGGTTGGAAGTTTTAGGAAAGATGGTAGTCATAGAGAAGAGAGATGAAGACTAAGGAAAGACTTCCCTGTGCTCTGAAATTAATAAGGATCCATAGGTTTCCTAAGAGAAAAAGTAACTTCTTTTACTTTGTTTTCCGGGGTCTTGATGTGATCATCTGACCCCTAACCTAAATCCAGAGGTATGCTTTAACTTGTTACTCTCATCTTACTTTGGATAGTTACTAATGGATTGTCCCTTCCCTTCCTTCCCAAGGTGAAGAGCATAGCCAAAGGGCTTAACCTTCATATTTAACCTTAAAGTTGTGTCATTAAAATGGCCATCAATTTATATGGGGAATGGAATCAAAAGGAGACTAGATCTTTTGTTCTAATCCATGCTACTGTCCCTTTGCCATTTCCCTAGGACCTAGGAAAAAACAGAAACAACGTCTCTGGATTTGGCATCCCATGAGAATGTATTCACTTTCAGTCCTACAGATATTTGTGTGTGTGCGATGACATCTGGACATACGTAGGCAATGCTAGCAGGTCTTTACAAAAGCAGATGTTGTGTGAACCATTTTGCACAACTCACCAGTAAAAGGGGCAGGCAAGCAGAACGGTGCCATTCTTTGCCTGGTATTTGGCAAAAAAGAGAAAACAAATGCATTTTTGACATCTGTTCTTGTTCTTTTTTATAGCTTAGCTCTGCCAGCCAAGCAGACCTGATCAGGCATAATTGATAAATTATTAAAAGCAACTTGACAAGGAGGGCAATGAAAACTAATAAGAAAAAGGAGAAATGAATTGACTCATATTTGTCAGGTGCTTTGAAGAAAAAAACTAACAGGAGAAGACAAACTTAAAAAATCAGTATTGTTTTAGGAAAAGCCCTACAGTGCCATGGTGACAAAACAGAAATAACTGTGTTCTTCTTTTTTGCCTCCCACGAGTTATTGGGAGCAGATTGAAAAGCTAAATTCTTCTTTTCACAGAATAATAACAGCTACAATTCATGGAACACTCTGTAAGGTACTATGGCATCTCTAAATCCTCAACAGAAATGAATCCCATTTTAGAGACTGGAAAACGAAAGCCCAAGAGACTATCACACAGCTGACCAACAGGCAGGGGCAGGGTAGGCAAGATGCCTTCGATGCACCTTTTCAGCTGACAAACTGCTCCCATATACATGACTATTTAGGGAAGTATGGCTTGGTGGCAAGAGTATGAACCTTGACACTGGAGAGTTTTGAATCCTGCCTCAGCTACACTGTAGCTGGTGGATTTGGTTTCCTCATTTAACTTCAAAATTCAGTTTCTTTTGCTAGAAATGGGGAAAAAAAATCTATTGCACGGAGCTTTAGTGTGAATCAAGAAAGGTAATATTTATCCAAATACCTTAGAAGTCATAGACATCCAGTAACCTCTGCTCTTCTTCTTTTTCTCATTGAATCATGCCTTCTGTACCCAGCTCAAAATAGTAATCAGAGAAGACAAATAGTGGTATGTAATATGTCATGGTATGTTTTAAAAAATTGTCTCAAAAATTGTTGTACTTGACACAAGATGTTTCAAATAAAAACTTTTGTTTGCACTAGTTCTATTATTCAGTCTTACCACCAATTTTATATAACCAGTCTTAATGAACATCTCAATCCTGGTATCCTAAAATATCAGAATTCTGGTATTTTATCAGAATTCTAAATTTTAAAGTACAGAATTTCCAAACCATCTTTCTAAATGAGTGTTTGAAGGCAAGATCTGGAGCAATAGGAAGTCAGCCTCTCACTGTCCCAGCCCAGACACAGATAGCACCTGAAAGCCAGTCCATCCAGCATTTATAAATTTTTTTGGTAATTGAAAAGTTCCATCACACGCTTTTTGCCTCTGTCTTATGGATTATCCCATAAGAGCCTTTGATTATATTCGTGTGTTTACTACAATTGCATATATCAAATAGGTGTTTAATTATTAGTTGAAACATAAGAAAATTAAGAAGACTTGTCATAAATGACTTTTTAAGACGTCACTTTCTGAGTGTAAAGCCTATGAGAAACCTGGCAGAGGCCTGAGGGGAGGTGCAGGGAATGTTCTCACCTTTGTGAGTTCTCAAGTTCTCCGATGACATTTGCCCTTCAGTCTTTCTTTAAGTCCTATGGGAAACACTATGGTAGCTCTCCCTGTTCTCCTGTAATAATACCTATGATGATTAGACAAAGAACAAGGCACAGCTGTAAATGTTCAGCAAGGTTATATTTTTCAATTTGAATAGTATTAGAAAAGAAATCAAATATAAGTGGAATCAATGTGTATAAGGAGACTGCAAATGAGATGCTAAATAGTTCCTTTTCTATGTGGATTTCCACTGTTTCTAATAGCAGCAGAGTTAATTAATCAGGTGTTCAACATTTATTTTTTGAACTCAATGATGCCATAATTCAAGCAGACATCCTAGGGAATGAGAACAAAAGAAGATCTGGTTCATATGAACCTGTGAATGATTTGAACTTTCATTGAAAAGAGAGATTGCTTTATCACCATGGTGGCCTGGAAATATTTTTCTTATTCTAAAAGCCATGGAAACATTTTACCCATGAACTTGTAACTTCCCAATACATGCATAAGTGTAAAAATCTGTAGATGAACCCGAGAGAAAGCAATTACCATTAAAGGTCAACTTTCAATTCCATCAAATAATTATTCAGGAGATATAGATATAGATATAGATATAGATATAGATATAGATATAGATATAGATATACACACGCACACATACAGGAAATCTATATGATATATATGATCTATATGATGTATATGTGTATATATATGCATAAGATATATATATATACAGAAAGTGAACAGTACTTAGGGTCAAGCTCTCTGGTTTACTAGTTCTGTATCATTAGTCAAATTCCTTATTCACTATGAACTTCAGTGTTCATATGAAAAATGGAGATAATATTTGTGTTAGGAATCTCTGTCAAACAAATAATCCCGAACATTAATTTTGGTCAAAAATCAGCAATTTTGACAGGACCCACCCACAACCTGTCTCTGCCTCATGCAGCTTCAGCTAAGGTGAGAGGCTGCGAATAGTTTGCTTGATGGGGGCTGGAATCATCTGGAGGTTCACCACTCATATCTGGCAGTGGCTAGCTGATGACTGGTAACCTCAGCTAGAAATGTGGGGTGTGCACATGGGAGCTTCCCCACACAGGCCACTTCATATGGTGCTTGAGCTTCCTCATGGTATGGAGGTCACGTTCGACAAGTAATCCCCTTCACAAAACTATGCAGAAATAGGAAACTATATACCCATATTATGAGTAGCCTTGAAGTTGTAATATTGTAACTTCCATCACAGTCAAGAGCCTACTCAGATACAAGGGGAGAAAAAGCAGACCCACCTTTCATTGGTAGCTTTCCGTAAAGAAGAACATGTAGCAATAGAGACATGGTTGTGCTATTTTTGGAATATAAGGTCTATCACAATAATAAAATCTACCATATAACATATATTCTGTTCCACTTTTTTTCTTTCAACAAACTTTTACAAACCTTTGCATATATTTTCACAATTTTCATCAATTTTTCAAAAAGATGGAAACTTACCACTGAGCTTAATTCTAATCTCACATCTTTCTCCCCCTGACAATGGCTTCTTGAGTGAGGATGCATGGCAGCTTCAGTGGTGATAAAACAGAGTGGAGTGCCACATGTAGAACAGCCCATCTTTTATTATCTTGAATTGTAAGAACATGCTTTGAATAAACTTTGCTAGTGGAACAAATAGAACCACACTTTGTTCAAGACTATATTTGCTTTATGAAAATACCCTTCACATCTAATACCCATGTGTTAAACACCTCTTGTTCTGGTGCCCTTTTGTTTTTTATGAAGTAAGAGCATTAAGAAAGGGCTATGTTACTTACTCTCTTGCATAAGTGCTGTTGTGGGTATTACATGCTACAACATACATGAGGGCTTTAACCTTCCGACCACTAGCTGAAGAAACAGTTCTTTCAAAAGAGGTAAAAAACAAATCTTGTGCAATGATCAAAAGAATCAAGTTTACTGATGGGCAAATTAATAATACTTTATTAATTTTGACTCTCAACATCCTCAATTCTTACCAAAAGAATTACTTATGAGAAAGTTGAGAGAAATAAAAAGCAGAAATTTTCTGCAAATGTCCCCCAAATGTTTTCCAAATGTTGTAGAGAACCCACAAAGAGAACTACCTAAATATTTGTCTTCCCATCAGAAAGCTGTTATAATACTCAATGCCAAATATTCAAATGAAATAAGCCCCCCCAAATTATTTATAATTCTACATTTTCCAAATTCCTGGATCTTTAATATCACAAAATTCAATTAAAATCTGTTTACCTCCACGTTTTATTTTGGCATTGACTTATTAAACAAGAAACTGAGAAAGTCATTGAGAAGAGTAGCAAAATGAAGTGCATTACTGAACTGTCAGCAAAACTGCCAGTTTTCTAATTTGTGGGGAAAGGGAAAAAAATCATGTAGTAGACAGAGTTTTCATTACTTCCATTAAACTGTTGCTTTTGTTGTTGCCAAATCATACTATTTGGATGCAATGCACTGAAGGCAGAGTAGACACCGAAGATCCACATCAGCAGCCAATACTTCGCCCCAGGTGTTTCCACCCTCTTCTATTCATGGCTGTGTATACAATTGCCTTCTTCACGGTAGTAAGATCATTGCTGGATTTTCTGTTGCTGTCAACAGGAATAGCTCTGGAGGTTTATGCTGGACCCTGGAAATCAATGTTGGCTTTGAAAAAGATGCATTTTAGACAATGTAGGGGGAAAAAAAGTCAGTTATATCCTATGTGTATGTTGTCCATTATATAACAATTGGGTATCACTAGTGACGACAAGGTAATTACTTAATCCTTGTGAATATCTTAAGTCACTAGACTGAAGATGCCACTTTCATGACAGATACTTTACCTGGAAAGAAAATGATGTAACATAAAGTAGCCTTAAGAAGTGCGGTATCTACACTTCTATGCAATTTCTTTGTTCTGCCATACTCTAAGTCTGTGACTATACTCCTGGCGTAAGTTAAAGATGTAAGACTATTGCTTTCGTTAACTCTCAGTTATTCTTGAGAATGGGAGAGTATGGATAAATAAAACCCACAAGTAATACAAAATATCCCTCACAGTCCTGCCTCTGAGAAAGAAGTTGATGGATGGATTATTACAAGGGCCCATTTTGAGTCTGAACTGGGCTGTGTTAATTTGGTGAGTCAGGCTTCTGGGATTTCGTTGACAAACAGAACAGGGATTTTGAAAGTACTCCACTGGGAAGTATAATTGTAATCTATTGCTATGTAACAAACTATCACAAATTGAGTGGCTAAAAATAATTCATAGTTGCTGTGGGTCAGAAATTTGGGCACAACTTCTCTGGGTCCTCTGCTTCAGTTTTCATAGTCTGCAATTACCTTATCATCCAGGGCTGAGGTTTCATCTGAAGGCTCAACAGAGGAAAGATCTGCTTCTCAATTCAGTGGTCATTGGCAGGATTCAGTTCCTCAAGAGCTGATAGACCCTGAGGATTTTAGTTCTTTGCATACTGTTAGACTGAGGGTCTTGGTTCTTCACAGGCTATTGGCCAGAGGTCATCCTAATTTCTTGCCATATAGGCCTCTCCACATGGCAACTTATTTCATCAAACTTGCAAGCTAAGAAAACAATAAAGTCCAGTAGCAATATGGAGGTCACAACATTTTATAGCTCCATCATGGAAGTGACATCCCATTATGTTTATGGTGTTCTTTGGTTAGACACAGGCCATTATGTCTAACCCTCACTCAAAGGGAGGGTTGGACACTTAGGCAAGAATAACAAGAGGCAGGCTTTATTGGGGCCAATATTATCTGCCTACATCAGGTTTGATGAGGACAGAGGGATTGGGATAGGAAGGGAGCTAAATGTCTATCCTGCATAGTAGTTTCTGGACTTCTTCTCAAAGTCTGTGCTGAGATCCTCAGCAGGCTCAAGTTGGAGGATTTATTTTCACCTGGAAGGATTCAAAGCAACCTCAGAAGTGTGGCTTTCCTTATGACATGACATGTGACACCAGATGGGTATAAAAGATATGTTCCTTTTTTCTGTATGCACTACAGCTTTGTTTTGTCCTTATAGATTCTGTGTTCTTTACAGTAAGAACTCCATGGTGTAGCTTTGCTGTCTCAAGAGCTTGAACTATGAAAAAGTGCTGGGAGATTGTGTCCTTGGGTTTTGATACAATTATAAAAGGGAATGTTAAACATTACAGAAATGGATGACTCTTGTCTGAGCAACTTTGTGCATACTGGATCTGGATACATAGCTGAATGCTTAATTATTTTAAGGAATATATATGCTCTATTTTGCAGCTCTTCCATTTTTTGTTTTGTTTTGTTTTGTTTTGTTTTTAACCTTCCTTCCTTCCTTCAACTCAGTGACCAGATTTTCTGAAGGCCTTAAGCATCCTAATTCATAAGTAAAAATAATAAGGGAAGCCAAATATAAGTTAATTCTCTAAGTTTCACAGGAGAAGGCTGAGGCGGGGGGCGGGCAGGTGATGGCTGATAATCTGACCCCTAACCTAAATCCAGAGGTATGCTTTAACTTGTTACTCTCATCTTATTTGGGATAGGTAAGTGTGTATCTCAGCATACCAATTTCATACATTGTGAACAATATTCTGGCCACTAAAATGTACCTATTATTCTACCCACATGCTAGATATACAAAGAGGATAAAGTGTTGATACTGATCAAGTATCAATAGGCTAAAGAAGAATATGGAAAAGAAAAAGGAAGAGGTGGAAGCAGAGGGAGAGAAATGTGAAGACAATAATTTTGGTTTTATTGTTTTTTTTTTAAATATAACCTTTATCAGATCTCTCCTGAAAGATACACTCCAGGAGCCACAAGATGTTCATACATTTTGCTTTTCTCAAACAAAGCAATTCAGACTCTTCAGGGAATGAAGGGAAGGACAACAGGAGACTGAAATCTCAGATTTATCTATTAAATTGGCTCTATAATTTATTTTGTAAATAGTTTTATAATGAGCTCATGATGGACTATTTTCTCTGAAATCCTAGAGATTTCAGGATGGTGTTTCAGTACCACCTTATGTCTAATATTTATCAAAACAGGAGAGACTAAAGGATTAAAATGTCTAAACTTTATCACACATTTGTGTCTGCTGGCAAGACTATAGAACAGTTGTTAATATTGAAAATGAGATGAAAGATGTTCTAAATTTATCTTATCAGCACTGTCTTTCAACGTAATGATAGTTACTTGACACTATCACACTGCTTTTCAGCCAGTTGAAACCAAGTCTGCAGAGACACACATTCATTCAGAAGGCATAGCTCAGAAATATAGAGCGATGCCAAATTAAACAGATAAGTGTTCATTCACCTGGGAACCATATTTTGACTGCATTATGGTGCAAGTTGAAAAAAAAAAAGCAATGTTCACATCAATTTAAAAATCATACTTAAAAGACCTCAGATGGAAACCATATATTTTTCCAATATCCATATATAAATTAATATGTACCATCTGGGTTACATCTGGCAACATAAAAATGTTGTCTTAAGAACACTAAGGTGTGAGAACCATCAAGCAGATCCAAGTTGATTTGGCACATTTGTTCACAAAAGGAGGCAGCTCTTTATGTGGTAAAATTTAACCTAGAAAATAAGTAGAAGTTTAAGAACTCATCTCGACATACACAGTTTTATCAAAAATATAAGGAGATGAATTACATTAATATTCATAAGATAATCAGATGGCATTCTACATTAGAAGGGTATAAGAAAGAAGAGTGAATGCTAGAGAATAAATCTGCATTTGGATCTTTTTATCAAGGCTAGTTTGCACCCATTTTAGAAATATAATATCATATTCAGAAATTGTGATTCTCCTAAGAAGGAAAACTAAGGCTTAGCCCTCATTCTAACTATCTGCAGGTCTGTGCCCTGCTCTATATGAAAGTTCAAAGCTCACCAATATATCATGTATGCTGACTATCACACAAAAAGTCTCAACATCAACTCTTACCTTTATACTTTAATACCATCATTAAGAAAAGTGTCTAATAAGCTACCTGTGTCTTATTGTTGTTTGGAAAAGAGCATATGAATAGGTTACTAAAATGAAAACAAATTCTTTCCAAATTATCATATTGCTCCCATTTATTTGGAAATATCTAGGCAGAAAGGTAATATGTTCAATTAAGAGCCTTTATTCAATAAAACAACAGATAAGTAAAGTAAGGGTAAACAGGTCTATGATTGAATATACAAAGAATTATGTTAAATAATCCTGATTATTCCACAGGTGCTGAAATTATGAATGGGAATATACTAAATTGCAAATTGGATAATACTGGGCCCATACTTATTCCATAGAACTGGTCAAGTTGTAAGAAAAGCAATACAATCAAGGAATACAATATGCCCCGTATTTTTGATCCAAGGGTTGAAAGAAAACCTACCAGTTAATCTGTGCCTTCATATCTGTTCTGGGACATGGCTCTGGGGGACCAGCTGGAACTGTGTAGTTCTGGGGGGTCAAGGGTAAGGCAGAGAGAGCAAGAAGTGGGGAGGCATCTGAGAAGGGCTGAGAACAGTTCCTGGGCTTCCCTGAGCCTGTGGGTCTGGCTATATTTCTGGGATTCTTGGCAGAGCACTCAAGCCAAGCCAGACTAGTGGGAAGGGCCACAAATCACCTTCATAAACTTCCTTTTCCTTGGTCTGCATAATTTTATGCAGGTTAAGTAAGTTCAAGGTTAGAGTCGAGGGAAACAGTAAAGGAAAAAGAAGTAAAAAGCGGTATCATGGGAGTATCAAAAAGTTAACAGAGACCTTCCCTAGCAAGATGAAACCTTCCAGGTGCCTTACAGGCTGGCAGCACTATGCAAAAATCACTAGAATCAAAAGCCCGCATGCCAGAGCCTTGCAGACTCAGAAACCCAATTCTGGCCACACCTTGAAAACTGTCTTCTGAGGCAGATTGACATTAACTAAACTCATGAGCCCGATGAAGACAACAGGAAGGCTGTTTTAGGCCTTCAGTGAACAACCGGCTCTGCCTATCTGCATTCCCCCCTATTATCTTTCTGAGTGAACCTTCTACTTTACTTCTTGCACACTGTGTGTGGGCCACTCTGACCCCCATGATCTTCCTCAGACACGCCAATGTGCTTCCTTCTCCCAGGGTCCTTTTCTTTACTTATCTTCCCAACTTCTCCCTCAGTTCTTATGGACCATTTCACAGATGCCAGCTTCACTCATGTCCTTTAATATTCAGTATATCCCCATACCCTACCCCATTCTCACTGCTTTCCCCTCTCTACTTTTTTTTAATAGCATCATCTGATGCAATTTTATATTTGACTTATTCATTTTGTTTAGTTTTTTTATTTGCTAGAACACAAATTCTGCTTATTTATTAGAAAATAAACATGATGACTTGGACTTTTATCTCTTTTATTCTTTTATTTATTTATTATTGTTGTAACCTCAGATTCTAGAACATTGCCTGGAGCATAATAGATACTCTATTAAAAATACAATTAATAAGGGAAATCTTGCCATTTGCGACAACATGGATGGAACTAGAGTGTATCATGCTTAGCGAAATAAGTCAAGCAGAGAAAGACAACTATCATATGATCTCCCTGATATGAGGAAGTGGTGATGCAACATGGGGGCTTAAGTGGGTAGGAGAAGAATCAATGAAACAAGATGGGATTGGGAGGGAGACAAACCATAAGTGACTCTTAATCTCACAAAACAAACTGAGGGTTGCTGGGGGAAGGGGGTTTGGGAGAAGGGGGGTTGGGGTTATGGACATTGGGGAGGGTATGTGCTTTGGTGAGTGCTGTGAAGTGTGTAAACCTGGTGATTCACAGACCTGTACCCCTGGGGATAAAAATATATGTTTATAAAAAATAAAAAATTAAAAAAAAAACAACAACAACAAAAATAAATAAATTAATTAATTAATTAAAAAAATACAATTAATAAAACCTAAAATGGGGGACACTCCCCAACAAACACTCACCAAAGCAATTACCCTTGTTTGATCCTATTGTAAGGATGGTGCCAGGGAAGGGAGTTATTGGTGAGTTTCAAAGGACTCCTGATGGGACAGGGTTTAGACCTTTATTTTTAAAAATAGCTTGGCATGTGAACATGTTTGTGCGTAAATAAAAATACAAAAGGAAAAATTTTGTTTAATTAGTCAACTAACTTTCACAGAAAAATAGAACTAAAACTATGATTATTAGGGTTCTCCAGAGAAACAGAACCTAATAGTAGATATATGTGTATATGCATACGTATATATATGTATGAGTATATGTGTATGTATGTATACCAATGAAGAGAGAGAGGGATTTATTATAAGAATTGGCTCATGCAGTTATGTATGTAGAGAGTCCCACGATCTGCCCTGTGCAAACTGGAGAGCAGCAAAAGCTGGTGGTGTTATTAGGTCTGAGTCCAATAGCCCTAGAATGGGGGAATAGGCAATGGTATGAGTCCAGGTTTGAGTTCAAAGCCAGAGAATCAGGACCACTGATGTCCAAGGGCAAGAGAAGATGAATGTCCCAGCTAAAGCAAAGACATCAGTTTGCCCTTCTCCAACATTTTTGTCCTGCCCAGGCCCCCAAGGCTTAAATGATGCTCACCCACATTGGTGAAGGTGATTTTCTTTACTCAGTCTACAGATTCCAGTGTTAATCTCTTCTAGAGACGTCCTCACAGACACACCCAGAAATAGTGTCTTACTGGTTATCAGTGCATCTCCTAGTATTTATCCCTTAAAATTACACAGATAATTTTATCAGTCAGGTTGACACATAAAATTAACCACCAGACTATGTGAAAATACAAATATGAAAACTTATGTTACATGATATATTGCATGATAAATATCGTGTTTTGTTATATACAAAATATAAATATGATACTTATATACAGTTTGACTACTATATTTACTTACAGTAGGCAGTGAGGCATTGCAAGAAAGTTTAAAATTTAAAATTGTTTCCGGAGTGTGCAACAAGATTAAAATAATTGATTATACATATAGTAGTGATATGTCTCAAACCATAATCTTGCTTATGCTCCTCAAAGTAAGTAACTTAATTGGACTTAATTTTTAGCTTCAGTCCCATTCTGCCTGGTTGCAGAATCACCAAATTTCTAAAAATTCAGAGTAAACAGATTCGATTTAAGGTAGACTCACTCAATCAGAATTCTTCTTTCTCTTTTATTTCTAAGTCTTGGGAAGTTTACGTAGTGGCACTGCACTGAGGGGTGGGGCTATCTGGTCCCTGCTCATCTTTTGCTACCTTTCTGGCATCTGCTCAGATTGCATATTCCCACGCCCCACTCTCCCTTGCATGTGTCATGGTAGCATTCCCTGGCTTGCCTTTATCCTACCATCAGAACCTTTTCCCATCTGTCAACCTTCTTTCCATTAGCTTTGTGCTTTTCTGGACAAGGCTCTGGAGGTACACAAGAGAATTTCCTATGCTCTCCTATAGTACTCTGGAGGCATAATAGGGGACTTCCCAGGAGGGTGCTGATGAGGATGGTGATGGGTAGGAGATGACTTTGAACTTCTCCTACTACTCAAGCTGCACTTCTTCCTCACTGCTACCTCACCATTCTAGTGTAGGGAATCTTCTCAAATCTTACCACTTAGCAGAACTATAGATGGGAAGTGGGGTACATGTTGATTTTGTCTTAGAGCCCAAACCTACCTGGTAACTAGTAGCAGAGATGGCCAGGTTTCTACCAAAATGTCATGCTTCTCTTGCCATAGTCTGGAATTATTGTTGGGTCTAGGCTGTGTGGACAGGGGCTCTATGTCCACGTTCTCCTTGCCTCAGGTTGTGGGTATGTAATACGAACAGTTCTTGACAATTGAATAAGAATAGATATGATGTGTATCATGTCTATACCAGGGTTTATAAAAAGGAGGTGTGACTTTCTTGTCTTCTATTTCTCCCTTTTGCCTGCTGGATGACAAGGTTCTAGGGACTGAGGCACTCTAAGGTGGGAGGAGCCCGAGGACCTGAGTCATCACGTGGAGAACAGCTGCCCACCAATCTGACCAAACTGCTGGGACCTTCGCATAAAAAATAAAATACTATGTAAAACAATCTGACGGGTTTGAAGGGGCGGGGGGGTGGTGGGAGGTTGGGGTACCAGGTGGTGGGTATTATAGAGGGCACGGATTGCATGGAGCACTGGGTGTGGTGAAAAAATAATGAATACTGTTTTTCTGAAAATAAATAAATTAATTAAAAAAATAAAATACTATTGTGTTAAGTCTTCAAACTGTGGTTACAACAGCAAGCATTACTTCCACAAATAGAGAGTTCTGTGGTCCTCCAGAATGAGGTCTGGAGACGGAATGTAGACCCTTTCGTAGCACACTCAGGGGCATCTCTCTTGTGTCCTCTTTCATATATGCTAATGCTGACCCATGGGATTTCCATGTCATCTGAAGTCACAGGAAAAATTGTTCCTGGCTGATATTTATCCTTATATAAGTATTATTTAGCACAGGGCCGGCTATTCTATGAAGAAATCACAGTCTTTTCCTTGTCCTTCAAGAGTAAGCTTTGAAATATAAAGTTGAGTATTGCTTGAAACTTTGTCTTTGCATTTTACCACCATACTTCTGGATGTTTCTGGCTGGATGTGAGTTGGAGAGGATAGCTGGTCGTCAGGGTAGTCTGCATAGAGGAGGCCACCTTCAAATAAGAGCATCTCTTCTTACCTCCTGTAATTTATACCACAGCATGAACATCAGGAGAGACTTCCCATGCAACCATACAGAAAATGTATAAAGTCTAAGAATTAATATTCACTTTTCCCTAGAGAGTATTTAGATGAGTTTTGCCAAGACTTGCCTTGATGACCTTCCTTCATTTGCATTTTCTGGGCCAATCCACACTTCTGACCTACACAGGACTTTGTTAGACAGTTCATTCTTTCAATCAGATTTTCTTCAGTGCTGATGGCTGGGAGTCATTTGTATCTTTCTGGTGACTGCATTTATCTGTGTTCTTGCCAATTGCATATGTATTTTATATAGCATATATTAGATATATATTATATATTATATATTATAATTACTCTAATTATAATATATATCTTATAATTAGAGTAATTATAATATATATTACATACAGAGATAATATATATATATATATCGTATATTTTATGTATGATCAGTTATTCCTTAATTCTAAGACTTGGGGAACAGCAATTGTCTACTTACACTCCACATTCTTAAACACTAGGTTTTGGGGGAGGCATTTCTTCACTTGTCATTTGGCAACCAAATCACACTTTCTGGGAGGCTAATTAAATCTGCCCTCCTAACTTGAATACTAGGCACAATCTCTGGAATTATAGAAGAGGGTCCTCCAAATGGGAAAGGTTGGATATATAGAATGCATTTTTGGTAAGGAAAGAAAAAAGTCCCAGCAGTAGATACAGGAAACTGATATGATATGCTGAACACCCTGGTTGTTTCAAAGCTGTCGCCCAGTGCAAGGGTTCTGTTAGGACAGTGAGAATCCAACATTTCACGATGAAAGATACTTATGTTTGATTTTTGAGTTCAGATTGTGAAATTTTAGATAATGAGGGTTATCTTTATTTCCAGGTTCTTCTTTATAAGGGAAAATGTTCTACTTGATTCTCTAAAAGGGCATTCTACTAGATTCTTCTTGTTATGTCGACCAATGTCCTCCTATTCACTTTGGAGACAAGGCAATTAACTTAGTAACAGTATTAGGAATTGTTCAAGTATCTGTATGATTAGCAGGAACCATCATTGACCTTATGAAAATGGATGTGTCTCTTCTAGAAGTAGAAGGCATTGCCTCTTGTTTTCCCTGTACTTCTCAGATAAAAAACTGAGATTCAGAAAGCGAGCACACTTGCCTAAGGTTATCCTTCTTTGTACAGAATAAAAAAGAACTGTGAAGACATGCACATTCGCTAGGAAAGGATAGGAGGTATGGGAACATTGTCAATAACCAGGGATGGGTTTGTAATATACCAAATCAGATACACACACACACACACACACACACACACACACAGTGGATATAGCACTCTCCCTCTCTCTCTCTTTACACACACACTCACATACATTTGCTTCATTAGGCAAGAAGCATAGAATACCAGCATATTAAAATGCAAGAAACAGCACACAATTTTTCTCTATTTTTAGAATGGTGTTATAGGGACACACGTTCAGAGGCCTTGGCAGCTGAACCACCTTCTAAATTGAAAACAAGTAAATAAATGAGGTGCTCAAATATGCACACCAAAGCAGTTTGAATATTCAAGGGAAAAGTTGTAGTAACGATGAACTAAATTATAATAGCTGCTAATATGCTAATCTTGATGTTCATTGAATTCGTGTAACAACCTGATGACTAGTAGAAGGATTGCCATTTTAAAGATGCAGAGACTGAGAGGCTCACGGGCGTTCTTGGGCCCTCCTACACAACAACGAAGCAGCAGGACAAAATTTGAACACCATTTTGACTTGCTCCAGACTCTCCCTCCCACTATAACATGTTGCCTTCTTAACCATCCAAGGAAAAGCAAGTTTAGTTTCTTCCTAACTTGCTTTCCTCCCTTTTGTCTAACCTACCTCTTACTCTAATGGTAGCTTTACTGATGCACTTGTCCCAATGTTTGTTAGGACAAATGTTGTACCCCTGTACACAGTCAAGGAGTCACTGCCCTCTAGTGCACATCGGAGGCACTCAAATACATAGGATATCAGTTCCTCTTGTAAACTAGCAGTTCAATATCCAGACTGAGGGAATTTTCCATTAGAAAAAAACTTTTAAGATCCAGTAGTCCATAAAGACTAAAAAAAAAGAAAAGGGCCTCAACAATCTCCTTACCGATCCCCAAAGAGCCTTCGAGTAAAAGGCGTGGCCATTGATAAAATATAGTGGTAACTTGAAAATTATGTTTTGAAATATACATCTTTGGTGATGCCTCTGCTGCTACTCCTTTGTTCCATTCGTGTGCTGTGCATAGCTGTGTGAATGGTGCTAGAATGTGAGATCGGGCTCACAAGTGAAACCCCTGTCTGAGCAGAACGAAGGCTCAGATAACGCTCCTCAGGCTCAATCTGCATCTAGATGTTTTCACAAAAAGGAAGTAGTGATGGAAGAAGACACGGAGGGTTACATGCCCTTTTTTATTCAGACATGGAGCTCTTAGTTACAGCATACCTGCTAGGCTCCATGCCCCTTGTCCAGGCAAGGAGCACCAGGAAGAAGCAGACAAGGCTGTTGCGCTAGAGGAGTTTACAGTCCAGTGTCTTTTATTTTTCTCATTCACATTTCAGTGGTTGAATTGGCATCTCCAAGATGGGGTCAGCATTATAGGATAGCAGTTTGGAAATTCTAAGTCAGATCCCAAGGACCATGGTCTCATGCAAAATAAATTTCCTAGCTTGGGTACGTTGGCATCTCAAGAATCACACACTAGGGGCGCCTGGGTGGCTCAGTGGGTTAAGCCTCTGCCTTCTGCTCAGGTCATGATCCCAGGGTCCTAGGATCAAGCCCCACATCAGGCTCTCTGCTTGGCAGGGAGCCTTCTTCCCCCCTCTCTCTCTCTGGCTGCCTTTCTACATACTTGTGATCTCTGTTTGTCAAATAAATAAATAAAATCTTAAAAAAAAAAAAAAAAGAATCACACACTAATAGTTAATTGCATATCTCCTAACGAACATTAAACTGCCTTCTAGATGTCGGTGTATGCTGGAGGATAGAGTCCAAACGACTACTGTTATTATGAGGACACATTTTTGTACAGAGTCCTTTCCAGACAAGCAAACACTCCCAAGTTTGGTCCCTTTACTGACCATCCACTTTAACTATGCCTCTAGACCATTTGCATGGTGATTTTCATGCAAATACCTTTATTAGAAAAAGAGGTATCATTTCAAGAATCGATCCTGTTTCTCCTCTCTGCCTGGAGCCCATAGCTTCAGACTTCAGCCCACAAACTCTGTTCTCCACCCACATGTCACATCCCCCGTCACAGTGAAATAGAATCTCTGAGTGCATGAATGTCAAAACAACGTGCTAATGTGGAATCGAGCCACCCAAGTTTCCTCTGAGTGCTGCTATTGCGAAATCCAATCTATTTTATCACTCTGTCTTCGTGCTGGATTTAGCAGCTTCATAATTCCACACCTCTGTCAACGAGACCCTCATTATGCAGGCTTCTAAACATTTTACTTGGGGAAAGAATAAACAACATATTTAGTACTAATGAGGTGAGATATTGCTTTTTTATTTGCATTACTGTTTAATGATTGTGATATCTCCAGCACTTTGAGCTCTGGGAGCTTGTTTTGATTGATGCGATTTTTCAGCGAGCAGCTCTTGCAGACGACCAGCTACTTGCGCAGCGCAGTGTGTCACATGTTCTGGGTGTGTGGCCGCAGGCTTGCCGCAAAATGGAGCACCGCCTTCCGCTCACTAGGGTTGCTACACAGGTAATAAGGCTACTTACGTTGTTTATGTTTCAGCATAAACATTTAAAATGGGGTGTCCGCCAACCAGAGAAATTTTAATCATAACAGTTTTTTTCTGGTATTTTCCTCCTCCTTCTCTTTGCTGTGCCATGGCTGTGAAATGCCAACAATTTTGTATGTTTTCTCTGATCCTCATTAATCTTAATTCTTCCTGTTTCGGTGTGTCTTTCAAAGATCATTTACTTGGACAAACGCTATTTGGGCGATCTTGTAAAAGGAAGTGAAATATTCGGTACTCGCTGCAGACAAAGCGTGACCGATAGCAGCGACTTTGGGTCTCTCAATGGGGAGAGTTTGGGAGCAATTAGAATAATGACAAAATTAACTTCAGGACAGGTCAAATGCTCAGGCAAAATGAAAAGAATGGGGGCTTTGTGGCCAGGCAGTGCTGGATTTGAGTCCCAGCTGTGCCACTTAGCAGCTTGTACTAGTTCCTTAACATGACACTCGGGCTCTTTATCAGTAAGTGGGGATTTACAAATATCGCCCTCATTGAGTCCCATGGATCCATGAGATAATGTATGTAAAATTCCAGTGTGCAGAGGCCTGATGCATATGAGACACTCAAAATATTTTTTTTATTTTCTTTATTATTAAAACACTCACACTGGAGTGAGGCAGGTGCACGTGTCATCAATAGCCTGATACGGAAAAATGGCAACAGTGTTAGAGCTGAGTTCCCAGAGAGACCAAGAAAGAGTAGCTTTTCTTTCTCTCAGTGTTTAACCCCGAACTTTGAAAGCACAGGCTACTCTCCATTTATACCCACACTTTACTATGCTTAAGGGAGATTAAAGAGTTTCCCAATTACTTCCCTACCAAGAGGGCAAGGATCTGTTCTATTATGAGAGGCAGTCCTCAAATAAGCAAGATATTTGGTGCATTGCAACAGACCCTTAAACCCTAACAGAGACCTTCTGAGCCTAACAGAGAACTTTATCCAAAGGAAGAAGTAAGAAAGGCCTAGAATTAGGCTGGGAACCTTGTATTGAGAAACTCTTCATTCAACAGATAATTTTTCTGCCTCTACACATGGAGTCCAAAGACCTGGCTCAAATCCTGATTCTATCACTCCCCAGTCTACAGAAGAGAGCTCTGTCCTATTGACACCAGATAAGTGAGGTCATGTAATGGAGACTGCTGGGCAAATTCTCGGACACTTTCTGTATGCCGGGTACCATATTCACTAGCAGAGATGGATAAAATAAGATACTGTTCGATTAAAAATTCCACTTAAATGTATTTGTAGTTTTATTTAATTAGTAAATGTAAGTCTTAAGAGTACTCCATGTGTTTTTTCTTTCCAAAATGCCTTTGGTGAGATGTCAATGTTGACATCATGTTACCAAGTGCCTCCAGAGCGGACCACTCTCGTATATCTGTGGATCTCTTCAGTTACATCGTTTTTCCAGAACACCTCTGTGACCCATGAGGTGTTATAATAGAGAAAAGAGAATGCTAGGAATTGAGTTGAAGGAAGGTTTCACAATGGATGAGCAGAGTCTCGGAAATGTTTTAAATTCTACATGGGTAAGAATTTAGAGTTTGACCACAATAGGACATCAGAATTCCTTCAGGAAAAAAACAAAAAACAAAAACAAAAAAGCAAAAAAACAACAGCCAGTGAGTGCCTAAAGAAAATAATATACATTTTCATTCATTCTCTTTATCTGTGAAAAACATCTTTGCTATATAATGTCATGAAACAAAATACACTCTTTAACATAGCTGGCATAGAACTAAAACATGATCATCATTTTTTTCTACTTGTTCAAACCTTCTACATCTTATCTTTTCTTCAAATTTGTCTGTGTAAACACATGAATCACAGTCATGTCTCATGAAGCATATTCTAATTTCATTTTAAAATTATTATTGGAAACCATTATTCTGGAGTGCAACAAAAAGTTTTTATCAAAAAAAAAAAAAGTTTCTTGAGTTGGGGCTGGTTTGGAGAAATCCCCAAATATAGTTCAGATTTTTTCTCTGATTCAAATGGAATATTCATTTATTCCTGTGTGCTCAGGGAATTCCTTCTGTGCCCCAGGCACTATGTTTGACCCTGGGGTACTGAGGTGACATGGCTCAGGCTCAACACTGTTTTGCACACAGGTTGGCCCGCTGAGCCCATGGCCTCGGGAGAACAGTCAGACCTTAACCCGTGGTGTAAAGGAGAAGCAGGAAATGGAAGCATGAAGATCTAAGAACAGATTTGGGAAGGCATTTAATAGGAAGAGTGGCTGAGAGAAGAAATAGCAGAGGCTTGAGGCCTCCCAAAACTCTCACTGAAAAAGAATTTCAGATGTCACTGACTTTCCATAAATAACTGTTTATAGGTGAGTTTTAAATTTTTATAGCTCCATGGAAATGCCAAGTTTAATGTTTTGTATTATAGAATACACAGTGAATTGCTGCATTAAAATAAGGATTGGCTAGAGATTTGAAGTAGTGAGAGTCTGTTTTTATGTCTTTAGAATGTTTTGGTATACAGTAATCATGCTCTGCAGTGAACATAGGGTAAAACAAACCTTTCATAAAGGGAGAATTAAATAAAAATTTGGGGACTCAGAACTATAATTACAAAGGATTAGGTCGGTATTTGAACTTGGACACTATGGAGAATTATTTTCACATATGCTTGGTTAAATGCATGCACCACTGCTGCAATTTATTGTGATTATAACCAACCTGGATGGCATCCCGTAAGCTAGAAATATGGGTTGAAGCTCCACTTAACTTAAATCTTTTCCAAGTCCAATGAGTTGCCAATTCTTACTTAAAGAAAAGGCAGGGAATTAGTTGAAAGAGATGACTCACAATTCATCTGAATGTTATTGTGTTAAAAACACATCTTGGAAATTTACTCATTAGAGAGAATTCATTTCTTTCCCTATGCTATTAATAAATAGCAGATACAGTGTCTGGGTTCCTTTAATAAAATATGTGCATACCTATAAAGGCATGGAGAAGGCATGAAAATCAACTTTTCTGAGAATTAATTCCTTTCAACCCCTCCAGCTTCCATGCATTGTCCTTTTATGAGCCATCTTTCTGCCCCCGCCTGAGGCAGGGTCATAGGGAGATGGTGACACTCTCATGCCGAGAATAGCAGCACTGCTGTTAGGCAGAACATTTTTCATCTCACACATGAATCTTGACAAATATAGCTACTTACTGGTCTAGTGTCTCTTGATTCTCAACCTGCGGGCCCATTTCTTTTGATGCCTACACACATCCAACCTTTCTTCTTTTTACCAGCAGTGCCCACTGGGTCTTACTTAAATATGCCCACATTTGAACCCAAGCCGGAGATGCAAGTTTGCCTTCATCCCATTTACTCTGTGATTCTCTGCATACCTGGGAAGGAATGATTACATGTTGCTTTTTGGAGAAAATAAAAAAAAAACAGTAAAAGACTCATACAGAAATTACAGGCTCCCAGGGACATTAATATAAAGCCTGTGTTCTGTAGAAAAATGGAGCTGTGTACCATACATGGTGAGGAAAGGAACAGATCAGATGAGAGTCACTAGCAATCTCTGAAATACACTAAATGCGCCATGGATATATTTCCACACATCAACGTGATGTATTATAAATAAATGGGAAGAGCACTGCCCAGGGACAACAACTCATCATAAGTAAACTATGAGAGAAGAAGAAAGAGGAGTGAAACGGAGAGGAAGGCCCCCTTTGGGTCCTAACTCAGTAGAAGTAAATAGTTATAGTGGGATTTCATTTCCTGCTGACTTTTGGAGTTTAAGAAAGGTATCGACACAGCAAATGTGTCTAAAAGTTGAATGTGAATTTCTGTTTGGTTTTTATTTTATTAATGTGCATCAGTAGACTCAACTTGAGTTGAATTTCGAGACTTCACATCGAGCTTAGTAGGTAATAATTATCCATCATTCTATGCTGTTTCCTTCTTTCTACTGGCCCGGTCCATCTCCTAGGTATTCTCATTTTCTGCTGGTATATAAAGATAGTGTGGGCAGGAGGGTTACCAGCCATGACCAGCCAGCCATACCTGGCTGGAGGTGGGGCTGAAGTTGGAATAGAGTATTCCTCCCCTGGACAGCATCATTTGTTAACATTCATAGACAAGATCCACCGAGAAGTGTCAACATCTAAATATCAACATGACAGAGTGGAAATGCTAACAGATACAGGGATCAGAGTAAAAAATTATTACTGAAGCGAAAGTTCATACCAGGTAAAGAAGACTCCCACCATTATTAGGACAGAAGTAAACACAGAAGGTCCCTAAGTATATGACCCTAACATATGTGAGTATTCATAATTTTTTAAAAAATACTTAATTTATTTGTCAGAGAGAGAAAGAGAGAGTACAGGCAGGCAGAGGCAGAGGGAGAAGCAGGCTCCCCGTTGAGAAAGGAGTCCTATGTGGGACCCGATCCCAGGACACTGGGATCATGATCTGAGCTGAAGGCAGCCACTTAACTGACTGAGCCACCCAGGCATCCCGAGTATTCGTAATTTATCTTTAGGTCTCAGCAGGTGAGATCCAGAGTTTTTAAGACAGAGAGAATACACCTATAGAGCATATGCTAACACTATTGGTATCTCTTAATGGCCTAAACTGTAGCTGATATTCCCTTCAAGTTGGTAACTTGTTTTTCTTACCCATAACCAACAGAGTTAGAAGTCAGAATTAGAAAAATTCTTGGAATGGTCTAGTTTTGATTAGACTGGGATAAAGGCAGGCAACAAAAAAGTTGGTGAGTTTCCAGAAAATTTATGGAAGTCTGATCCCCTGGCTGAACATCAGGTTCACACAGAAAGTTCAGTTTTTGCTGTCATCATTGTTGTTTGCTTATTTGTTTGTTTGCTTTAGTTTGACTTGATTTGGCTTTTAAAGTCCCTAAGGTCTGGGCTCCTTGCAAACCAATTTAATAGAATATCTATGGGGTGATCTCAGGCACCGATATTCATTTTTTAAATGGTGATTCAAATTCCTGGTAATTCAAATTCACAGGCAAAGTTGAGATCCACTAACCTAACTATCAGTTCTGAAAGTCAAGTTCACCTTTTAGGGAAAACTGAGACAAGTCATTGACTGAATGTTCAAGCGTAAAATATGAAATGAGGAAAGAATAACTATTATTTATAGTTACTATACATGTCCTTCATTATGTTAATTAATTCACCCAATAAGCATTTATTGAACGGTGACTCTATACCAAGCACAGGTACTCGGGAGATGAGCAAAGAGCAAAATCACAAGACAGACTAGCCCTCTGTCTTTTAAGGAAACCCAAACAAAGCACATGACACCTCTCTGCCCAGGAGCCAGAAAGGAATTAGGGACAATTCAAGGTCATTTCAGGATTTTCCCCGGACCTTTTATCTGCTTTTATCTGCTTGCATCCTGGTCTTTCATGGGTTTTTTTCTGCTTGGCTTGAGATCTTCTGCTTGGTGACCCCAGTTCTGCCTGTGGAACTGTGACCCTGGTATTTAGATAAGATCCCTCCATTTCACTTTTAGATTCCTCTAGCACCTTTGGTTTTCACAGGGATCTATGATTCCTTCCTACTCCAGGTCTCATCAGAGAATAATGTTTTTTATAGTCCTAGTTCCCTAGTAAAATGAGAGAATTCCAATTCACACATATTTATTCCTATATCCCAGGAGATAAGAAATTAAGTTGAAACTAATTAAAAAAAATTTTTTGTCTATGTTACCAGTTTAAGAGATAACTCAATGGCAAGCATAACCAAATCCTAACTAATCAATTAAGGATACGTGAAATGCTACAAAGTTTCAGTCTCTTAAGTCATTACCAAATTTGGCTCTTTGTCAGGATCAACTATTATGGAGTATGTGTGTGTGTGTGGGGGGGGGATTATTGAAAATACCATTCCCTTGTACTGCTCAAAGCAACTGAATCAGAAACTTGTGGGGACAGTGATGGAGAATGGGGGACCCCTTGGTTTTTAAAAGTCTGACAGATAGCCCTGAGGCATGATGGGCTTGAAGAACCACATCCCTAAAGGAATATATGAAGGTGGAAAGAAACCCCATCTCCAGTAGCTTTTGTTAACTCACCAGGAACCCTTATAAACTATCTGATTTTTTCTCTTTGGGGCTACAGGAAGCTAATAAAATGAATTCCAATGACCTTTCATAGGAAGGAGGAAGAAAAGGAACTTCAGCTAAAGTACATTGATTTTACAAGGGGGCCATGGTTTAGGCTAGTACCTCAAACTTTCCATTTGGCATGTACTTTGCCCCAGAGGGTTTTTTTTTTTTTATCTTTTAATGACATATTTTTGACTAAATTATTTTAAAGATACTTTATTCTCCAAGACCATTACCATAGCTCTCCCTTCAAAAAACTCTCCCCAAAGTTATATGGCTTTTGAAAAGAAAAGGCAAGGTAGTATCAAAAACAGATAAAGCGACAGTCAATAATGGATCAACACTTTTAGTGTGAAAAGAAAAATAAGTGTCATCTACTTCTAAAGATTAACAGGTACCCTTTAATTTATTTTGAAAACCTGGTGACTGGTTGTATAACTCTATCACATCTCCCTAAAAGTATTTGTGTTCTCTGTGGACACAGTATGGGGCTTCTCAATCTTTCTAACATCTCTCTTTAATTACACAGCAGGCCATTGTGTACTTCGCTCTCATACGTGGGCTCCCCAACTAGTGGTACCATTGTGCTGAACACAGTATGGGGCCTCTCCATTTCTGCAAAATAGCTTTCTCATAGAAATTTCATCCGTAGACTAATGGTTTCACTACAGATTGTCTTTCCCCAAGTGGAAATGCCACATTTTTGTTGTTAGACTTTTTCTCCTTTCTTTCACCTAAGTCACAAATCCCTTCCTCTGCAGGAAAAGCCATGAAAAAAACAAATGCATTAGTAGACCAATATCCCCTTTTTCTGAGAAAAGCATTAAGATCTATTACTCCTTTATGTATCAGAAATTCCAGATCATTTTTCTTATCTTGACCTCAAAATTTCATATTTTGATCCTTTAAAATTCTTTTTTTTTTTAATTTAAAAACTAAGAAGTCTTCTAGGATTTTCCTAATTTGCACATGGCTTTAAATTTAGACGTATTCATGTTTGGAATCAAGTCTGAGTCAGTATTTTTATCCTGAAATTATAGAAGGGAAACACTTTTTTAAAAAAGCGATGAACAGGCTGTCTTATCTAAAAACTCATTTTCAAATTTTCACTCAAATCACCAAGGCACATGGCCTCAATTTATTAGCAGGAAAGGTATGGCGCCATCAGAACATACACTAGTACCCTTACATTTTTCATTCATCCTTTTCTTTCTTCATCAGTCATCTACTGTTACAAGGTATTTTGCTACAATTGCATATAGACTGTACAAACATGAGTAGCACATTGTTTCTGTCCTCAAAAATATTGAAATTTAAGTGGTGTGAAAGGGATGGCATGATAGAATATGATAATGTTATCAGAATTTGATGAATGTCGCAAGAGACGTGCCATGCAGGTTCACAGGAGAGACAATAAACACCTTTCACAGGGGTACAAAGATCAGGGAAGTCTGTTTCTCATTCATTGAAGACTGTCAACTCCACCATTCTTTCATGGATGTAGTGAACAAAGTATCTTTAAGATAGGGGAGTATTCCTCAGGTGTAACCCATGCCTGTTTTACAAAAAAAGGCACTTCCCACAGAAAAACTGGGCACATGTAAACATGGCGTCTCCAGTCTCCCCTCAGGTCCTTGAAGGGAGGGCACGGATGGCTGAGGGCTGGCACAGATGTGCTGCCTTTAGGTTGCACTGATCGTCAGCCCGCTTAGCACACTGCCAGTTACCTTCACGGATGGTGAGGAACAGGCCAAATTATTATTTTTTAAGATTTTATCCACTTATTTATTTGAGAGAGTGAGCACAAGCATGGAGGAGTGGCAGACTGAGGGAGAGGGAGAAGCAGGCTCATCGCTGAGCAGGGAGCCCAATGTGGGACTCTATCTCAGGACCCTGGGATTATGACCTGAGCCGAAGGCAGATGTCCAACTGACTGAGCCACCCAGGTGCCCCCAGGCCAAATTATTCTTATCCAAATTAAATCTTAGCCATATTAAAAAGGAGGCTGCTTATCTTCAGAATTTCAGACTGTCCTTTTTGGATCTTTTTCACGCCTATCTGATATACTTATTTCCACCAACTTGCCTCAGAAACCCATTAAAATATTAAAATATACCTTTTAAATATACCTTTTAGGTATTAACATATAATATTATATATTAAAATAGAAATATAAAGTATTAAATGATTAAAATATTAAAAATACCTATTAAAATTATTAAAACACACCTTTAGGTCACTGCATTTCACATCAAGATACGAATGACTGATATTATGCAAATATATGCTATTAGTAATTAAAAGAAATTACCAATTATAATAAGAGTAACTCATTAGTTTTGCACATATTTTACAGTGCGCAGTACTGTTTTGCCTTTGTTTTCTAATTTTGCTCCTTGCAAGAGCTCTGCAGAGTAGTCATGCTGCTATTATTGTCTATGTTTTACAGGTGGTGAAAACAAAGCTAAAAGAGATTATCTGTTTTTTTCCCGAGCCACACAATGATCCGGTGCCTCTGCTGCTCTTCAAACAACGGTGCTCTGACTAGAAATTCATTGCTGTACACACAGGTAAGAGTAAAAGTTCAGGCACCCATTCTGTTCCGAGGGAAATATTTAGAAGCTTCACCAGCTCACAAGACAATAGACCATTAAGACAGTTGTTTATTTTGCCTTCATATTTGACCAACCCTGGTTATATTACCAGGGACAATAAGCTTTCTGGTCATTTTCACTTTTTCCATTGACTTAAGTCTACTATTTGTCGTTCCAAGTTCATTAAACCAAGGGAGGGGGAAAAAAACTTCACAAAATCAACATTTAAAATTCAAGACTGGAGCGTGATTTGGACAAACTAAGGATGCCACGTGGTATCTGCTGATACCATCGCTGTCACTCAATAACTTTCTCAGGATTCTCCTCCAGCAGCAAAACACAAAGTGTCTGAGCTTAGCCAAAGTAGGACCAATGATGAGATGAAGTGACAGAGCTTTCACTGCACGGGAGACAGTTTAGCTAGCTCTTGCATTGGACTCCTAAAAGATGCATATGGAACACTCAGCCTATGAATGAAGCATGTGTGATCTTCAGGGAGAGCCGGCCAAAGTGCTAAAGTGCATGGATTTTAGATAAGTCAGTGTGAACATGTGGCACTGTGTGAATAAAATGTGCTAGTGCCTATCAGAATGAGCCTGTATCATATTCTTACTTGACACATTAAGCAAAGCGTTTAGTTCTGGGTGTACTGATGATGGAATTTTGTTCACGATTGTTTCATGAGAGCTTGTTCAGGGATTTTAAAACCAAAGGCTCTTTATCTTCCCATCACGAAAGACTTCAAGGGAGCACCAGATACTGAATAGTGTACTCCATACCTCCAAGGTTGAGAACTCATTTTTTCTCCTCTTCAGCCTAAAGAGCTCAGCCTGTTGAATCCTCCAGCCACTGTCATACTCTGCATAGAGAACATTAGGTCCTGATTACTAGGGAACCCAGTCTAAAACACCATGACCTTAAAATGTCCAGTAAAAGCACTGGACCAAGAATAACCTATTTGTGTTGTAACACCACGTTCTTCAATTGCAATCTTTTGATCAGATGTAATAAAGGGGATAATTATGTGTGTGTATGCATGTGTGTGTGTGTGTGTGTGTGTGTCCTCCGATATATTTGTTCATATATACTGAGCTAAACAAATGGGGGTGGTACCTATTTTTTTGTTTATTTGTCTCTATCTTTGAAACCTTGAATTTATACAAGCATAATTCTTCACTATAGTATTCGTGAATCATTTTAAGGTCATGGTATTTTAGACTGGGTTCCCCAGGAATCAGGACCTAAAACAATGTGGAGCGCTTTACTGGGAGGAAGAAACGAGAGATGATGGAGTGAAGAAGGGAAAGAAGAACCAGTTCAAAGATACCTCCCTGAGATGGCCGTCGCTGTGGTGAAACCGGTTCTCCAATCCTATAAGACTTCTCAAAGAACTTTTTTTTAAAAAGATTTTATTTATTTATTTATTTATTTATTTATTTATTTATTTATTTGACAGACAGAGATCACTAGTAGGCAGAGAGGCAGACAGAGAGAGAGAGAGAGAGGGAGAAGCAGGCTTCCTGCTAGCAGGGAGCCCAATGCGGGGCTCCATCCAAGGACCCTGAGATCATGACCTGAACCAAAGGCAGAGGCTTTAACCCATTGAGCCACCCAGTGGCTTTGAAAAACTTTTTTTTTTTTTTAAGAACTTTTTAAATCTCATTTTAGGGCTTTCATTAGAGTAGGAAAGGAAGCTCCTATCCATGTGCTCCTGTCTCCCATCAGTCAAAGGTCTGTCCTTCAAAGCATTTCCAGATGACTGCACGGAGGGCTTGCAATGTTATGAGGATATATACCCAGATGCAACTAGCTTGAGCCAAAGCAGAACTGGCTGTTCCCATGGCTGCAAGAAGAAAGAATCTGTGGTGGGACCTCAGAGGTGTCTGGTACATGAAGGCTCCATGATTTATGAATAAGCTGGATTCCAAAAGTTTATTTGTTAAGTTTATTATCTGAATGTTTTATTCCTCACACTAACTCTTTAAATCTCTATATCCTTCTCTTCCTGCGGACATATATAAAGAAATTCTCAAGGTAATCCATAGAGGCCCATTTAACCTATTTAGATAAAAATATTCACTTTTTTCCAATGAAAAAAATGTGCTGAACAATCCTACTGCAACTCTCTGGCATACTGTCTTAACTAAACACGCTAGTAGATAAATGTGCTGGTAGCTAAGCATGCTAGTAGCTCTTGGGAAATGGCTAACAATCTCAGCCAAACCAGGCTGACTTCTGAAATTCATCGTCACCAGAGTCATACTGAATGATATCGGATCAGTAAGACTGGGGGAAAGGAAGAAAAAAGCAAGAGAGTGAAGTCTTGAGGGAGAAAATTGGCAAAGGTGAAAGTTTCCCACATTGCTTTTAGCCATTTGACTGCTTCCCAACCTCCCTGTCTCTTCCATCGCTGTGTCCCATACATTGGTTGTACATCATTTCCACTCTGACCACTTTCTTTGAGTCTGGGTCAGCAAGGGAACTCAAAAAAGCATGTATAGGGGCGCCTGGGTGGCTCAGTGGGTTAAGCCACTGCCTTCCGCTCAGGTCATGATCTCAGGGTCCTGGGATCGAGTCCCGCATCGGGCTCTCTGCTCAGCAGGGAGCCTGCTTCCTCCTCTCTCTCTCTCTGCCTGCCTCTCTGCCTACTTGTGATCTCTCTCTGTCAAATATATAAATAAAATCTTAAAAAAAAATAAAAATAAATAAAAATAAATAAATAAATAAAAAGCATATATAGCACTATGCATCAACAGTGAGTCTTTTATTTTTCATTCATTAATTGTTAAGTCATTGTTTGAATGGCTAAAGAAGAAAAAATGGCAGACAGAAGAAAAACTGGTAGATAAGTGATTCTGTATTTTTACTGTGTTTGTAAATCAAACTGTTAAAAATTGAGGATACATCTATTTTTATTTTTGCCAAATTTTACCCTCTAATTCTATGTCTTCTTGTTTTTATTTGTAGAATGGAAAAACGTCTGGGAAAAAATCTGTTTTATTATTTTGAAGTCCTCTAAAAATTCTTTTAAGAAGAGGTGCTTTCCTTAGGAATTTATCCACACTTATCCCAAGAGGACAGACTATTTCTTTGATATTTTGACTCCATGCTTAATCATTAGATTTGTAAACAAGCAATAAAAGCTATAAAAAAAAAAACTTATTGAAGAGAGATGTCAGTGAAAATCATGGTGGAAAGAATTCCAAAAGTCCATCCCTCCACAAAACCAATGAAAATTCTGGCAAAAATGTCCCTCAACTTTTTTCGGGAACTCTAATAACTAATTAAATGCCTTCTATAAAGGGTAAAAACTCTATCAAGAAAAATGAGGTAAGTCTTGCTAAGAAAAGTGGGAGTTGTGGCATTTTACTTTCCCGTGCCCCATCTCTCACTCCCCAGAGCAGTGGTGATCTTGGAGAGAACAGCCTGCATTTCGGGTGCGTAAGGAGAGCAGAATGGATGACATTTACAAGTAACTCTGTTTTGACTGGTCTTGTGGCTCCATGGAGGACCAGCTCAAAGGGGCTTCCTTAATCTCACCTACCTCAAGCTTCTATAATGCTGAGGGGGTATTTGTCAAAACATCTATAGGCTATGTACTAGCTGTTGTTATATATGACAATGGATACCAGTTGGGGCAAACAATAGGCTAACCAAACCTTGGGAGGAAAGGCTAGGGAATTAGATGCTTTGAGGGATAAGAATATGAAAAGCTCTGACATATTCCTGGAAATCTAGAAGTTCCTACACATGCCCAGGGCTAAGTGAATGCTCAGAAAAAAAAGAAAAAATAAAAGAGAAAGCCCTATGCTGTCACCTCATTGACCTTCAAGCTTTGCACAAGTAGGAAATGAAGTCTAAAACAGTGTTGTAAATGGTTTAGCTGTATGCTGAAGATGTGTTACAACACATGCACAGAGCCTGTCTGCCAAGACTGAAAGATATGTATTTTTTTAAATAAATGCATTTTTATTTTTTTTATTATGTTATGTTATTCACCATACAGTACTTCATTAGTTTTTGATGTAGTGTTCCATGATTCATTGTTTGCATATAACATCCAGGTTTTGTTTCCAGGTGCCTAAGGTAGTATCTGTTCAATCACTAACTATCCACTAAACTAACAAAAAAAAAAATAAATAAAAAGACTTCAGTCACCCCACACAACAAAGAACATAGACATTAAAAAACTAGTTCAGGGGGCACCTGGGTGGCTCAGTGGGTTAAAGCCTGCCTTTGGCTCGGGTCATGATCCCACGGCCCTGGGATCAAGCCCCACATCAGGCTCTCTGCTCAGCAGGGAGCCTGCTTCTTCCTCTCTCTCTGCCTGCCTCTCTGCCTACCTATAATCTCTGTAATAAATAAAATATTAAAAAAAAAACTAGTTCAGAAAAGTCAGTAAACAGATATATAACAATTTCAAAGGCAAAGTCAAAAATAATCCCTGGGGGAATAAAATAAAAAAATAAAGAAATAAAAATTTTCTTTTTTCTTTTTTAATTTTTTTAACTTTTTTTTATCATAAAGATTTTATAATTTTATTTGGCAGAGAGAGAGAAAGCACAAGTAAGGGGCACAGCAGGCAGAGGGAAAAGCAGGCTCCCCACTGAGCAAGGAACCTGATGCAGGACTTGATCCCAGGTCTCTGATCATGACCTGTGCTGAAGGCAGATGCTTAAGCAACTGAACCACTCAGGTATCCCAAGAAATAAAAATTTTAAAAAGTAAACCCTGAGTAGGAGGTAAAATCTGTTTCTTAGAGTTGGCACATTATAATGTTCAAAATTTCCAACAATCTACAAATATATATATATGTATATCTACATTAAATATAAAATATGTATATATGTATATATACATATATATGTGTATATATATATAATACAATCAAGTAAGAGAACAGGATCCATACATACAAGGGTGAAAAGCAAGTAATAAAATTTTTTTCTGAGGAAGCCGAGACATCAGGTTAACTAGTCAATGACCTTAAATCACTTATTTTAAATATATTCCAAGGGCTAAAGGAAAACATGACCAAAGAATTAGAGGAATCTGTGAGAATAATGTGTCATCAAATACATAATTTTAATAAAGAGGTAGAAAATAGATTTCTGACTTCCAGAGTCTGAGAAGAGAGGGGAACCCAGGGTAATTAATAGACATGGGGTTTCTTTGGGGATTATGAGATGTTCTAGAATTAGATAGTGGTGATGTTTGCACAAAATTGTAAATGTAAAAAAAAAATCACTGAATTTTATACCTTAAAATGGTTAAAATGGTACATGTTAATTGTGTAAATTTTATCTCAATAAAAAATTTTGAATTTATTAAAGAAAATGTGTCAAATATTTATTTTTGCACTCTAAATGATCAGAATTAAAAAATTATATTGTCATAATACCTATAATAAAAATTTAAATTCCCATGAGTAAAATAAATGGCATAGTTCTTAATTTTGCAACACCTAGGCTATCTTTCTCATTAAAAATAAAGAAATGGATTGTAAGGTTGTTTGAAAATCCCTCCTAGACAGCTGCCTGAAGAGAAAGAAAAAGTAGGCTGTTCTGTTTAGTATGAGAACCAGGCTATTCTTTTGAATTAAACAAATGTAAACATTTTTATCTCAAATCATTGGAATCCGAGGAATAATGGACTTTAACTATAGCTTCCAGTTATATTCATTTAAATTCAAATTTGGGACTAAAATCAAAACTCTTTCAAGTAAATTAAATAGACACACAAATTTATGTCTATGTCTCTAGCACTGGAGGTAGAGCTCCTTGATGTAATTAAATCCTTCATCATTTGGAGCCATTCTAAGAGCGCACTAATTGTACTCACATTGCAACTTTCAGGCAATAAATCACAAGCTAGGGCTCTCTTCCCCCCGTACGATTACAGACAGCACTGACTGCTTCAGCGCCAATGCGCTTTCTCTCCGCACTCCCTCATGCCTTCAGTCGTTGCAGCGAGCACATCAAATGCCTCCTGAACCAAATCGTACTAGAATGCATGGTGCATCCTTCAAGATGTATTTGTTTCAAGGTACTTAGGATAGGCTGGATAAAACATTGATAAAATAAACACTGAAACTGGCCGTGTGGGATATTAAGCATTTTTCACGACAATTCATTCATCCACTTGACCAACATTTACTTAGAGATTATTCATTCGTTAGAGAGGCATGGCTCTCAACAAGGATCTCAAGTTTAACATTCAATGCTTTCAAGGAAACCATAGTATCTTGGGGGATACAGAGAGAACAATAGAAATAATGATAATTCAATGTGGCACGTACGATGACAGAAACAGGCCAGAGTGAAAACCCAGAGGAGGACCATGTAGCATAACCAGGATGGCGGGGGAAGGCTTCCTAAGGGAGTCCAGTCTGCTTCTGTGCCTGACTTAGATGATTAGAGGAAGAGGACAACAGGAAAGGAATTCTAGGATAATCATTCATGAAGACACACAAGTGAGAGAAAACATGGAGTGCTAGTAAACTGCGAGATGTTTTGTCTAGAAAGGGTCCAATCAAGAAGGGCTTTATATGCCATGTGAAAGAGCTTAGGTCTCACCATGTTGGTTGCAAAAAGCTACTAAAGGTTTTTAAGCAGAACGAAGTACAGCTTGACTTGGATTTTACAGAGTACACTTCTGAAGGAATGTGGAATTTCAGGGTTTATACTAGAAAATGTTAGAATGAGTCGTCTGTAAGACACATTGTATGTATTGTAACAAAAACTTCCAAATTCATGATATATCTTTACTGAAAATTAAAGAGGACTTTTTGGCATACATGGATATGGGGAAACTGGGGAGGAATGCCACTAGTAAATCTGAGTACTATTTCCTCAAAAGGAATTTTTCCTGAGTCAAGAGCCCATATCAGGCTAGTGGTTAGAGTTTAAGCCTACAATCAGGGTTTGGGCTCTCCCAGTGCTCTCGTGAAAATCCTAATCTTTTGAAAAACAGAAAAGCAAGGATCCCTAAAGCACACATATTAGGTCCTTGATACTTGGCTTTAGTGATATCTAGAGATCCCTCAATTCCAAAACAATGCCCAATCCAATAAGTAACATTTGACGGGACATTTTCCAGTAAACTTGGAAAGTTAAATAAAAAAGTAAAACGGAACAATCAATCAGATGACCACAAAATCTAATCAACACGGTAGTTTTTGTTTTGCTTTGTTTCTAGACAGATTTTAGTGACTGTATCAGATTGACCATCAATGTGGTTACTGCAAACATTGTAGAGACCACAAGGTGTTGTAAAGACCACAGTGCACAACCATTTGGCAATGCTATCAATTGCTCCACAGTAAATTGTGAATATGGATATGGCCAGAGGACAAAGCAGAAAAGAGTTGAGACAAATCCCAGATAAAGCATAAAAGCAGAGAGTCCTCTTTTTTTCTTTCTCCCTCTCTCTCTGAAAACTTTCATCTCATAAATTGAAACAGTGTCTTATTGTCCTGAACAAAATCCCTCCTTTCTCAGAGGAAAACACCATGAAAATTAACGTCCACTAACATCAATGTTTGTTTGAAGTAAAGAGTCTATTATAACTCCATTAGAAGAGAATTGCTTGTGGCATCAAATTACTGTGGGAAACCAGTCCATGCTCCGCCTTCCCATACACACATTGCTAAGACCCCGTAGAGAATCCATTAGTGGGACCCAGAGTCACACTAGCCTATAATTTTTCTTTGCCTTAGGAAAACAGTAGCCTGTAATTTTTCTTTGCCTGAGGTTTTAAAAAGGCCGTCTCTGGCTGTCTCATGCATGCTGTCAGAGTCCTGAGTCCAACCCATACCGTAGTTACCGTCTGGACACCTCAAGAAAAGAAGACGCAGTGGAAGCAGCTTTTCTTGTTTTATGGTTTATCTAGGGAGGAAAGAATCCCTTTGAGTTGAGCTCTCTTTCATGATTTTTCATTGTAAATTTGATTTTAATTTTGCAAAATAAATATTCTCAAATATTTAGTTTTAACTTAATATTAGATATAGTCTATCATCAAAAGTTTGCATTTGATTTTGTAAGTTTTACACCGATGATATGAAAACCTAACTATGCTGTATTAAGACAGATTCTTTGTCGTTATGGAAGGCCATATTTTTATGAGCATATTATGATGCTTAAACATTCTACTGAAGTATCTCAGCCTGACTTTACTTTAAAAGATGGCATTTATCTCAATACAGAGACAAAAAGTTAAAATAATTGTTAGAGTATGTCAAACATGGATATGTTTACTCAAAGACCCAATAATTACTCAAATGTTTAGGTGAATGGAGAAAAAAGAGACATAAATCTTAGATAGGGACAATCTATATATTTAAAAGACATAATTTTAATTCAGTAATTTTTTAAAAACTTCCCCCAAATCTCAAACATGTTAGAATGCCTAAGCAGAATTATTTGAATCTTCTCTAGGCTAGTTCATCCAGGGCCTTGGTTTAGTGATAAAGGAGCAATGTCTTCCCAAGAGGAACTTCTGTCACATTTTTAGATACTTTAATATTACGCAATGTTGCTTTTTCTGTCTCTAATGATTCTGAAATATTTTGTGGGGGATAGGAGTTTGGTGAAACGAAGGAAGGCATATTACCAGACACATTGCTTTGGGTGTGGGAGTATTACTTACCATATAAGTGAGATTTCACCTCCTGTCGTCTTTGAACCGTGGATAACTGCTCCTTTTGACTATATGGTCTTGTTATTCTGGACAGAGGTACTGATTATGTAATAGGATATGATGGCAAACCAACAATGAAAGGAAAAATTCTAGATAATTTGGATATTACTACATATTCAGCCAATAAATAGTATTAGAAACATTTGGCATAGCTCATCACTCCGTTCTTCTTGAACTATATCCTCCACCTGATTCTTTAGGATCTCCTGCCACCTTATTGCTTATTCAATCTCAGCTTTCTCTCCTGTCTCCAACTTCGCTTTCTAAACTCTGAACAATGGAATGTTTTAGGACTCAGATATGGTATCACTTTTTTAATCTACATACCGAAAAACTGTTGGTGGCCTCATCCTGTCCCATGGTTTTAAATATCACCTTTATGCTAATAACCCTCAGGTTCATAAACCCATTTTGATTTCTCCTTGAAATGTATCCATCTATTCATATCCAATTCTGTTTTTGACACAAATTCTTTTTTTTTTAAAGGTTTTATTTATTTATTTTTGAGAGAGAATGAGAGAGAGACCACATTAGCTGGGGGAGTGGGCAAAGGGAGAAGAAGTCTCCCGGCTGAGCAGGCAGCCTGATGCGGTACTCGTTTGCAGGACCCTGGGATCATGACCTGAGCCAAAGTGAGAAGCTCAAGCGACTGAGCTACCCAGGCGCAAATTCTTAAAAGTATAAAAGCCATCTCAAAAGTAACCCTTCTAAAACTAAATTCTTGATTCTTTGCCCTTTAAACTTACTTTTTCCTTGTTTGCCCTGTATCAATAAACCGCAATTCCATTCTTAACTCTATTCAGGCCGAAAATGTTTTAGTCTTCCTTGCTCCCTCTCCTTTCACAGCCCAGATCTGATCCATTAACAAGTCCTATGGATTTCAGTTTAAAATATTTCCAAAATCCAACAATTTTTCACCAGTACTGCTATTAGCCAAGCCACCATTCTATTTTGCCTGGATAGCATAGTCGTCTGCAATTGTCATTACTGTTTACTCTACTCTAGTCTATTCCTTACGAAGCACCCAGAATCAATCTTTTTCCCAACAAGCTCACATTCGCACTTTTCGGCTCAAATGTTCCCATGTCATTTCATCTTATTCAGAATAAGTTCCCAAGTTTGATTATTGGCTACCAGTGCCTGCATGGCCTGTTCCTGTTCATCTCTCTGGTCTCTTCTCCTACCCCTCTCTTCTCTCTCTGCCCTGCTACTTCACTGTGTTGTCTTTCCGGCAGCTCCTGAAATGAGCCGAGCACATTCTCACTTCAAAGCCTTGGCCTGGAACCTCTCTGCTTGGAGCATTAGCTACATCTATGTGTTTGTGGATTCATAAATATCACTATATCCCTTCATACGAGTTCTTTTTTTTAAATGTTACCTTAAAAGGGGGGCCTTCCCTGACCACTCTAAGTGGAAGAGCGCACTCAACCATTCGCTGTCCCTATCTGTTGCCCTTACTTCGGAGCACTAACATTACACAGGTTCATTTCTTCAATGTCTGTCTTCCCTTACCCGGATGTACATTTCCTGAAGACAGAGATAGTCTGTTCTCTAAAGAATCTTCATCAACTAGGGCAGTATGTAGTAGGTCCTCCAACACCATCTGAGAGTCAATGAATTTGTTATGCCTTCTACTAGAGAACATGTTTTACTGACTTCATGTTAAAAGTAATTTTAAAAGTTTTCTCTGTTTTGAAGAAAGAAGTGTCAGCTTCCCAAGCTGTCTTTCAATTTCTCAAAAACCTGCTTAAAATATAAATGATTACATAAGCTTTAAAAACAAGCCTGCTACTTTGGCAAAGAGACAGCCATGGAATCTCTTGCCATTTATGTGCTAGTGCTGAATTTCTCTTCTTCAAACTATTAACTCCTTTGCTGGTAAAAATATTCTCATAGAATCCCTCCCAGTCTTACAACATTTGTTCGGTGTTCCAGTCTGTGATTATAGCCATGTATACATCCTTGTATTTGCTCTGGATTGTTTTATTTTTTTTTAATCTTTAATCTTTATTAACTGGCCAGGCTATTTAGCAACAATATTTAAGCATCAGGCATATGTATATGAAGAAAATATATTACTTCTGTGATTTTTAGAAATAACTTAGCTGTGTGGGCATTAAGATTTAACAGAGATGAGTTTTCCTGCAATGCATGGTCCTTGGATTAAAGGTTTCCATACATTATGCATTTTATGTAAGGCCAGTTAGATCACTTATTCCAACCAAACAAGGCAAATACATAGCCATCTCCTTGTAAGATACACATTCTACAAAAATTGGACTTGCAAGAATTTCCCAAATCCTTCCAGAAGGTAAAAGGGATAAAAATATGTGAAAGAGTTTTACATTATCACACACACAAAAAAGATTCTGTAAAGCATTTGGGATTTTCTTATAAGGAAATTCAAGGAAACTCTCCTCAAATTCTCTGTCCCTTGGATATTCTTTGTTATAGATACCCTTCTTTGTCATTAATGACACTTTCCTGGCATTCGTCACACTGCTAGAACTCTGTTCTCCCCACTTCTGTTAAGTGTGGGGGAAAAAGCTAACTTTGACTTCCTTTTCAGGGTTCAAATATTATGTCACAATTTATCAAATATCCAGATTTAGCACCTATTTTCCCCAAGGTACATTTCAGTCAAACCTATTATGTCTGCTTTGTGTCATCCATCACAGTAATATACTTGGGGTATTTCCCATGTATACACTACAGATTCAAACATAATTTGGATTTGGCAAGTGGTTAGTGGTATACAGCCCAGATTTTTTAGAGTACATTCTCTTTCTGGTGGAAGAGGAAATAAGAACGCCTTCATATGAGTATTTCCCAATAATATCTTTTTGGATATGCCCATTTAGGGATATACTTTTCTGGAATCATTTCTTTGGAATGCTATGGGTTCATGTATAATATATTGCAACAGTATACTACAATATATTTTTCTGCCTCCCTGATCTTTGTCCTATTCTGGTCAATAATGTACTTCCACATGTGTTGTATATCCCACCATATACTGTTACTCTTTTTGCATTAATCAGTCAAATATATTATAATAAAGTTTGGAGAAAAGAAGTAATCTTTTATGTTGACCCCCAATTTTACCATTTTGGGCCATTCCTTCCCTTGGGCAGGTATGAGTTTCTATCTGAAATCTTTTTCTTTTCATCTGAAGACATTTTTGAGTTCTTTTAATGCAGACCAACTTGTAACAAATTCTCTCAGATGTTGTTACTCTGAAAAAGTCTTATTTTACTTTCATTTTTGAAGGTTACTTTTGCTGGATATAGAATTCCAAATCAACTTTTTTTTCAATTTTCCAATCCATTAAAAATACCATCCCATTTTTTTTCTGCCTTGCAGTATAAGTAATGAGAAGTCAATTTGATTTCTTTTCTTTGTTCTCTTATCTGTAATGTATCATTTTCCTCTGAAAACTTTCTCTATATAATTAGTTCTTAATAGTTAGATTATGATGTATCTATGCATGGTTTTATTCATATGTTTCCAGTTTTGGTTTCACTGAGCTTTCACTGAATTGTAAAGTTATGTATTTTACCAAATTTAGGAAATTTTCAACCTGATTCATTCAAAATCATTTTATATATTATCTTCTTGTTCATCAACAACTTCAGTTACATGTGTGCCAGAGAGTTTCTTATTGTCCAACAGGCCATTCGATCTCAGTTCACTGTTCCTGTTTATCATTTTTCTTCTTTGTAATTCAGTTTCAAAAATTTCTAGTGCGCTGATTCATTGCACAAAACATTTTCTTGTGATATCTAATATATAGTTAAACTCAGCCAATGACTTTTTGCCCCAAATAGTCTATTTTCCATCTCAAGAAGTTTCATGTTCTTATTTTGTAAATTGGCCTCATTTTACCTCCTAATTATGCCTGTATTTTCTTTTAAATTCCTGAGCATATTAAGCCATTTTAATTTTTTTTCATTCCATCTCTCTCTATAAGTTCTCAGAAACTCTAGCACATGGGACTGTTTTATAAGGTCCATGAGCTGAGAATGGTTTCTGTATTTATAAAGAATTATAAAAACACATGCACATAAACACACAATACAACATGATGAAGCAAAACATATGACAGAAACTATATGAAAACTTCAAAGCCTAAAATGTTTATTTTCTGGTCATTTATGAGAAAACATTGTTGACTCAATCTATAACATTTCTGTTGACAGACTTATCTTCTGTTTATGGGCATTATTACTTCTTCATGTATATAGTAATCATTGGTTGAATGTTGGATTTACTTGGTTGGTTGGTTGTCTGGATTTTTATTTGCAAATCATTTGATCATGTTGAGAATTATTTTACAGCTTCTTAGGGCAGATTTAGAGCAACCTTTATTTATTTTTTTTAAGGTTTTATTTATTTATTTGAGAGAGAAAGAAAGAGAGAGAGAGCATGAGAAGGGAGAGGGTCTGAGCAAGAGGAAGACTTCTTGCTGAGAAAGGAGCCTGATGATGCAACTCAATCCCAGGACTCCAGGATCATGACCTGAGCCAAAGGCAGTTGCTTAACCAACTGAGCCACCCAGGTGCCCCTAATCTTTATTTTAGAAGTAGTTTAGCTTCAGCCCTAAGGTGTGGCTTTCTGAAGTCTCTCTTGAATATCCCAATTACTCAGTAAGTTCTCTCCACTCTGGACAGTCAAGTTTTGAATGTCTTCCAGTTCATTGTGATCTCTGATAATCTTCCAGCTCATTGTGATCTCTGTACAATACAATGGCTTTTACTATATTCACAGAGTAGTATATCCATCATCACTATTAATCTTACATTATTTTTATTATTCTAAAAAGAAACTCCACACTCCTTAGCCACCACACCCCAAGCACCTGTGTCCTACATTCCTAGGCAGCCACTAATCTACTTCCTGACTCTATAGATTTGCCTATTATGGACATTTCATCAAAATGTAATAATATAGGGGCACCTGGGTGGCTCAGTTGGTTAACGCCTCTGCCTTCGGCTCAGGTCATGATCCCGGGGTCCTGGGATCGAGCCCTGCGTTGGGCTCCCTGCTGAGCAGGGAGCCTGCTTCCCTTCCCCTCTCTCTGCCCGCCTCTCTGCCTACTTGTGATCTCTGTCCAATAAATCAATAAAATATATTTTTTTAATGTAATGATATAATATATAGTCCTTTGCAACTGGATTCTTTCACTTATATAATGTTTTAAAGTTTATCCATGTTGTATTATGTATAAATATTTCATTCCTTTTTATGGCCAAATACCACATTTGAATGGCCAGACCACATTTTATTTTTTTCATTCATCTGGATATTTGGGCTATTTTTACTTGTTGTGAATTATGAATAATGTTGATATAAACATTTTTATATAAGTTTTGTGCACACATATGTTTTCATTTCTCTTGGGTATATACCTAGGAGTAGAATTGTTAGGTTTTATGGTTACTATATGTTTGACCATTTTCAGAACTACTGGACCATTTTTCATAATAGTTACATAAATCTACATTTTTATTACCAACATATGAGAGTTTTAATTTCTCTATAACTTTGACAGCACTTGCTATTATTTTTTTATTATAGTTTATGGGTATTGGGTGTGAAGTGATATCACACTGAAGTTTTGATTTGCATGGTTAATGTACAGTTAATGCATGGTCAGTGATATTGGGCATCTTTTCATGTGCTTACTGGTCACTTGAGTATCTTCTTTGACTAACTATCCAGATCCTTAACTCATTTTTTTAATTGGGTTGTTTGTCATTTTATTATTGAATTTTAATAGTTGTTTATATATTCTAGGTACAAATCCCTTATCAGATAAAAGATTTACAAAAGTTTTCTCCCAGAGTGCCTGGGTGGCTTAGTCCTTTAAACATCTATCTTCAGCTTGGGTCATGATCTTGGGGTCCTTGGATGGAGTCGTCTCTGCTCAGCAGGCAGTCTGTTTCTTCCTCTCTTTCTGTGATCTCTCTTGATCTTGCTCTCTCTCAAATAAATGAATAAAATCTTTAAAAAAAAAGTTTTCTCCCATGCTGTGAGTTGGCTTTTCACTTTCTTCATGAAGCACAAAAATTTTTAATTTTGATGTCCAGTTTATCTATTTTTCCTTTTTTGATATGTGTGGTTTTAATATCATATTTAAGAAATCATTAACTAATCACAGGTCATGAGGATTTACATCAGTATTCTTTCTAAGAACATAATAATTTTACATTTAGGAATTCAATCCATTTTAAATTAATTTTGTAATGGTAGAGGGTAGGGGTCCAAGGTCATTATTTTACATGTTGATATCCAGTTGTCCTATTACTATTTTTTGAAAAAACTGTTTTTTTCTTGATACCCTAAAATTGTCTTGATACCCTAAAATAGTTATTTTTTTATTTTGGATCCCAAGAAACTATCCCAGTAATTCTACAAGTCTCTAGAAAACCCTGAGAATTGCTATTGAGAATAGATTTATATATTTGTATTTGAAATAGAATTCTCACAGAAGCCATTATAAAAGGAAGTTTTCAATGTGTCCTAACTCTTCCTTCTGAGATAAAATGGTTACATACCGTAGCATAGTTATAACATATATATAAACAAAATATCATTTCTAGCCTAAAGAATGACCCCTGGATTCTTTAAAATTTTAAATATATCTTCATCACCTATTGCCTATCTCACATAAGACTGAAATGGCCTTCAAGGACCCAAATACCCTTCCAGACAATTTGGATTTCACTAACTCAAAAAAGATAAATCTACAGTTTTATAGTAGTCCCCTCTTATCTGTGGTTCCAACTCTCCACAGTTTCAGTTGCCAGCAGTCAACAATAGTTTGAAAGTAGATGATCTTCCTTCTGATGAATTGCCAGAAAGTCAATAGCCACCTAATGCCATGTCATGGGACCTGCATCACTCATCTCACTTCCTCCCATCATGCAGGCATTTTGTCATCTCACATCACAAGAAGGAGGGTGAGTGCAGTGCAGTAAGACATTTTGAGAGGCTATGTTTGCATAATTTTTAATACAGTATATTATAATTTCTCTATTTTATTATTAGTTATTGTTGTTAATATCTTACAGTGCCTAGTTCGCAAGTTAAACTTCATCCTGCACTAGGCATATCTGTATAGGAAAAAACAATGTATAGAATTCAGTACTTTTTATGGTTTCAGGAATCTACTGGGCATCTTAGGATGTCTGCCTTGTGGTTAAGGGGGGCTACTATGTTGTAAAATCCTGAAAGTTATGAGTTTAGGTTGTCAGGATAGATAAACCTCTGCTGTTGAATTTTGTCCTACAACTTACTGTGTGTCCTCAGCATATTTCTAAAACCCTTTAAGCTTCAATCTAAATAAATACAATAATCTGTAATCTATAAAATAAAGAAAATATTAAAGCTTCCTAGTATTAGTGTAAGTACTTGACACAGATCTGGACTTATAGTAAGAACTCAATACATGTTAGTTATAGTTAATCAATAAATACTCACTCATTATGGAAGGCACTATTAAGCACTGGAAATAATAAGATAAATAACCAGTCCTTGATTCTAAAGCAAGGACTGATATGTATTGTCTTTACCAGCCTCTCATGAGTTTGCTTAAAGATTCCCTTTCTCAATATATTTTTATGCTTTGAGTCATCCTTTTTGATCTTCAGATACTCAATGACCTCTTTGTTTTAATCTACCTTCCTGAAAGACAGCCCCAAAATAAAACATAAGGTAATCAAATAATATCATTTACATTTTGACTTAAACTCATTTACACCAAAGTGTGTGTTAAGGTTCATTCATTTATCTCCTCATTTATTCATCAACCAAATCCTCAAAATTTATTGAGCACTTACTAATGCTAGACAGTGAGGAAGATATTGGGGCGATCAATAAGACATGATTCCTAAACCAAAAGAAAGAATATAGGTTATGAAAATGAACAAGATTATAAGACAATATGATAATTACTTAATAATTATTCTAATAAACATTATAAATGTTCAAAGAAAGATAAGGTAATTATGTTTGAAGTTACCATGTCAGAAATCTATGTGTATAGATATTATGGTCTGTATCTCACTGAAGAGGTCATCTGCTTAGGATTAAGAAAAAATAGAAGAAACTTGACCACTATTCACAATTGATACTATATTCCAACCTTGGACTATTTTAGTTAACAGAACAGACAATTTTTTTATTTTCAATTTCTTTCAGTTGAATAGACCGTGTGATTCTTGTTTAACATGTCATGTTTTTGAATCCTTATAGTCACTTGAAAACAATTAGATACTCATGTCATAGAGACTAAGTCTGAATTAGTCTCTGTTGATTGCCAATAGATTAATTATCTCTCAAGATTATTGATTAAGTTCATAAAACTCAACCAGATAACCTGCAATTTTATGCATTAACTTCTTATGACAAGAACCTGTGTTTATTGTACTATCTTCGTTAGCACTGCTGTTCTCAGAGTTATTCATTCTTTCAGTATAAGTTGAGTAAGGCCAAGTTGCTTTCTGAAAGCAGAACTGATTCTACTTTGTCCAACAAGAATAAAAAAAAAAAACTCAGAATATAAATAGTTTAAAGATACTTTTTTTCTACTGTAAATGGCACACAGATGGTGCTTAACTGTTCTCTGAATCAATTCCAAAAATGTGCAACATCCTTAATAGAACTGAAGATGGTTGAGGTTCTATGAAAATCTTTAGAACTTGTAACATTTTTCTAGATTTTAGATTGAAATTTTATTACTTGTAAAGTTGTTTGGAGGAAAAACCATTTTCATAGGAAATGACTTTGAATGATATTTAACAATGTCTGTCTAATAAAATATTTTAATTTGCCTTGTATATTATTGCATGGATAGTTAAGACTAAAAACCCAAATACTTCCGACTTCACCCCCACCCTCTGGCTAGCTTGTATGCTCACAGATGGAGCTTTTAACAATTTTATTTGGATTTCACTCTTCCTTGAAAGATGTATCATTCTGTTTCCAGAACTCTATCTCTACATGTTTTATTTTCTTGCATTTAATTATTCTTTCTTCTCTTTCATATTCCTTCTTCTATTTCATGCCTTGTCTTTCTTCTTATAACAGGAAGTGATAAAAGCAAGGGAAAAGCAGGTAAATGAGATAAAAAGAGAAAAAAGAATAAAAGAAGGAAGGACAAGATCTATAAATCACATGATTCCCACAGAAGGCCTGGCTTATACCCAGTGAATCTCATACACAAGCATGCAACCTTATCTATGAAATGACCTATATGATATGCCATTTTCCTATAATGGCGTTAAGGAGGACTTGAAAACAGTTCTGGAAATCTTGGGCTCAAGGAAACATAGAAATACATATCATTCAAATAGAATAGTACATTATTAGAGAGCATCCCCAATCTCAAACGAGTGCCCAGAATCAAATAAGTGGTTCATGCTTCCAACTTTTAAAAAAATTCACGGACTAGCATAATTGCAGGTGGTGGTTCTATTTGAATCACCACTCTAAGATTACTGAAAGAATGTTTATCCACTGAGTACGTTTCTGTTCGATACTACTATATGCCAGTCATTTGACCTGGTCTTACCTTGCAGACAAATGATGACTGGTCCCTGATTACAAAAACATACAGCACAGAGGCAAGTGCATAGAAAGTAACAAAGAATCTAGAGGTCCAATAAACAAAGAGTTATTTATTCTGCCTGTGGGCAGAAGAGATGAAAATGGGCAAGAACAGATTGGTAGCCTCAGAATATCCAAAAAGGGCTTAAAGATTGAAGAATGCCACACTACCAACAATTACTATGGATAATAATCACAACGAATAGGTTTGACGTGGGGATGGTTTCTTACTTACAGTAAGAATCAACTCAAGCCTGAGTATTAACTTTTTCTTCTGGCAAGACAGAAATATACAAACTTGGGCTATGTCGGAAGATGCTCTGATGGAATCTTTCAAAGAAAAAGATAATATAATTAACAAGCTAGATGTTTTACTCCATAATTTTACTTGTAGCAAGGCTGGCACATTCAAGTACCCATAAGGGCCAAACAGAAAGTGTAAATGAGTGAATGGAACAGGGTAGAGATTAAACACATATGAATAGAGTTCATTTCCATAAAGAAAAACACAAAGCCATTTAGGCCTCCTATTTTTTTCATTTTTGATAAATACACAGATTCAGAGAGATAGCTCTCTGACATTTGCTTTTAATTAGAGGGGAATTTTGGGGAACTGGGGCAAACTGCAGAGCCCTTGAACTGCCCAAAGAGGGTAGTTGCTCCTTAGTTTCAGGCAATTTTTGCTTACAGAATTTGGGGCAAATATTAACAGATATTTGACTGTTTGAGAAGGGAGATATTAATTTGTATGTGAATAATGTTAATGTTTATAAGGCATAATTTATGTAAAATGTAATTCACTCTTTCCAACTTTGCAATTCACTGAGTGCTGGCTACTTCATGTGGGCGTGTTCCCAGCACCACAGTCTAGATACAGAGCATTTCCTTTACACCTGGCCCTTGACAATCGCTCATGTTACTTCTAGCCTTAGAATTTTCCCTTTAAAATTCTTTCATATAAAAGAAATCATACACTATGTTTTATGTTACTTGCTTCTTTTACTTAGCATCATGATTTCAATTATTTTCCTCATTTTGTTTAATGTATAAGTATACACATTTATTTTTATTTCCCAGTGGTATTCCATTGTAAGGTTATACCAAACGTGTTTGCCATTCATCAGTTGCTGGATATCTGAGTTGTTTCCAATATTTAGCTGTTATGAATAAAGATGCTAAGAACATTTTCCACAGGTCTTTGTAAACATTCATTTACATTTATAGCTAAAAGTGGAATTACTGAATCTTATGTGTGTTCTTAATAGGAAACTATCCAACTGTTTTCTAAAGTGGCTTTGCCACTTTGCATTCTCTCACCAGCTATATTTAGGACTTCCTAGTTGCCCCACAGCCTCTCCAGGCTTTGGTGTATTTATTCCTTTTTGTTTTAAATTTTAATTATTCTAATATATTTGTATTGGCATATGATTATGATTTTAAATTGTACTTTTTCTAATGACTATTGATGTTGAGCATCCTTTTATATGCTTATACTACTGATGTATCTTCTTTGATGAAGTTTTGGTTTAGATCTTATGCCCATATTTTGGGTTGATTATCTCCTTATTGAGTTGTAAAATTTTCTTATAAATTCTGTATAAAAATTTTTTATCAGAATGTGACTGGAAAATGTTTTTCCAGTTTGTTGCTTTTGATTTTTTTGAGTGTCTTTTGAAGAGCAGAATCTTTTAATTATTATGAAGTCTTATTTGCCAACTTATTTCTTTCATGATTCATGCTTTAATATCTTATCTAGGAAATCATTGGTTAACCCAAAGTCACAAAAACTTTCTTTTATATTTTCTTCTAATCATTTTGGTTCTTATGTTCAGGTCTATAGTCATAATACACAAAATGATACTTTTATGTTATCCAAGTTCATTTTTTCCATATAGATATCAAATTTACTGACCCTTACTATTAAATAGATTATCCTTTTTATTCAATTATCTTGTCAAGTTAGTCTAAAAATAATTAACAACATACATGTGAATCTATTTCTGGACTCTTATCTGTCCTCTTGATCTTATGCCAATTGATTGTTCTCAAGCCAACACCAGACTGGGTAATGTAGCTTTATAAGTATTTAAATCAAGCGGTATAAGTGTTCAGACTTTTTCTTCTTTCTCTACATTGTATCAGCCATTCTAAATCCTTAGTATTTCCATATAAATTTTAAAATAATTTTCTTAATGTCTACAAAGTAGTCCTGATTTGAATTTGAGGGAGATTGCACTGGATCTATAGATAGATTTGGGAAGTTACATTTTTACCATTTTAAGATTTTCATTCTTTCTTTCAAACACATAAACACATTATGTATTTCCACTATTCAGAAATGTTTGGTAATGTTCAATATACACATCTTACATATATTTTGCTAAATTAATAAGAAGAATGTCATTATTTTGATACATTCTATATGGTATAGTTTTTTTAATTACCATTTCTAACTATTCATTTCTAGTACAGAAATTCAATTTTTTATATTGACTTTATATCTTGTGACTTTGTTAATTTATCACTTCTTGGTTTTAGCAGCTTTTTTGTAAATTTATATTTAAGATTTTCTATATTGGCAACCATGTCAGTTATGAATAAAGTTTTTTTATATTTCTTTACAGTAAGTATGCTTTTCTTCTTTCTTGCATATTTGTTTCATTTCTTAATTATTCATCTATGTTTAACAATATGCCTCTTTAACTTTCATACTTTTCCTTCAAATTATAGTATACCACTTTTTGCACACTGTAAGAACCTTATAACAGCATGCTTCTATTTCTTCCCTCCTACTATCTGTACTGTTATTGTCATATATTTTATTTTTATAGATGTCATAAAAACCATAATATTTTGCTATTCTTTTTGTTAGAGAATACTAATGATCTTTGAAAAAGCTAAAAAATAATAGAAAAGTCTTTTGAATTTACTCACATTTTTTACCATTTCTGGTACTGATTCATTCCTTTGTATGAAAACAGATTTCCAACTGGCTCATATTCTTTATGCCTATAAAACTTATTTTTACATTTTTTGGGGTACAGGTGTGCTGGTGTTAAACTTCTTCTGGTTTTCATTTTTAATCTGAAAAATTATCTTACCTTTGCTTTTTAAAGGGATTTTTGTTGGGTATAACATTCTCAGTTGATAACTTGTTTTGTTTCTTTACTGAGCCAAGATGTCACTTCAATGCCTTTTGGCTGGCTTACTTTCTAATAAGCAGCCTATTGTCATTATTAGCTGTGCTCTTGTCTATATATACTTTTTTTTCCTGAGTGCTGTGCAACTTTTATTCTTTACTTTTGGTTTTCAGCAGTTTGACAATGATGTGTCCAGGTCTACTGAACATGCTTAGGGTTCTTTGAGATCTTTGGAAGTATTGCTTATTGGTGAGGGATAGCATAATCTATTGCTCTAAAATGTACCAGTTGATACATTAATTATTTAAAGCTGTAGACATTTGAAAAACAGCAAATTTAGGGAGATTCTTTCTCTCAGATCCTCCAAAAGGATCTCAGTTGTGATAGATCCCTTCCCTCAAGTTTTCATCAAGCAGGGAGGACTGGTTCATCACAGGAGAAGAGACTAGAAGTCCATATTACATCCACACAAACTTCACCACAAAGGATCAAACTTTCCATCTATTCTTCTAAGGACCCACTCATCTTTCCTAAGAATCATTTACTCTCCCCTCAGAACCCTACACCTCCTTCTCTATTAAGATGGTATTTAATCTAAAGTCTAAGGCCACTTCTTTGAGTTACTCATTTTTCCTGGGTATTTTCCACATATACGTGAATAATACATGTTAATAAACTTATGCATGTTTTTCTCTTGTCTTTTTTGTAGGAGTCTCAGCTACGAACTCAAAAGGGTAGAGGGAAAATTATTCTTCTCCTACATTGTCTTCAGTCGATTTGGGAGAATTCTTGCTCAGTATTATTATTATTATTGTACTCCCAACTCTTTCCTCTTTTCCTTCTAGAATACCATCCAGGTATTTTATTCATTCATTAATTTATTTATTTTAAGATTTTATCTATCTATTTATTTATTTATTTATTTGCCAGAGAGGGAGAGAGAGTACAAGCAGGGGGAGCAACAGGGAAAAGGAGAAGCAGGCTCCTGCTGAGCAGAGAACCTTACATGGGGCTCAATCCCAGGACCCGGGGATCATGACCTGAGCCTAAGGCAGACACTTAACCAACTGAGCCACCCAGACACCCCACCCTCCAGGTATTTTAAAGAGTTTGGTAATGTCCTACATATGTCATAAGTGCCCTAATATGTATTTTATAAAATAATTTTATTTCTTTAATATAAATAGGTTGTATGTCCAGAAATTACTCTGTTAAATATTTTAACTTATTAAGTTTACTAATTATGCACTTTAATTCTATGGAGAAAACACAGTTTCACCTTCACTTTATGTAGGGGGCTGAAATAATTATTTTTTCATATAGTCTGCAAAGGGGAATATGATCTTTTGAGATTTGCACAAATTTCCTGATTATAGAGTGTCCAAGGAAAATCCAGATAGGATTGCAGTCCAAATATATGGAAATATATCTTTCCATGCAGGGTTTCCTGACCCAAATGAATCTAATTAGCTTTTAGACATTTGGTGTTTTAACAAACAAAACATCCATTAGTTTAGGCCATCTGGGAAGTACTTCTGTGCTTTGGCCATAAAGTCAGAGATCTCTCTGCCCTGCTATCTTTAACCAGATTATTTGTGACAATGAGGTTCACACACTCAATATTATGCAAGATAGTCCCAATATATGACTGACCAATTTTTTTTGATAGCAGATCTTCCAGATGGTCTTTTAGATAGACACAAGTTTACATTAAACCTCTTTTTTTCCCCTTTCTTCTTTCTTTCCTCTTGATTTTTTTCAGTTGTTGTCCACTGTAAATCCTTGTCAAACAACTATTCTCACATTCCTACACAGGACAGCACTATTTTTAAACTTCAGTCATTCAAATACTGTCTTCATGGTATTTGTCACATACCACTTATAGCAGAATTTATTTTTAAATTAAATTTAAATAGGTTTTTTACTTAGCCTTACCCTAAGTAATTAAAATGATAGAATGAGTGGTTCTCAAACTTGAGTACACACTGGAATCACCTGAAGAACTTGCGGAAACAGATTGCTGGGCCTCACCCTGAAATCCTTGATTCAGTAGGTCTGGTGGGGGTGGGCTTGATCATTTACACTTCTTTCAAGTTCCCAGGTGATGCTGATGCAGTTTGTTTGGGAACCTCACATCAAGTTGTGGTTTTGTTGGGCTAATTATACGCAAACATAAACACATATGTCTTCTAATATAATAATGGATGTTCAATATGTAACTATTAAAATCAAAGTTTGCTTTGTGAACCACCAGGAAATTTTCTCACCTATCATATTTTTTTTTTTAGATTTTATTTATTTATTTGACAGAGAACACAAGCAGGCAGAGAGGCAGGCAGAGAGAGAGAGAGAGAGAGAGAGAGAAGCAGGCTCTGCACTGAGCAGAGAGCCCGATACGGGGCTCGATCCTAGGACTCTGGGACCATGACCTGGGCCGAAGGCAGAGGCTTTAACCCGCTGAGCCACCCAGGCGCCCCTCACCTATCATACTTTTTAAGGAAGAATATTCTAGCAGATCTCGCTTGATTCTCCTGATGCCTCCTCCTCGGTCTAGTCAGTCTTCTCAATTTCTTTTTTACTTTGATTGTAGAACTCTGGATGCCTATAATGTTACATGGCTGCAGATGAAATGTCACTTGGTATACCTCATATGTCCAGCATAAATACATAGGGATTATCAGGTGCCCATTAGTTGTTGGCAGGAAGAAAAAGGGTTGTCTCAAGAAACCAAAGGAAAATTGTCCACCCAACATTCACTAACACAGAAAGCCTAGTGTTCATAGGATGTCTTTGAACAGCTCCAAACCCTCCTTTCTCCTGAACTTTGCCCCTAAATCTGGAGGAATTACATCATTATTTTGAGTCCCAGGAGGCCATGTTCTTTTCATGATAATACATGTAAACTACTACTTAAGTAGTAAGTAATGGATTTGGAGAACTGCATTTAAGCATGGTTGCTTATTGACGTACTTTGACACTGATGAATATTAAGTGCAGATTAGACAAATAATATGACAAGCAGATTACTGAGATATCATCATTATTATTTTTGTTATTGTCTAATGAACACTACTGCCATTAATGCTCTTAACAAGTCAACAATGACAAGGTCAGCAAAATCAGAAAAGGGACGGAAATTCAAGACATTTTCTAAAGCCATCTGTCAGCCATTCAGGTTAAGGCATTCCCATTATATTTTCACAAACAAAATGAAAATGAACACCTTGCTTGCTTTCACCCTTAGGATTTCCCTTACAATGCCGTTCTCATCTGGAATGTCTTCCTTTCTCACCTCTATCAATTCAAACTTGACCTTTGCTTTAAGGCTCAGCTGGAACACCGCCCCTTTAACAGAGCCTTCATCAATCTTTTATTCTTGGGAACACCTAAAGCAATTACAGAATGTACAGTTTAGCACTTGTATTCTGTTATATATTTTTCAACATTGTTCAATAAATATTATTTTTTCCCTCAACTGAAGAGAAAAGGGTGTCCTTCTCAGTCCCTATAACTCTACTAGGCATTTTCCCATTGATTCCTCTTTGTGTTTATATATTCTAGTGACTCCTTAAAAAAAATCTAATTATACTGATTTTCTTGTTACTTAAGTCCATTTCTTATTTTACTCATAGTTGAAAAGAGTCTAAGCCAAAATTCTGCTATTAATTTATCATGCAATCATAAAGTTTATGTATGTGTATATTTTACCCATTGTCTTCTTAATAAATTTCATTTAATTTACTAGGGCCAAAACAACATTGTTTTATAGAGAATTGGTATTTTAACTCAAAGCCTTTAATATGGAGTCTTATTTTTAGATTAGTTGCCTAAATGAATAAATAGGCTATTAATAAGACTGACTACTTCAAAAGTGAAGAAAGACACTCCCAATTTTATATCCATAAGAAAGAAATTATAAAGCATGATATAATTTTCCTGCTTCAGGGAAAAAAATACATAATAGCTAGCATCAGGAAAATTAAAGTTGTGGCTATACAACATCATATAACTAGTTTATTTGCACTTTTCTTTTGTCAACAACCATTTGGCATCATGTAGACAATGCTAATGTCTACATGATGCCAAAAGATTTACCATAACAGTCATGACATGTGGGGGCAAAGCATGATTTCTTTCATATACTTGATGCTAAACCACTGGCTCGACTTATTTTTTTAAATGGAAACAGCTATATTAACTGGAAGTTTATATCCTAGTCTCTCTAATTTTGGCTAAGAATGGAGAAAACATGGACATTTCTTTTGTCTTTGCCAGGAGGCCCTTTGCCGCTCTATAAAACCTACAGAGGAATCCTGACTTAAGGGAGACAGGTCCGGTCTAGTGGCAGCCTGCTGAGGAGGAGGGGGAAATGCTTTATCGATCACACACAGAAATTGTCTCAAGAAGCTTCTACCCTCACAAATAAAAGCTCAGCTGAAAACCATTGTGATACTGAAAGCATGGAAATTGATTCAGAGGAGGGAACAAACCACTTTTTGATCAGAAAAGGCCACCATTCACCATTTTCTCTTTACTTAAAGGTACAGAAAAGAGCATTAAACTAAGCAATCCTAAGTTAGGTCCTGCCGTATTCTAATTACACCATAGTTTGTTTTTTGGTTTTTTGGTTGGTTTGTTTTTTTGTCCTTGCATTTGACAATAATTCAGATTCTGATGGCTTCCACTGAGGTGTAAGAACATTAAATTGTAAACCATATACCAATTTATCAAAAAATTCTGAGGTAAAACTAGTACCTAATACAAAAGGGAAATAAGCCTTGGAGCCAGAAGACTCGAATTCTAGTCTCGTTCCTTATTAGCCAGTTCTGCTTTACCCTTAACTAGTTGGTCCACCACTTTAACTGCCTGAACCCTGATTCTTTCATCTGTAAGATGAAATGACTAATACCTGCTTTACCATTCTGTGGTGAGAGCAAATGACATAAGACATAGAAATACTCTTTGGAAAGCATAAAAAACCAAATAAAATAAAATAAAATGAAGTAAAATAAAATATAATGAAATATACCAGCAGCCCAGATCAATGACTTCTTTGTTGTTATTCATACCATCAGAGAACAAATGGGCTGTGGGCTGTTATACTTTGTCATAACTCATCACAGCTGCATCAATTCTATCAGTATCCCCTAAAAATATGGATGCTTCAAGTCCCACCCTCTTGTGAATATTTAGTATCAATTTGAATAAAGCATCTACATGACCAATTTAATTTTTATTTTCTTTTGAAAGTTGGTGATGTGTGGGCCCCCCAAAAAAAGCTTTAAAAAAATAAAATGCAGTTGAAGAGGAACCTGGGTGGCTCAGATGGTTAAGTGACAGATTTGGGCTCAGGTCATGATCTTCAAGAAATCAAGCCTCAGGCCAGACTCTATGATCAGTGTGGAGTTGGCTTGGGATTCTCAATCTCTCTCTCTCTCTCTCTCTCTCTCTCCCCCTTGCTCACCCTCCGCCCCTCCCCCACGCTCTCTAAAAATCTCTAAACAAAACAAAACAAAAAACCATGAGCAATTAAGGAGGCAATCACATTAATAACTAAACAAACAAATAAACCTACACCAGTGTAATTCAACCTGCAGTGGTCGATGAGATTGTGAAATCCATAGAATCTTAAGAGTTGCAAGAAAGTTTAGAAATCGAATCCTCCCCCACGGCTTTCGTGAGAGAATCCTCTTTATGGTTTTAAAACCAGCCAGATCCTCTTTATTCCATCTCTAGTCAGGAATTTTCTTCTCTCCCTTTTGTAGCTAATATGTCAGCTGATCTCACAGTCATCCCTTAAAGGCTGTGACAATTTTTCTAGATTCCCTCTGAATTTTTTTCTGGAAGGTGTCACAGATGATGATGTTTGCTCCTGACATGAGAGAGCAGAGAATCTTTTAGGGACGGAAAAAGTAGGTGCCATAAAACAACCTCCTTTGCCTGCTATCTAGATGACTTTTAAATTGCTAAATATTTTCAAAAGTTACTGCAATCTAATGGAAATTTATACAGTCCTAAATACATTTCATTTCTGTTTGTGAATATTTCCATTTCTCCATACAATTTTTTTTTTTTACTAAATGGGATTTTTTAGTAGATATTCTGATCGTTTCCCTCTACCAGGTATTTTTAAACTGTATCTGTTTAGTAAGGTTGTGATATTGTAAATATAGCTTGGATTATTTTACACATAAAATTAATGCATGTAGAACACATTACCTTAGATTCATAAATTAATTTATAAAAATAGTGTATTTTCAATTTTAAATTATTACCATTCTTTTGGTACTCTAACATCATTTTCCTTCTTGTCCCATAGCCTTTTTCTCAAATATAATCAAGGACTTTACCAGAAGTATAAAACTTTAAGTGTTTCCACCTACAGGTGGAAAATTTAAGACATTTGTTTTATCAGGAACTTAATTAAGAACAAGAAGAACTGAAAGGACAAAAAGAGAAAACTTGAAAATATATTTTAACTCATAGTCTCCAGGCCTCAGACGACCATGACTTCAAAATAAAGTATTTCCTTTTTTACTGATTTACTTTGGTGTGGGCACTCACCCTGTTTGACTCAGGGATGCTAGTCTTATATTAGGTTCCCTTCTCCCAGGGACCCCAGGCATCCTGAGAACATCAAAATCTTTTCTGGAACTCACCAGTCACTTGGAAAAACCAGCATCTTACTCTGGAACCTGTTCTCTAGTTCTGAGTTGAACTTCATTTCATGTGTTTTAGGGCAAGGGTGGTTCTCCCTCTTCTTAGCTTCACCCCAAGCAGAGTGGTAAATTCATCTCTCAGTTCTCTTAAGTATAACAGAATTATATAACGTTTAACAAGACTACTCCTAAAAGCAACCAAAGAAGGGAACTATAATACGAAAGACTAAGAATTGGTTGTAGTCATCTTCAGAACCTACCAAGCCACAGTCAGTGGTCTCCTGGCACCATTTTTCTTTTCCCTTAGATCTTAGTCTGCCTCACTGAAGTAAAAAAAAAAAAAAAAAAAAATCAACCTCCCTGCCATCTCTTTTCTATTTTGTAGAGTCCTGCTTAACCCCTAGTGGGTAGGCAAGGTGAATTTCCTAAATGCACCTCTTCTCTTGCAATCTACATACCAACTTGCTGAGGCTCAAGAGAATAAAAATGGCTTTTCCTTTTTGTGACTTCCCCAGGTGTCCTCAATTTCTGTCCTTGATTGAGCACTCCTAGCAGCCTGATTCACGAGGAACACAGATTCTGTTCAGGGAGAGTGCTATCCCCTACCCATACATGGTGGTATACCCAAACTTCCTTCAAGATAATTCCACAATACAGAATTCTCTGTATATTTCCCAAAGTGTCAAATTCTAAGCATTGAAAAATGTCAGTGGAGTCAAGGAAGTTGGGATTAAGCAGTAAAGCTTTAGTTTCCATTACTAGCATTTTGTGAGCAAATGCTTTTTAGGGAAAGTCACAAACACATACATCCCCTAAGAAAAAACGAAGAGAAAATAATGCTAACAAAGGCCAATCTAAATCAGGATCATATTGTCAAAGAGAACATTTGTTACATTATTCCTAAATTGTCTGCATGTGGATTATTTTTTCTGATTTCAAGATTTTCTCAGGAAGAAAATGTACGTACCTTTCTGTGTGTCTGAACAACTAAAAATCCCACAACTATAAAACTTCCCAGAGTAGAGAAGGATCATCACAAGATGATAAGAAAAAACATTTCTGCCCTAGAAAGTAGAAATTAGGTTCTAGTAACTTTTTTAAAACAATTATTTTAGAAAAGTTTTAGGGTCACAGCAAAATGAGAGTAAGGCACAGAAATTTCTCCCATACCTTCCGCCTCCTTACATGCATAACTTCCCTCATTATCAACATCCACTACCAGAGTGGATACATGTGTTGTAACTGATGACTCTACACTGACATTATCATCACCCCAAATCCATGATTTACATCAGAGTTTATGCTTGATGTTGCCTATTCTATGGGTCTGGACAAAGGTATAATTGCATATATCCATCATAATGTATATCATACAGTTTTCCCACTGCTCTAAGAATTCTCTGCCTATTCATCCCTCTCCCCACAATCCCTGGCAAAGACTTATCTGTTTACGATCTCCATCACTTTTCCAGAATGTCATATAGTTTGAATCATAGAGTATAGCCTTTTCATATTGATTTCTTTTTTTTTTTTTAAGATTTTATCTATTTATTTGACAGACAGAGATCACAAGTAGGCAGAGAGGCAGGCAGAGAGAGAGGGGGAAGCAGGATCCCCGCCAAGCAGAGAGTCTGATGTGGGGCTCGATTTCAAGACCCTGAGATCATGACCTGAGCTGAAGGCAGAGGCTTAACCCACTGAGCCACCTAGGTGCCCCTCATATTGATTTCTTTCACTTAGTAATATGCATTTAAGGTTCTTCCATGGATTGTTAATTATAACTTAGTAAAAATTTTATCTTATAATTTTCCTAAAGTCATGTGAATAGGTTTGTACATAAATATTCCTATATGTTGTGTTATAGTTACTCCAGATCCATAAAAAAGTAGAGCAGTTAAATATTTATTTTACCACTTGTTTAAAGTTTTACTAATTCATTGTTGTTGTTGTTGTTGTTGTTGTTGTTGTTGTTGTTATTGTTGGTTAGAGAGGGAAGACAAGAGGGGCAGAGGGAGAGGAAGAATCTTAGGTAGGCTCCATGCCCAGTACAGAGCCCTGTGTGGAGCTCAATCTCACAACCCTGAGATCATGACCTGAGCCAAAATCAAGTCAATGTTTAGCCAACTGAACACCAGGTGCCCCAAGTTTTACCAGTTTCTTAATACCACTTTCTTAATCTAAACCATCCAAATCACTAAGGATATATCATACTAAACTTTTCGGCAGTCACCAACTCCATTTTCAAATAATGTCGCATAACAGTCTTTTAAGGTATAAGCATATTTTCAATTTTTGTCTTTTATGATAGAATTCTAACATCTAATGAGTAACAAACACTCTTGTATAGTTACCACCCCTCAAGTGTGGGCAGAACTTATAACTGGCTTCTAACGAATGAGGTATAGAAAAAGTGATGGGATAGTCATGGCCTTGGTTAGGTTACATTTTATAACAAGAGAGGATGGACATTTTGGATGTAGTGAAGGTCTATAATTAGTTGACTGTAAATTAAAAAAAAGAAAGATCGTATTGGGTGGGCCTGACCCAATCAGCTGAGGATTCTGAAAGACGATCTAGAAGTCAAAAACTCTCTTTTCTTCTAACCTTGAATAAGCCACATATTTTACTGGTGCAAAAAAATGAATTGTGGCAAGGGCCACGTAAGTTTGGAAGAGGACACTGAGCCTCAGATGAAACTCCAGCCACAGGTAGCACCTCAAGTGCAAAGGTTTGTAAGATCATGAGCAGAAGGCATAGCTATAGTGTCATTCCCAGATTCCTGATTCACAGAAACTGTGAGATGATAAGTGTGTATTGCTTAAGCTACCAAGTCTTCAGTAATTTGTTATGCAGCAATAGAAAACCAATACATCTTTAAAGAGCAAATATTTATTACGTCCCTACTATGTGCCAGGAACTCTTCTAGCATTGGGGATACAATGCTGAAAAAAGACAGGAAAAGTCCTTTCCCTCAAGAATATTCTATTATTCACTAAAGGGGTAGATTGATGCTATAGTCCATCTAATACAGCCAGGCTTTTCTCATTTTCTCTGAGTCATGTCAGTTATTTGGGTCTTTTCCATTTCTTTAATGCTAGTGGCTACAACAGACAAATCTCCATATTTCGTTGTTTTAATATGATACAAGTGGTTTTTTTTTCTTGCACAAAAATTCAGTGAGAATGTCTGGCACATAGTTTTCTGCATGATGATTCAGGACAAGGAATCTTTCCATGTTGTGGCACCACCATCCCCTAAAGTTCTCATGGTATTTTGCTTACAGATGAAGCAACACACACTTTTATTTCCCATGGAGAAAGGGAAAGGGAAAGTGGAGAGGGCACATCTGCTGCTTTATCAACCTGGCTTGAAAGTGGTATACTGCTAGTTATACTCTATTTACAAGAGTTAATCTCATGTAGTCAGCTACACAACTTCTTAGCAAATATTCTCCTTTATGGAAAGGGAACACAGGTATTTATTAGACAGCTGGTTGTGTCTACCACAATTCTTAATAGGCTGACATTTGGCTTCAGGTAGACACAACCATATTATGGTCAGTGAGGGAATAAATGAATATGCTTATGACACATTTGGGATATATTATGTTAACTGAGCCTAGAGAGGGTATAGTGAACATCAATTGTTTTGGTTTGTGCAATAGTCCTTCCTATTTCTGATAACACATTCTTTATTCTTTGGCTAAAGCCACAAAACCCACTGGCTACCACCAACTGGGGAACACATTGACCAGGTCTAGTCATTCACGGTGGACTGGAACAATCCTCCAGCAGCAATAATTGGCTCATGAATCAATATGGGTCAGTCAGTGTTCTCTATGGGGTTTAACAGCTTGAAGGACGCAGATATAGGGTGAGTAGTAACTGTCATGTCCTTCATAAGAAGAGTATCCATAAGAAAGCAAGCCTCAGATATCACTAAAGATCTAGCCCAGTGTTATTTTTATTTTCTCGTTTTTGTTTACCATACATCCTTCTCACTTATACTCTCCCTGGTCTGTCTGAAAGAATGGGCAGCAAGAAGAAAAAAGAACTAATTAACAATGAAGACAAGTGTGTGAAGAATGGAGGGTAACATGTGTGGAAGACGCTGGCCTGGCTGGATAAAAGGGAGGAGAGAGACTTAAAGAAAAATGCAGTTGCTCAGTAAGGTGATACCCGAAAATGTCTTTAAAGTTAGAGAACTTTGTGTAGGTTTCTTCTGTAGGCAGTAGGTGAATCTTAAAATTTGCGGGAAAAAAAGTTACATGGGATCGTAAACCTAAATTAAGAATCTATAAAACTTCAGAGTTGGAAAGACAGAGATCATTGTATCAAACTCTTTTATTCTCTCTATAATTAATTTCAGGTTCAAAGTTGACAGTTGGATCATTGGAAATTTACCTTGTGGGAAAATGAAAAATGGAATGGTGCAGGTGAAGTCACAGTAGGCTTAGGCTAGGAAGGTGGTCTTGAGAGAGAGAGGATGATTATAGAAAGCATTCCATAGAGAGTACTAGAGTAAGGAAAGTGACATGCACAGAGATTGTAAGTGAGGAAGTGGAGAGACTTGATACCACCGACTGAAACAAGGAGGTTGAGTGAGAATGCCAGTTCTAGGGAAATACCAGCAATTCTATTTTAGATGTACACATTGGGAGTGTGTTGAGTTTCTGAATATGGCATGTCACAAAGGAAAACTTTCCAGTAGAACAAGTTATAGAGCATATATAATGGGCTAAGTAATATGATAAGTGATTTATAGACATTATCAAATCTGACCCTTGCAACACTTGTTGGGGTGTTTGACAACATGGTTTTTAGCAGCTTCACCTAAAGTCCCCCGACCACTAAGGGCCAGGGCTGGGAGTAAAGCTGTTTTTCAGGCTCATATTCTCAATAATGATTTCTCCCATGTTCCATCCTCCTGAAGTTTTTCAGGCTCATATTCTCAATAATGATTTCTCCCATGTTCCATCCTCCTGAAGTTAACCACCAGGACTCAGTGGCTACCTATACACAGACATACAGGATCTGAAGAAGGTGAAAGGGTCAGATACTTCCGAAGTAGAGGAGCACATATAAGAGTTTAAATTATTCATAGACAGGTAATGTGGTTGCTTCAAAAAGGACATGAGTCAGTTCCCAAGTTGTGATAATGAAATGAGAAAAAGAGTATGGAACAAAGACAAGGTCTTAAACATCCATACCCACAATAAAGTCCTCAACAGAAAGAAGAGCTAATAACAGGGCAGGAAAAAGATTAAAAAAAAAATAGAAGATTTGGAACGCCAGGTTTTAAATTACATAATAGCTTAGAAACCAAGGAAGAAGAGACTTAAAGACGATGGACCTGATTACTTAGGTCAAAAGCATAAAAAAAATCAAGCTAAAATTATGAAAAATAGGTTTGGCCATTATCATACCATAGTGAACTTAGAGAGCGTAGTTTCCTAGTAATGGGGAACTAGTTTATGGTGGTTAAACAGAGAGAGATATGGACATAAGAATAGTAGGTTTAATCCTGCTTTCACATGGATTTCTTTCTTCATCTGTCTCTATATCATATAATCATAAATGTATATAATCTGTATTTCTACATTTGACACTATCAAAATACTAGACTTTGATCCTTTGCTATTTGGTTTGCTCAACAATTCTCAGGTCAGGCATTCGTTCACAGGCATCTACATGCTCTAAAAAGAACAGATATTGCTGTCTATGTTCTAAATCACAGTGACTTAGAACAGGCAGAAATCCATTACAGGGGAAACCAGTGGGAAAGAGCTGTGTAGTGATAAAGGAAAAAGGACAGACTTGATAAAGCATTTTAAAGGAATTCCTTCCTTTCCTTACTGTTACCTGTCTGGCTGCAAATCACTCACAGCCAGATGGAGTGAGGCTTGCAAGAGCTGACTTCCTGGCAGAGACCACAATTGTGTCACTTCTTAAAATGGAGGTAGCCAGTCCTCCTGCAGAAACAGTCCTCCTTCTAGATTTCAACATGGAATTTTTATGCAGTTGTGCTTGCTCCTCTTTGGTGTTATAAAACAGTCAAGCAAGATGAATATGGCTGGTAATTTATACCAGAAACTTGCATTGAATTATACTTGGATGACTTATTAAATGAAGGATATTATCAATATTACATCTGTCATAAATGAAAAACTCCACGTTTGAATGGATCTAATCCATTCATTGTTTTATGAGCACACTGGCCTCCAGAGAGAGTCACAAATCCAAATGATGTTCCTGAGTGATGGATTTTATGTTCTCTCCTCAGGCATGGCTGAGAAATGTGTGAAATTCTTATGTAGAATGAGGGTACTCCTCCAGCCAAGCATCGAAAGAGATTTTTATAGAAAAATTTCATGAGACTTTCAGGAAATGTTTCTGTCCAGCTGCAAAGATTATGGAAGGCAAGGTGCTAAATGACAGATGGGTAGATATGGCCTCAGATAAACAGAACTGCATGAGACCTGTTGTTTACTTACTAGTCCTTATAAAGTCATTTGATAAAATAGCCTGAATTTGGAAGTCCAGGCTTCCTCCACTCAGTGATTATTGTTTAAATCACCCATTTTATTTTGCAACAAAGCCCAGGAAATTAAAAACTGCAACAGTTTCCTCATTTCCTTAAGCAAATTCCCTATTATATATGATATTTTGCTCTGATATGTCATGCTCAATCACTCTTTGGTGAACTGTAATATCTTCCATACAAGGCACAATCCATTTTGTGTAAACTCCAGTCTAAAATAAAAATGGATGACTGGCAATGTTCTAGAGGCTTTAAACATCCTCTCTTAATCTTAAAAGACCTCTATGAGATAGGTTACATTATACTAATTTTTAGATAAGAAAACTGAGGAACAGAGAAAGGTTTAAAAAGTTACCTAATGTTAAACATTATGCTTCAAAACTCTGCAATTCTCACTCACAACCATTAAATATAATTCCTGTTGAAAACAGTTTAGAAGAAAATTTCGCAGTGTGAACATACATTACTCTATTGATTGAAAGGGTTTATCAAGGTCCTAGTGCAACAGAGGAAAAAGGAATCTCACCAAAGCATATCTTTTTTAAAATTTCATAGTAGGAGTAGTAACTAAAAGCTTCAGAAAGAATAAACATCAGCTACACAGAAATGGAAAATTATATGACATCAGGCATTTTAAAGCAGGTTTCATTGCTAGAAGATGAGAGAGAACATTCTCAAATTTTGGAGAAGTAAATTTTATCGTAGAATTTTATACCCCGTCAGGTTCTTAACCAGCAGTAAATAGAATGAAGATGTTTATGAACAAGTATCGTTTCTGAAAATTTACCTGCTGTGTGTATTTTTTTTTAGGGAGCTCCTTCAGCGTGAACCGCAGCAAAAACAAATGAGCAAACCAAGAAAGAAAAAAAGACACTCTATTTGGGAAAGCATGACTGAATAAAAGAGAGCAAAAATGGGCCTTCCCAGAATGATGTCCATGCCCGATGCCCTGAGATCCCTGAGCCAGTACTGAAGCCAGGATAAGGAAGAGCTTCAGAGGAAGTTTATTAAGGAAAAAGGTAAGTCGCTAAAACTTTTTAAATGGTGGCATGTTTGTAAATAAAAAAAGAGGACTCTTTCAAGTCACGGACATGGGCAATGGAAGAGAAGGGCTATTTCAGAGGTTGGAATTAACAGTACGATGATTAATACACTGGGAGAAAGAATCCAGAATGGGCAGAAGAAAGGAAAAAGTTATTTTGAAACAGAAGTAACTACTAGATTAGAGAATTTGTGTTATTTTCTAAGATGACGAGGTTGGAAATTTGTTTTATCTTTATGATTGGGCCTCCTCCAAAATGTCTTTTTGCTAATCACCGTTTCCTGGCTGGGAAGGCTTTTCTGTGGGTGATGCAGAGGAGGAAGAATCCTGACAGGACTTTCTTCCCCCACCCCCATCTCCACACTCATAGAGTCACCAGGGAAGTCAACTAGATGAGAAAGGGACCAGATTTGTAAACAGCATCAGCCAAACTGGCCAGGATCTAAATAAATTTTTCTGCAAGTTTCCAAGTCGAATGCTAGTACTTTTGGTGGGAACTGGGGAAAGAGGAATGAGGAGAGACACCTTTAACAAAGGAATCAACATCGAAGCCTGGAGTAGGAATTAGTCAAGTTAGTCAAGCTGAAGTGAGCAGTAGGGAAAACTTTCCAGGCTGAGGGAACAGCTTGGCAAGAAGTGAGAAGACCATTATCACATTCTGGAAACTGAAAAGAGTTGTTCTGTGTGACTAGATTGTGAAAGATCTCAATTCATGTTTGAAAAACACACCAAAAAGGAGGAGAGTTCAGAAAATCCTTGCTGGAGGGAGGGACCTTCCAAACCTGAGGTGTTCAGTGTGACACAGTTCTGAATCCATGTCCAAACATGGGGAATTTATGTTCTACTATGAATATATTTTTTTAAAAAATAAGAAAACGGAACAAACCCATGTGAGTAGAGAAGTAGAATTTTACATATAAATCCGCAAAGCAAGAAAAATGGTGGAAAGCAAATGCGATCAGACTGAGTAAAAATAACCTCCATAATGCTCAGACATGATGAAGAATTAGCTACGGATTTGGAAGACTGGAGTAACAGCAAGAGCATTTATCAACTCTTTTCTCATGAAAGTCATGAACATTGTGCGTTGAGATTCAACATGATAGAACTGGTTTCCACCCGGGTTCATAGGGCTATGGCTCTAGGTGATGCTTAGTGGGAAATGTACCAGGACGAAGTCAAGAAATGAATGGCTCTTTCACAGTCTCAGTCGCATATCAGGGTAGCTGGACCTGTAAACAGAGACCTGAGGTGAGGTTCATAGAGCGAGAGTAGATCATCTGAAGTCCAGTCAACGTAACAACCACTCAAAAACAATAACTGCTTTCTGGAATTTGAACAGTGAGAGTCAGGAAACAAAAATTAATTTAGGCCATTTAGTATATTTTCTGGTCCATACCAGTATTACATCAGAAGAATTGTATTTCTTACTCTAGTGGTATGTGAGCATGTGTCTTTCACACAAAGGTTGTATTGCTGCTTATGTTTTTCTTATTAACCATGTTCCACATATTTTGGCTGGCTTTGTACTCTGCTACCATTCCATAACCATGAGATGAGAGAAGAGAAGAAATTATTCAGGAAGTGAGTCAGCCATCATTTTTGACAAAGTACACTTAAATGTCTTATGGGAGCTCCTCTACACTCCAGAAGCAGACACAGTGGAGTTTAATATCAAAGTCACAGTTGTGGGGAGTATAGCTTTTAGTAAGAGAAAAAGGCTGAGGTCTAGAATAAAGAAGGCCAGGGGGAAGCATTGCGGGGTTTTTAGGAAAACAGGAAGCTTTTGAGAAGCACATATGGGCAATGGATTTCCCTGGGTTACAAGTTTAGGGACCAACATTAGTATGAAAAATAACATGAACATTTATCTGTAATGCAATCTTTGTACATATCCCCTGAAAAGCCAAGTGGTTGAAGATTCTGTGACTTAAGGTCTCCCTCAGTCATTTCTCTTTCCCTCAAGGACATAATTAATACTCATTATCTCTAAAATAAAACAACCAATAAATACTTTTAAATTACTCACTTGCTATCTAGGTACAATGACTCCAAGAAAGAATAATGTCTTTGAAATCACAGATTTAAAAAAAAAATAGAATAAGGAGTAATTATTTCATAAAAATAATAAAGAGAAGACAAACATACAAACTCTACTACTTTTTTTTCTTATTACAAAGATTAAAAATTCCTTTTACAAAACTAGGGAAGTACAGATTAGGAAAACTATACACAGGTCTTCTTACAAAACAAATTTGAATCACATCCTTATTGTTTTATAATCTGCTTTTTGATTAATGCATACCACGAATGTACTTAATTATCATTAACTGCTCCCCCACAAAATCATTTTTAATGATAATGTACCACTCTGTTCTATGAATATCCTATAATTTATATATGTTTGCTATCTTACGCATTTTATTTTACGTTATTTTTTAATTTTATTTAATTTTTTTTCAGTGTTCTAAAATTCATTGTTTTTGCACCACACCCAGTGCTCTCGGCAATACGTGCCCTGCACAATACCCACGACCACGCTCACCCCATCCACCCCGCCTCCAAAACCCTAAGTTTCTCTCTCAGAGTCCAGTCTCTCATGGTTTGTCTCCCCTCTGATTTCCCCTATAATTTATATTAACAATTATTAATAGTTCATGTTTGGTTTCCTTTCGCTCCCTCCTTCTCTTAATTTATTGCTTTTATAATCAGTAAGATTGGTTTCTGATATTTTCTACCCATTTTTTTTAATTTATCAAAGCTTCAAAAGACAGCAAGAGAGAAACACTATCTATATACATCTGTGTACACGATCTGCATACATCAACAATGGAAAACTAAAACAAAAATTGCCCTTAAAATACCAAAATTACCTTTGCCTCTGCCAAGAATTAAAACTCTTAAAATGATTATGAAATGAAACACAACCATTTCTTTTGGTTAAAATGCTAATCAGTGTATGTAATTATCTAGTGGGGGGGATGATAGTTGGATATGAAGAGCAATATTCCAACTCTGTTTTATATTAAGACTTATTAGACATCTACAAAGGAAAAGAAGACTTGACATCCTCTCTTGTCCCACATTTAGATTTATGTTATTAAAATAAATAGATTACTTAGGGTAGAAAAGATAGTGTCATGTTTTTCTAAATTCAGTCTGACAGGGAGGTGTTAAGCCTGAGAGCTTATTAGGAAACCTTTAAACTTATTCTCATTTCTGCTTGAATAAAACATTATTTTGAAATAAATCTCTTAGATGTGCAATTGTATAATGTACCTGCCTTAAACTTTATTTATTTATTTATTTAGAATATATCCTAAATATGTCAGTTTCTTCATGGCTTAAGGTTAACAAACTTTCATTAGGGGCACCGGGGTGGCTCAGTGGGTTAAGCCTCTGCCTTTGACTCAGGTCATGGTCTCAGGGTCCTGGGATCGAGCCCCACGTCGGGCTCTCTGCTCAGCAGGGAGCCTGCTTCCCTCTCTCTCTGTCTGCCTGCCTCTCAGCCTACTTGTGATCTCTGTCAAGTAAATAAGTAGAATCTTTAAAAGAAAAAAAAAAAAAGAACAAACTTTCATTAGTAAAATTGCTGACTCAGTGGCCAATTGGGCTTCTGGAGTATGAACTCAAACCCTCTCACCTTAATCCGTCAGCCTACAGTGCTTACATGTATAAGTACATCCGCTATGGCCCCAAGAGTGTATTACACTCTCCTGCTTATCCTTCTTTCTCATTAGACTGGAAACTCCTTGAGGATTGGGACCTCATCTTTCACGTCTTTGTGTCTCACTTCCTATCAAAATATAGCAAAGTGGGACAAATATTTGCTAAAGAAATTAATCATCAAATTACTCTTCTATTGATTTGACAGGTGTGCATCTTCAAATACATTTGGTAGAAAGAATACTGGCATCTGAAATAATGTACAGCTATTCTAAATGTTGTAGCTTGTACTTTATCACCGCCTTGGATTTTTCAAGGACTCAGGGCTAAGGCATTTTTAGGCAGGAAAATGAAACATGACATGACAGTGAAAATAGTTGGAGATTAAACTGCCCTCACACTTATTCCATGCAAAATCAGATTGCGCCCTCCATATTTGATCTAGTTATTGAAATGGATGGTAGATAATCCCACAGTAAGATGATACTAATCAATAAATTCTAGGCTCCCATGATGAGGGAGGAAGGTTTCCTGTATTTCTCTCAGCCACCTTTCTGGTGTTTTTAGAACTTAACTTCTATATTTGGGTCCCATAAAGTTGGGAAGACTCAATGACCCTCAAGAATAAAGGAACAAATAATAAGGTGGTTGTGAGACTTGGTAGACTATAATTGAAACCTTTACTTTTTAACAGAAAAATTACTTTTACCCACAGTTTCCTTTAGATCTAAACAGACTATGAAACTGTATTTGAACCCCTCATTTTAAAATCTGTATCAACACTATACACATTGGGCTCTTTGCTAAGAAGTATGTACTGTGCCTGTATCAAAGATAACATGCAGGATGGGTTGAATATCAGAATGCATCTCTTTGTAGACAACATGTTGTGCAGGTTGAGTTACCCATGCAAAAGCAAATTATTTACCTCGTTTCTATTTATTTAAAATATCTAAGAAACCATTTGATGGCAAACCATTTTCACGAAAAGGGAAATAGTGACATCTGGTGGAATAATCTAAATTTATCCCAAAGTCCTGTCATTAACCTTTAAAGTACACATTCTTTTCCTGGAGAACAAATGTGCCTTTATGATGGAACTGACACCTGCCATATGTCATGATGTGACTTTATGGTACCAACACCAGTAACAAATTCCCTTCTTAAAATAAAAATATGGTGATTCTTCAGTAGCTGTCCAGAACAATAAATCTTATTAAAAAGAAAAAAAGAAAAGAAAAGAAAAAGAAAAAAACCCTGATCATAAGGATTTGAATCTTCTACTCTACTAGTATTTGTATATTTATATGTAGATCTTTCTCAATTTAATGATAAGGTTTTGTCCCAATAGATTCATGATAAGATGAAAAGGCATTTAGTATATCTAATCACCTGAACATCATAGCTTAGCCTATAGCCTAGTGTTTAAATGGTCAGAACACTTATATTAGCCCACAGTTGGGGAAAATCATTGAACACAAAGCTTATTTTATAATAAAGTGCTGAATATCTCAGTTAATTTACTGAATATTGCACTGAAAGTATAAGACAGAATGGTTATATGGGTATAGAATGGTTGTAAGTATACCGGTTGTTTATCCTTGTGATCACTTGGCGGACTGGGCGCTGCAACTAGCCCCTGCCCAGCATCACAAGAGTGCATTATACCATGTATGGTAGACCAGGAAATGTTCCAAATTCAAAACTTGAATTATGGTGTATATTGAATGCATATTGCTTTCACACCATCATGAAGTCGAAAATTTAAGTTGAACCATCATTAAGTCAGGGACTGTCTGTATTATATATTTAATTACACATGTAATTACATACAATATAATTATATATGTACAATATATAAACGTAATTTGTGAGGTCAGGCAATATGAAGGAAAGCGCAATACAGTTTTATAATGTTCAAGAGGGCTTGACCTGGACCATCATAAATTTACAGATCTTCAAATGCCTGTGTCGTATATTTTTTAAATTAAATTGTATATACATATGAATAGTGAACCACAAAATAGCCATAAATGACCGTGCCCAGCACCCATACAGCAGCCACAAAAAGTTAATGTTTCCATGATTACTAATTGTACTAGATGTCCTGGAATGTGAGTCATTTGCAACTATTATATACTGCAGATTCTAAGCCAAATAAATGCAGTGGTCTCCCCTAGGTTACATGGAAAGCAGTCTTGAGAGACAGTTACAGTCTTAGACCTGGATTCTTATGGACCTAGGTTAAAATCCTGGTTTCACTAGCGGTGTAAAATTAGGCAAGTTATTTAATTTCTCTGTATCTTAGTGTCTCCACCAGTAAAATGGGGACAAAAATCAACAGGGTTTGGGTATTAATTGAAAAATACAGGTAAACTGTTTTAGCCGAATAACTAGAAAATAGTGCTGATTTGTCATAGATATGGTTATTATATTAATCCCTTTCTGTGTCACATTTTGGTGTGTCATATACTGTGTGACATATTATGCTATACCACAAATTTATTGCTGTGTAAAATTTTCTTGGAAGGTACTGTTTCTTGTTAATAAGAAATGTCAGGGGTGCCCGGGTGGCTCAGTCATTAAGCGTCTGCCTTAGGCTCAGGTCATGATCCCAGAGTCCTGGGATGGAGCCCCACATCAAGCCCCACATCGGACTCCCTGCTTGGTGGGAGACCTGCTCTCCCACTCCCCCTACTTGTGTTCCCTCTCTCGCTTTGTCTCTCTCTGTTAAAATAAATAAATAAAATCTTTAAGGAAAAAAAAGAAAGAATGTCAGAGCTACATAGTATTTTAGAGCTTAGAGTCTAGAGTCAAATCAGAATGTGGTTCAAATCCTGGCTGTGTCACTTAATGTGTGATCTGAAGCAAGTTACTTAATTTCTCCCTGACCCAATTTTGTCAGTTATAAAATGAAAATCAAAATCTATCTTATGTCGGGGCGCCTGGGTGGCTCAGTTGGTTAAGCAACCGACTTCGGCTCAGGTCACGGTCCCGGAGTCCGAGGATCGAGTCCCGCATCAGGCTCCCAGCTCCATGGGGAGTCTGCTTCTCCCTCTGACCTTCTCGCCTCTCATGCTCTCTCTCACTGTCTCCCTCTCAAATAAAGAAATAAAAATCTTTAAAAAAAATTTATCTTATCTCATACAGTTTTATCATGAGGATTTATTATAAGGTTTTATTGTAAGGATTAAATATATTTATACATGTAAAGCTTTAGAATACTGCCTGGTCCAAGGTAAGAGCTATATAAATGTTAGCTCTTACTTAGTATTGTGTTATCTAAAATCTAACAACAACATTAACAAAACAAGAAAAACAAAGAAAATGCTGGCCACTCTTCCAAATAATTTCAGGGGGCGTGGTTAGGGAAGTTTATCTAAGTTTGACTCCTAAAGTATAAATAGTCTGAAAGAGGTAATTACATGGCCACTGATCACTTTGGCTTGCCTAATTATTTATGACCGCATAAACTCAACTGGAATATGTAATTCATTTTTCCTTCTTATATAAGTATGACCTCAGCTGGAGCTTGAATTGTGTTCACTACCGAGATTCAGACATGGTTGGGTATTACTGGCTGACTGGAAGAATAGAACCAGCTTGAGTCTATTTGTGTAAGGAATTGGAAAGTTTCTTAGGAAATAATCCATTCTAAGAGAAAAAGTATTTACACAGACAAATGTGCCCAATGACAAAGCCTAGATTCTCAAAAGGAGTAGGTAAGAATTGAGTTAGCCCCATTTCACATCTATAGGACTTACATGACTTTTGTTTGACTCCTAGGAAAATGGGTTAGTAATATTTTAAAACTCCAGTAGCCAACAGGATTCAATCGGTTTTAGAACCAATAGGATAATGTGTAACATAAAGCAAGAAGAAATGTTAAAAGATAACAGCCTTGTCACAGACATTAGAATTCTCACACAAATTCTTACTATCAGGGCAGAAATAAGTAATGAAATACCTGGAAAAACAACGGAGACACAAGCAAAGGACCACTGTGAATGGAAGGGAGCTGGGTTGATGAAAATGGGAGGTAAACAATAGGAATGGAAAAGATTCAATGTTGAGTGAACATGAGACAAATGTATAGGTTTCATGAAGTAATCAATGAAACTTTGAGAAAAACTGGAAACCTGTAACAGAAAAATAACGTTAGAGGGGTGCCTGGGTGGCTCAGTGGGTTAAAGCCTCTGCCTTTGGCTTGGGTTATGATCTCGGGGTCCTGGGATCTAGACCCGCATTGGGCTCTCTTCTGCAGAGAGCCTGCTTCCTCCTCTCTCTCTGCCTGCCTCTCTGCCTACTTGTGATCTCTCTCTGTTAAATAAATAAAATATTTTTAAAAAATTAAAAAAGAAAAATAACATTAGAGCCAGAAAATGGAATTATATGTTGATACTTTCCAAACTTAGCAAAAGTAAGGTTCTTAATAATTGTTGAGTAGAGAAAGAAAGAGAAAAAAGAGACAAGAAGGTGAAAGAAGAAAGAGATACTAGTCATCCCATACTTTAATAGGTAGATAGAAAAATACAAAATTTAAGCTTATATGCTTAAAAAAATGTTTTAATGAAAATTTTAAAACTCTTCTTGTGTTTCCAACTAATTTTGTTGCTGAGTACCTGTGTGTTCTTGGACAAGTCACCTGAGCTTTCTCAGACCTGCTTTCCTTATCCATTCATTATTCATGCATTAATTCAGCAAAGATTTATTGGGCTTTTACCATTTACTAAGGACTGTGCTGGGCACAAAAGCTCATATGACATATTCTCTATGTCCATGGTCATCAGTCTAGTCAAGAAAATACAGAAAAGAAATAACTAAATAAGAATGGGGTTAGTCACTGAAGTAAGGTTTTGTGTAGGAAGGCACTCTTAGGTTAAGTTTTTGAAGGATTCATAAAAGCAGTCTTGACAAAAAGAGAGAGAGAAAGAAAAGCACTCAAGGTGTGAGAAACACATGTGAAGTCATTGAGACATGAATTACCATGATACATTTGGGAATCTAACAGAAATTCTATACAACTGAATCCAAGGGTAAGATGAGGGAATATTTTGAGTTAGAACTAGAGTGGGAGGATAGAAGTCAAATTTTAAAAAGGCCTTGAGTATTAACCAATATATCAAATAGAGAGTTATATTAATAGTCTCCTTTCTTCTGGTTTCATGGAGCGTTCCCACTCATGGACATAAGCCCTTTCTCCTATATCATATGGAACCATAACAATTCAGGATTGGGTGACTCTAACTCTAATTCTAATCTGAGGCAGAAATTCTATCATGATTCCTTTTGAGTGACTATCTATTCTCTTCCTGAACACCTCCGTTGACTGAGACTTCAATACTTCTTGAGACAAGACATTCTGCCTTTTAGAAAGTAATTACTAGAACTTAAAGTCAAACCAAGAATGTCAATGAAACTTTGAAAGCTCATTTGGCAGAATAGAGGAACTTGAAACTTAAATCAGCAAGGGGAGAGACATGGAAAAACTAAGATATACCTGAGGGGTGGTATGGGGCTGAAAATGGGAGAATTTATTGAAAGCCTGTATAAAAAGAATCAGAAACCCAGATTTTCTTCCTTACCTCATGAAGCCAGGAAACTGTCCTCCTTCCCACCCAAGCATGTTGGTTTATTTTCTAAAGGTGCCAAACCATAAGATTGTTCACACTTGGACACCTGGTGCAGGGGATGGTGAAGGTAAAGCTCTTTTGAAAACAGAAGCGTGAAGTATAGGTTTGCACATTGAACACTGAGCCCCTCTATTGACCTTCCAGACCACTACCCAGGCCCTTCCCCAATTACATGTGTGGAAATTTACCAACCAAAGAGAAATACCTCTAATACTGACATTTGAGGTCTCTCTTCCTAAATGGTCTCCCTCCCAAAATGACCGCATTGTGAGGTCTACCATTTGCCTAACCTCATCCATATCATAACATTTTATCACCTTGCTATACTGGATGATATAGTGTATCACCCAGATTCCCCCTTCAGGACTATAAGCTGGTACTCCCAACTGCTGGAAGTGTTAGTGGCTGATGGATCATAGCTGATTCCCTCTCAGATAATTACCCTCAAACAAAGAGGGCTACATTCCCAGAGGTCATAGCCCTTCCCACAGAACAACCCAAATCCAATGACTTGTACATGTGAGGTTAAAAGGTCAATTTGGTATATCTCTGAGGAACCATCCCAGGCCCAGAGCTTTCCATGATTGCATCATAACTAGTTTAAACCCTTCTCCCATCCGATTTCTCCCTTTCCCCCTCAGGTACAGATCCCAAGAAAATCCACAGTAAACCTACTGTACAGAGTCTATTTCCCTGGGAACACAATCTAACACACATACTGTAGAACATTAAATGATATCCCAGCATTTATTTCTTAGGAAAATCACTAACCTGAAGGATGGATTTCCAATCAGTACACATTGGGGGAAGGGAGGAACTTGGAACAGATAACGCAGAGAATATCAATACTAAATTATTCTCAAAGAGTTAAGATACCTCATTCACAAAAAACAGAATGCTATAAGAAAAGAATTTTTAAAAAATAAGAATTGCTCTTAGGAATTCAAAATACAATAATGGAAATGAAAATTTCAGTAGGCTAGTTGAATGATAAAATTGTGGAACACTCCAGAGTATAGGAAAAAAATACAAAGAGATGAAGATAAGAAAACATAAGAAAATTAGAAGTTCCAAGTACAACATTTAACTAATAAGAGTTCACAAAAGGTAACCAAAAAGTGGAATTTATAAAATTAGTTTTCAAAAAAATGTAATAAAGAACATAAAAAATTTCCCATAATTGAAGGCCAATTAAGTTGCTAAAGTCTACCATACAATAAGTTTTCAAAGTTCCATATTCATGCATATCATTGAGAAATTTCAGGCTAATGAGAATAAAAAGAATTTATTGAAAAAATTCCCAGAGGAAAAACAAGTATAGCTTATATGCAAATAATAACCCCCGACTTCTTCACAGCATCACGGAAATTAGAAAACAATAGTGCTGAAATCAGAGAAGGAGGCAAACCATAAGAGAATTTTAATCTCAGGAAACAGAGGGTTGCTGAAGAGGAGGGGGTTGGGATGGATGGGTTGGCTGGGTGATAGACATTGGAGATGGTGTGTGCTATGGTGAGAAAATAAATTTTAAAAATATATAGATCACAAAAAAAGAAAGAAAAGAAAACAATAGTGTGATCCTTGCCTTGTTATATACAAAGCAAAAACAAAAAACCTTAAGGTTATCAGCATTTTTTTAGCAGAAAATTTGCAAGCAAGGCTGGAGTGGCATGACATACTCAAAGTGCTGAAAGGAAAAAATTTTCCAAACAAGAATACTCTACCCAGCAAAGTTGTGATTTATATTTGATGGAAAAATAAAGAGTTTTCCAGACAAGCAAAAGCTAATGGAGTTCATCACTACAAAAATGTCCTTACTAGAAATATTGAGAGGATATCTTTCAGTTAAAAAATGGCACTCATAAATAACAAGAAAACACACAAACGTAAAAATCTTACTGGAAAAGTTAAATACATAGTAATTTATATATCTATGGATTATTTATCCATATATCTATGGATTATTATTTATTTATTGGAGATTAGTTACTTGCAAAACTACTAAGAAGGTTAGAAGACAAAAGTAGTAAAATTTTTTTGACAAAAGTAATAAAGTTAACTAAAACTACAATAATTAGTTAAGAGATAAATTTTAAAAAGATATAGAATATGACATCAGAAAAAGAAAATGTGAGCAGGGGAGTGAAAATATAGAGTTTTGGAATGTGTTTAAATTTAAGTTTCTATAGACTTAAAATAGACCATTATAAACATAGAATGAAAAATATGAACCTCACTATAACCACAAAGCAAAAACTTATGGTAAATACACAAAAGAAAATGAGACACTAATCTAAACATAACACAAAGAAAGTATCAAACCACAAAGGAAGAGAAAAAGAAGAAGAAAAGAACAGAAAGGAACTATAAAAACAACCAGAAAACAATTAACAAAATGGCAATAAATACATACCTATCAATAATTACTATAACTGTTAATGGACTACATTGTCTAATCAAAAGACACAGAGTGGCTGAAAGATTTTTTTTTTAAAAAGGACATATCTATACACTATCTACAAGAGACTCACTTCAGGAGTAAGTCTACAAGGATGGGAAAAAAATATTCTATGCAATGGAAATGAAAACAAAGCTGGTGTAGCTATATTCAATCACACAAAATAGACTATAAAACAAAAACTGTAATAAGAGACAAAGAGGGACATTGTATAATGATAAAAGGGTCAACCAGTAAGAAGATAAAACATTTATAAATGTATGTACCACCAACATAGGGGCACTAAAATATATAAATCTAATACTAAGACCTAATGGGAGAAATTGACAGCAATTCAAGCTTGCTTTTTTTTTTTTCCACAATGGTTTAACACTAGATATGAATAATAAAGAAGAAAAATGGAGAACGTTTTAATACATGAAGATAAAACAACATGGCACCTGAAAAACTACTGGGTCATAAAATAAATCAAGGGAGAAATAAAAAAAATCTAAGACAGATGAAAACAGAAATATGACAAACCAAAATCCATGGGCTGTACCAAAAGCAGTTATCAGAGAGATCATAGCAATATAGACCCACCTCAAGAAACAAGAGAAATCTCAAATAAACAACTTAACTTTGGAAATAGAAAGGGAAAACAAGAAAGTGCAACTTTAGCAGAAGGAAGAAAAAGCGTAAAGAAAAGAATAAAAATCAGAGCAAAAATTAATAAAATAGAGACTAAAAAGACAATAAAAATGGCGAATGAAACAGTTATTTCTTCAAAAAGATGAACAACATTGGTAAACATCTACCAAGAAAAAAGAGAGAGAGGGTTCAAATAAATAAGATCAGAAATGAAAAAGAAGTTACCACTGATACCACAGAAATATAACAGATCATGAGACTGCTATGAATATACCAAAAAATTGAACCATCTGAAAGAAGTGAGCAAATTCCAAGAAATTTAAATCTCCTAAGACTAAATCATGAAGAAATAGAAAATCTGAATAGACCAATTACTAGTAAGATTGACTCAGTAATCAAATATCTCCCAACAAACAAAACTCCAGGATGATATGGCTTCCCACTAGTGAGTTCTACCAAACATTCCAAGAAGATTTAGTGGCTACTCTTCTCAAATTGTTCTAAAACTTTAAAGAGGAGGGAAGTTTCCAAACTCATTTTACAAGACTAGCATTACCCTGATACCAAAATCAGACAAGGACACAAGAAAGAAAGAAAAAAAGGTGGGGAAAGGAAGGAAGAGAAAAAGAGAGAAAGAACGTGAGGAAGGAAGGAAGGAAAAGAGAGAAAAGAAAGGAAGAAAGAAAGAAAGAGAGAAAGAGAGAGAAAAGAAAGGGAGGGAGGGAAGAAAAAAAGAAGGAAGGAAGGCAGGCAGGCGGGAAGGAAATGACAGGCCAATATTTTTGATGAGCATAGATGCAAAAATCTTTATCACTATAGTAGCAAACGGAATTCATCAAAGCATAATCATACCCAATCATTAAGTATGTTTTACCCTAGTGCAAGGATGGTTCAACATCTGTAAATCAATCAATATGATATACCACTAACAAAGTAAAGGTAAAAATTATATGATCATCTCAACAGATGTAGCAGAAGCATTTGAAAAAATTCCATAATGATTTACGATAAAACTCTCAACAAAGTAAATATAGAGGAATCATTCCTCAGCATAATATATGACAAACATACTCAACAATGAAAAGCTGAAAGCGTTTCCTCTGAAATCAACAACAAGGATGCCCACTGTTTCCACTTTTATTCAACTTAACATTGGATAGCCTGCCAACAACAGTCAGGCAAGAAAAAGAAATTAAACACATTCAAATTGGAAGGAAAGAAAGAAAACTATCACTATTTGAAGATGACAAAATACTACATGCAGAAAACTCTAGACTTTACCCAAAAAACTGTTAGAACAAATAAATGAACTTAGTAAAGTTGCAGAATACAGAATTAATATCAAAAATCTGTTGTTTTCTATAAGTAACAAAAAAGTATCAGAAAGAGAAATCAAGAAAACAATCCTATTTGAATTACATCCCCCAAAAGTAACAATAATACCTAGGAATAAATTTAACCAAAGAAGTGAGAGCCCTATACACTGAAAACTTTAAGACATTGATGAAAGAAATTGAAGACACAAATAAATGGAAAGATATTTTATGCCCATGGATTGAAAGAATTATTATTGTTAAGGTGTTCATACTATCCAAAGGAATCTACAGAGTAGATGTAATTTTTATCAAAATTCCAATGGCATTTTTCACAGAACTAGAACAGAGAATTCTAAAATTTATATGGGACAACAAAAGATCCTGAATCACCTAAACCATCTTAAGAAGGAAGAACAAGTCAGATGTATTATGCTCCCTGATTTCAAATTATACTACAAAGGTATAGTAATCAAAACAGTATGGCCAAAAAAAAAAAAAAAAAAAAAAAAAGCAAAGACATAGATCAATGGAACAGAATAAAAAGCCCAGAAATAAACCCACATATATATGGTCAATTGATTTACTACAAGAGGTAAGTATAGTATATGCAATAGGGAAAGGATAGTCTCTTCAATAAACAGTGTCGGGTAAACTGGACAGCTACATTTAAAAAGAAGGAAGGTAGAGAGGAGAGGAGAAATTGGACTACTATCTTACCCCATAGACACAAATTAATAGTCAAAATGGATTAAAGATATGAATATAAGACCTGAAATCATAAAACTCCTAAAAGAAAACATGGGTGGTGAACCCTTTAACACTGATCTTAGCGATGTTTGCTTTGGACCTGACTCTAAAGGCAAGGGAAAAACCAAAGGTAAATTATTGGGAGTTCATCAAACTAAAACCTTCTGCACAGTGAAGGAAACAATCAACAAAATAAAAGAGCAGTCTACTAAATGGGGGAGGATGTTTGCCAATCATATATCCAGTAAAGGGTTAATCTCCAAAATATATAAAAAGCTCATATAAGTCAATAGCAAAATATCTATTTAAAGAATGGGTAGGGGATATGAATAGATATTTTCCAAAGTAAGCTTACAGATGGCTAACATCATGAAAAGATGTTCAACATCACTAATCTTCGGGTAAATATAACTCAAAACCGCCATGAAATATCACCTTATACCTCTCAGAATGGATACTATAAAAAGACAAAAAATAGCAGGAGTTGGAAAGGATACAGAGAAAAGGGAACCCTTATGCACTGATGGTGGTAATACAAATCGGTACAACCACTATGAAAAACAGTATGGAGTTTCCTTAAAAAATTAAATAGAAAACTACCATATAATTCAGTAATATCACTACTGGGTATCTATTTGAAGAAAACAGAAACACTAATTTGAAAATATATGTGCATCCCTATGTTTATTGTAGCATCATTTATGCTGGCCATGACTTGGAAACAATTTAAAAGTACAACAGATGAATAGATAAAGAAGATGTGGCATATCTACAAGGGACTACTACTTCATCATGAAAAAGAATGACATCTTGCCATTTGTGACAATACTTGGAGGGTAATTCTTTTAAAAAGCAGAATATGCATGATATTTTGAAACAAAGGGGAAAACCAGAAGAATAAGTGAAAATAGTCCCAAGAGGTTGCCTCTAGCAAACAAGGATTAGGGTAGGGAGTAGGAAGATAACTGTAATTTGTACTTACGTGCTTCATTGTATATTTGTCTCTGTAAACTCTGTGTGTGTGTGTGTGTGTGTGTGTGTGTGTGTGTGTGTGTGTGTGTATTATTGTGATAAATATTTTTTTAAAGAAAGTGTTTTTCTTTTGCTGACCTAACATCTGCCTTTTACCTTCTGGTCCTAATTATGCTCTCCAGCAGAAAAGTAATAATAGTTTCTCTTCACCACGAATATCTTTCAAGTACTTTAAACCAAAGCTCATGTTCTTCCTTCAGTGTTCATTTATAAGGGCTAAAATAGCTCAGTTCATTCAGCCACACCTCCCTCCCCTCCCCAACCTGATTGCTTTCCTCTGTATGCAAGAGAGGGGTGTCAAGAACTGAAGCTGATAGTCTGGATAGAGTCTGGCTGATTTACAGCGATGGTATCACTATTCTCATTCTGTATATTGTAATCCATTGAGGCAACAAAAATCACGTTAACTTTTATAGAAGTTAATCCACATGAAACCTTAGAGCCTTTTCCGCACATGTGACTTTTAAAGTCATCTATTGTACGTGGAATTTGGTTTTGGTTTTTTGGTTTCTGGGGTTTTTTTTGAGTCTTTTTTTTTTCACCTTGTTGGAGGACCTTACATTTACATCTATTAAAGTGTAACTTACTAAAATCACCTTATTGTCAAACTGAGAAGAAAATATATTTGGTTCTTCGTTTATTCGCAGAAGGCATTAGCTATTTCTTCCAAATCTGTGTCGCTCACAAATTTGATAAGGTCTTCAGTGGAATTGGTGAACCCCCACGAAGCTCACAAGGCCAAGCCCTTCAGCCATCAGAACATCCATTTCAAGTTAACGACCATCTGTTAGTCAGCTTTATGTTGCAAATTATCCGACCATTAGAAGTTCATCAGACCTGGCCATCAGCCAGATACACCAAGTAGATGACAGTCCTCCATGTTAGCCATTTATTAACCCAGTCATTAAAGAGATAAATTAAGGGGCGCCTGGGTGGCTCAGTGGGTTAAGTGTCTGCCTTCAGCTTAGGTCGTGATCCCGGGGTCCTGGGATGGAACCCCGCACAGGGCTCCTTGATCAGTGGGGAGCCTGCTTCTCCCTCTCCCTCTGCCTGCCTCTCCCCTCGCTTGTGCTCACTCTCTGTCAAATAAACAAATAAAATCTTTTAAAAAAATAAAAAATTTAAATTTAAAGATAAATTAATATAATTAAATTATCACTGTTTTCTCTGATGTGCATTATCATGAAACAAGTAAAAGCAGCTATTGTCCTTCCTCCTTTACTAGGTACTCAGAGCAGAGAGGTTGACTAACTTATCTAAGATCTCAGAGAGACAGACCTGGGATGCAGGCTTTGATTTTTGGCTCCTGACTTCTAGCCCTATTCCTGGAAGTAGACCAGTGTCTTGGGATACATGAATGTTGTGGTGGTTGTTGTGCTGGGGTCAGGTTTTAAACCTAAAATTTGGGGCTTTATTTTTATACCCTGAAATCACACTCGGATAGGGAATAGTTCAGTCCTGGAGGTCATGCCATAGATACTTAAATTATAATGGGCAAACCCTCCCCCCACCAGACCCGGCAATTCCCATTGCTTTCTGCCAACTGACTGCGGATACAGCTTTAAGCCTTTAAATATTCCTAGGCAAAGAGTCTGTGCTTTGACATTTGCATTTATCTCATTATGTTTGATTGGCATATTGAGATCCATAAGCTTGTGGTTAATATATCGCCAAGGATTCTTAATTAAGCTGGTTGTGCAAAAAAGGCATCAGAGTCTCCCGAGAAATGCATAATCTTTGCCAGTCATTGACTTGAATTTGCCTTGCTGCCCCGGTGGCCTAGCAATAGCACTGCCGGGAGGATTGGAGGCTTGACATAACCACCACAGGCTTTCTGAACCTGCTGCTGCCATTTGAGTTTGGAGGAAAGGGAGACTGTGACCACAGAGAGAGGAGACAAGCAGGTTATCTGAGTCCGTAGTCCTGGCAGACAAACGTAGCTGAACAAAATATAGGACAGGCACTCTGCCAGTCGTCATACTCCAAGGAATTATTAAACATTAATATGTTTACTTTCTCCTTACTTTCTCTTACTAGTCTTTTCATGAAACTGATCATTTGGGAAGCCAAGGCAGAAAAACAAACCTCTGCTGAATCAAAACCACCTGGAAATGCTTCCCAGGCTCCTGTGTGCTGGAAGACAGCAGGTCTCAAAGTTTGTTGCCCCCACCAACAGGATCTGTATAGCCCAGCAACCTAGAAATGCAAATTCTCAAGTCCCAATGAGTCCTGTTTAATCAGAAGATTTCACAAGAAAACTGGGGTCAACAGGTACACATTTCTAGTTATAAAATAAGTCAGTCCTGGGGATGTCATGTACAGCACAGTGACTGTAGGTAATAACACTGTATGGCATATGGGAGAGCTGCTAAGAGGCAATCTTAAACGTTCACATTAAAAGAAGAAAAAATGGTAACTATGTTCAGTGATGGATGTTAACCCAACTTACGGTGGTGATCATTTCACAGTATATAGACATACCAAATCGTTATGTTGTGCACCTGAGACTGCTATGATTTTACATGTCAACTATATTCAGTAAAGGAAAAACAGGCAAACAAACAAAACAAGCCATCCACGTTATTCTGATGCACCGCAGTCTGAAAACCGCGGCTACAGAGGAACAACTCAGATTTTCCAAGGTGGGGACCTCTCAAAGGAGATGATTGTTATTCCAAGCAAAACAAGAACAACTCTTGGGTAATGCCAGCCCGACTCTAGTCGCTGGCTCCCTTTTTCCCATTCTGCCCACTTGGCTGTCATTGCATTGGCATCCTCTGTGGGGCAAATGCCACAGAGACCCCAGAGACCATCAGGTGTTTTCAGTAATTCCCTTGAGGCAGCAGCATTCCTCCAGGAGCACGGTGCCTGTCTCCCAGTGACTTGTCACCTGCCAAGGTAACTTCTGCCCTTGACTTCGGGCTTCTTCACTCTGCCCGGTGACCAGGAGCCTGGCAAGAACATTTTGTTGACTCTGGACATTGTGCATTCATCTTTTTCCCACCTTCTCTCTCCTTCCTATTCAGGATTTTCCCAGGCATCCCCTTTATGACCTGACTTCAGCAGGAAGCTACGATTTTAAATAGGGGTCATGTGATGAGCAGGGTGCCGCTGGAAGCTAGCGTGCTCTGCTTCCCTCCTACCCTGCTGATTTCAAATGATCCCACTCTCAATTTTATTCCAAACCTCTAGCGGATGCTTCCCTGGCACACAACAGCTGAGACATTTCAACACTGCTGTGCCCCCTGAGCATCCGTGAAACAGAGAATATTTATTGGGCTTTCCTCGGAGAAGGGTTTGGTGAAATTTCCCTTACTTGTTATATACACAAAATATCCCTATGGCAGGTACCTCTGCACAGAAATTCCTCCATTAGGAGGCATTGGGGGAGGGGAGTACATACTGTAACAAACCCATTTAGATCTTTCGATCTGTGGGTTCCTAGGCTATTTTTCTTTTGTTATTCACTCAGTGCGCCTAACCTTTGCCAAACAATTGCAGAGCTGTGTCCTGCCCACAGGTTTTATTTGCTGCCTTCAGTCATTTTCGATTCCATAGCAGAAGCAAATACAAGGGTAAAAGTCAATGGAAAGCAGGTTTAGGTAAGCTCCATTCCGACCATCCATATTGCCAAGAATCCCTGCGTGCACTTGACGCAAGAAAGGAGTTTCGGTTCTGATTTGGAACACCATAAATCAAATAACTGCCTTTCAGCCACCCCCAAGACTGCTGACACAGCCCCCTCCCAGTATTTATGGCCAAGTGTAAGAGTTTACAAATGTCGGCAGAAGTATGCTGCCTGCACCTTGCAAATTATTTCTGGTTTGTCAGAAAATCCAGGGGCAACTTTTGTTTGCTGTTAGCATTGTTCAGTGGTTGTTCTGCAGCGGTTTGCTTGACAGTCATCTCACGGGGCATCAGAGAGTGTAGGAGAACCTCCAGGCCTCAGGTTGCCTAGTTCTTTTCTCCATAAACACAAACTGACAAGCCTCTCTTCCTATGTGCCAATGTTTAAACATTTCAAGGATAGAAGTGGAAGGTGAGAAAGTGTTTTCGTGGCTCCTGGGTATAGTTAGTTGCGTTGTTATTTCCCTGGGTGAGAAAACGATGCATGAATGTGTTTGATGACCATTTCGTGAGTTTCGTGTGTCGGCCACTCTGCGGGGGACTGCGGACACAGACCCCGCCCACAGGAAGTTTCCACCCTCTACCACCACTTAGGAATGATAAAGGGAGATTGCTTATTAATCTACCACCACATCCCAGGTGTCTCAGTACCTTTCTCCTGGCTTGTTTGCAATCAGACTTGCGTACTTGGGAAGGTCTGAGACGTTTTAAGCTGCTCTCCTTTGCACTGAGCTCTGTGAGAAGGAGTCAGTCATTCTGTCATTGTTGCCCAGCTAGTGACGAGGTCCTTGGAACTCTTAACTGACACTGTCTAATAGCATAACCAAAGTTAACTAGGATAGAGTTTTCAGGAGACAAGTATTTTTCTGAAAAATCTGTGGTAACATAGGTTATCTGCTTAGAAAAATGTAACTATTAATGTAGAACCACATGTAATCTCTCTCCCCAGAAAGAAGTTGTTACCATTTTGTTTTAACTGTATAAAAATACCTCTTTATAAACATGGAATATGAACTAAAATGAGCATTCAATTTTGAATCTGGTTTATTCATCTGAGTGGTTTGCATAATATTGAAGTTATAATGGTTGATAATATTGTATTATTTGGACATGGCATGACATTTTAAACCATTCTCCTATTGTAGTACATGTAATCCTTCTGATTTTTATCAGTTCTGATAGTCCTATGATAAACATTCTTATGCAAGATCTTTCACGTATAATAAGTGCCAATTATTTCCTTGGGATATATACCTAGAAGCAGATAAATACCTAGGTTAAACCCTATGAGGTCTTTTAAGTCTCTTGGTTACAGAATGACAAAATTATTTTCCAGAAATGTTATATCAATTTATATTTCCATTAGAAATTTTAGGAACACCTGAGACCAAGAGGGCTTTTAGGTTTTGTTTTGTTTTGTTTTGTTTTCAGTCTTGTATGAAAGAATAAAACATCTTACAAGTCAAAGTGTGTATTTTTTTCTGAGCAAACTTCCTTCCAACTAAATATTTTTAATATCACCCTCTGTTTATTTCTTTGCATGATGTATGGACTGCACTACAATAAGACAATGTTTTCTAGAAGAGTAATCTTGACCCTATAATGAGCTATGAAAGCTATGATGTTTGCCATTATCATGTGTCTCCTGCTCCCCTGCGTGGCTTACAGAACCTTATTTTACCTTCAGAGAATAATGCCTCTCCCATCTCTGTGGACCCAGAGGGCTTTCATTCAAACTAGGATACCACTCCCTAGACACAAAAGGTGGAGAACTGCACCCAAGGCTGGCCATTGCGATATGATCACATGATACTGCTCCAGCCGATCTGTATTTCCTAAGCTAACAGGGACTCCAGTCCCATGATGGCCACATGGAGAGAGCCTGGTAGAGAATGAAGTCATGCAGAGACAAGCAGAACAGCAAGAAAGATCCCTAATGATAATCCCTGATTTCTAGGATGCAGCTATGCCTGAAGTTGGTTTTATTCCTAGAATTCTTAGTTTCATGAGACAGTAATTATTATTTAGCTCAAATTGACTCTAAAATTTTTTTGACACTTTCAAGCAAGAATAATCTATTTGAATATACAACTCCAAACCACTCCATATAGTTAAAGGATGTATAAAATCTTAGGCCAAGTCAGGACCACATTAAGTAAAAATATGGTTCAGGGAGTTGGAAGAATATATCAGTTTGAACAGAACTACCTATTTCGAGAATGGAAACAATTCTCAGGCTAAAAAAAAATGAAATGTACTCATTTGGTCTTACCCAGTACATGCCTGCTTTTCTATAAATACAAACAAAGGAAGCTCTTCCTCATATTCCATACTGTAATAGTCACTGGAGAGGGAAGGATGTATGTGGAAAACATGGTATCACTTCCAAGAATTACTAATTGAGTTTGACAGAATTTATATATGCATATTTAAGAGAAAAGTGATCAAAATAGCCTGCCCTTCTTAAGCGTGTTCAGAACTTCTTAGAATATAAATTACATATAAAAGTACATAGGCTCCACACTTGTTTGTATTTCTACTCCAGTTGATATTAGCATGTGTTCTCTGAAGGTATGTAGTATGTCAGATATCATGGAGTATTAGACCTAGCCCTGAACTGATAGGCCAGAGCTATGTGCGGTTATCATGGGACCTTGTGCTCATCATTCACCTCTCCGAGTCCCAGTTTATTTATAGATACAACAAGTGATTTCAACTTCCATAAGCTTTAGCCCCGAGTCAGAGATTCATCATCAAAATGTAGTACCTCAGTGGTGCACCTGCATGGCTCAGATGGTTAAGCGTTTGCCTTTGGCTCATGTCACCGTCTCAGGGTCATGGAATCGAGCCCTGCATGGGGCTCCCTGCTCAATGGGGCATCTGCTTCTCCCTCTCTTTCTGCCTCTTCCTGTGCTTATGCTTTCCCTCTCTCTCTCAAATGAATACATTTTTTTAAAAATCTTTTAAAGAAATGTAAAACCTCAGAATAAGGAATTAGAGCTGTTCTCAAGAACCACTTTTTCGTCCACACTCAGCTCATGTCACCCCCTTGGTGAATGCCCTGAGCTCCCTAGACAGACCTATAACATGTCAAAGTATTCGAGAGGTTTGAAAGTAAAGAATGAAAGAGGTAAAAGAAAGAAACACCTAACAGCGAGCTGGTGTAGCCATGTTAATAACCCTATCAAACATGTGTACATAATTTAACAAATTTCGATAAAGTACACATCTTGGGCCCACCGTCCAGATCAAGATGAGGGTATGTCTGGTGCAGCCGCCCCCACCTGAAACCACTGCGTGTCTCTTATTGATCACAATGGTTTCCGTCCCTCCTGGAGCTGTGTGTAAGAGTTTTATCTTTTAGTGCAAAATATGTTATTTCCGTTTGTATTTCTTTTTAACTCATGGAAGATTTATTCTTAAATATTCAGTGACATTGTGGCAATTAATGTTCTTGTCATACTTCATATATCTACCACCGTTGTTTTTCAACTTGATATAAAATAGAATCATAGTATACCATCCTTTGTAATTTGCTTCTCAAAGGTAACGTTGTATTTGAAATTTGCAATTTGTTTACTGTTCTTGCCGTGTAATAGTCCGTGTAGGCCAGTGATTGACACATCATTATCTCTTGCCCTTTTCGCCCTAGCTCTGTGATCCCAGAGCTGCACCAGGCACAAATTTCTCCTTTGCCACTGGCACACTATTGAGCTTTTTGAGTAGAGAGCCCTGGGGGGCACTGCAGGAAGAAGGGGCTTTTCTTCCTGGTTCCAGTGTTTTCTGAGTCTTGCTCCTGGGGCATACAGCATCCAGCAGCCATAGGGACACCTGATGACACGTACCCTACAGTAAGTTTTGGTGGCACCTCAGGGGGCAGCTGTTCAAGGAATTCCACAGCATCCCCTGCAGGCAGCTTCTTTGTGAGTTTTCACGGATACCTCTGAGGCTGGTTTCCTGTTTGCCCACCGTGGCCTAGGCCCCTCAGCAAACTTCTCTGACATGAGTGGGCCACAGCGGTACCATCTCCCTGAGGTGTAGCCTCATTCTCATGTGTATGAGGTGTGGCCTCATTCTCTCATGTACGAGAACCCTCTTCTAAGTCTCTTTCTCCCTTGGGTGACGTCTCTCAGCTTGGGGCTCTCCCTATATTGGTTAGAGTTCTCTTTACCTCTCTGAGTAGTTTATACCCCACCACTAGGTAAGCTTTTCTATTAAATCTTTAAATTACTGCTATGGTTTTTTCCCCTGACTGACACACTTTATATATGCCAAATATTTGTTAATCATATTAATTCTTTCAAAGAATCAACTCTCGTTCCCATTGATTTTCACCATTGTTATGTTCTTGTTCTGTATCACTACTTTCCAATCTTTATTGAAATCTTCTTTTTTCTATTTTGTTTGGGTTTCTTTTGCTGTTTATTTTCTAAATTTTGTTGTAAATTTTCTAAATTATTTTCTGAGATGGATGCTTGTTTTATTTATCTTAACCGTTCTTTTTTTCTAATATAAGTGTGCTCTAAGTACTACTGTAGTTCCAGTATGCATGTTTCTATGTGTAAGAGTTTTATCTTTTAGTGCAAAATATGTTATTTCCGTTTGTATTTCTTTTTAACTCATGGAAGATTTATTCTTAAATATTCAGGAATTGTTTAGTTCTCTTTTTTATATTGACTATTAGCTTTTATTTGCCTTTTTAACAGAGAATAGTCCCTATATGATGTCAATTCTTTGAAATTGTTATGGCTCAGTAAATGGAAAATTTTTGCTTTATGTATCTTGAGGCTATATGATTAGGCATATACAAATTTTAAATTGGTAAATTTTTTTGAAGAATTTAATCCTCTCATCAGTATGAAGTGACCATCTTTATATCCCTTAATGTTTTTGTCTAAAATCTAATTTGTGTATTATCAATATAGCTACAAAAATTTTCTATTGGTATCTGTCTAGTATATAAATTCTCAGATTTTCAACATTTCCATACCCTTAGGTTTTAAGTGTTTCTCTTTTAAAATGGTATCATTGGATTTTTAAAAAATTCATTCAGAAAATCTTTATCTTTTAACTTTCATTCTCTTTGCATTTATATCAATACTGATATATTGGGGTTTATATCTACCATGCATTTGTCCTGCTTGATAAATGTTCTTTTTTCCTCATTTGTATTGCTTACTTTTGTATGGCTAAAAATTTGTACCATTTGCTTTTCTTTCCTTTTAGGTTCTAGTGATTATCTTAGGAATCAGAATTTGCATACTTAGCACTACTAATCAAAACATTAGCCCTCCTTTCAGATAATTCAAAGGCCTGAGAATATTTTAGCTCCCCTTCAGTCTTCTTGACTGCTATTTTATAGTCTTCCACATATTTAATCACAATAAATTTTAACTCAGACATTATTCCAATTATTCTATACAATAAATGTTCATTTTCGTTTAAACACATATTTGACTTGTTCTCCCTTTTTTTCACTTATGCATCCTACCCCCTCCATCTGGGATCACTTTTATTCTTCCTTAAGCATCTTTAGGCTATCCTATTGAGATATTGCTATTAGTAAGTTCTTTCAGATTTATTTTTTTAAGATATTTTATTTTTATCATTAAAAATATTTTTTAATGGGGGTCACTGGGTTGCTTAGGTTTGGTTGAGTGTCTGCCTTTGGCTCAGGTCATGATCCCAGGGTCCTGGAATCAAGTGTGACATCGGCTTCCTGCTCCATGAGAAGCCTGCGTCTATCTGCTGCTCCCCGTGCTTGTGCACACTCTCCCTCTCTCTATTTCTATGTCAAATAAAAAAATAATATTTTTTAAAAAATATTTTCTATGGGTGTGAAATTTTAAGTGGGGACAGGTTTTCCCTAACAAATTAAAAATATGATTTTACTATGTAGGTTGGGTCATTTTTCTGATCAATTTTTCAGTTCACACATCCTATTTTTCTTTGTCCTGTCTGCTGCTAAATGCTTCCATTGAGTTATCTTTGTTAATTTAAACTATTTATATAGAAATAGATACAGTAATACCATAAACTTAATGTTCACACAGCTTCAATATTACCAGCTCACTGCCAGTCTTCCTTCATTTATATCTTCCCTCGTTTATCTCATACCTGTAACATTTTGAAGCAATTCTTAGAGAATATTTCACTTCATTTGTGAGTACTTTAGTGTGTTTTTTCCTAAAAGAAAGAATGTTTCAAAAATAATTGCAATAATATTATCACAGATTAAACTTTGAAAGTCTTTACTATGATCATATACCCAGAGTTAAATTTCCAATTATCTTGTAAGTACCCTTTATTTTGGTACTTTTTTATTGTTTTCTTTTAAATCATTGCAGTTACTGAGCTTATTTATAGGAAGTCTTTTAAATCCTTGTCTGCTAATTTCATCGTCTCTGTCATTTCTAGGTATATTTCTGTTGACTGTTTTTTTTCCTAGTTATGGGCCTTTTATTTTCTTCCTGCTTCCTCACATGTCTTTTATTAGATAACTTTTATTAGATCCAAGCCATCCTAAATCTTATTCTCCAATACTGGATTTTGTTGTATTCCTTTAGAATTATGGGCTTTGTTGTGGTAAGGAGTTATGGTACTTGTGAACTAGCTTGATCTTTTCTAGGGTTTTGTAGAATCAAGTTAGAGTAGCTTTACTCTAGCCTTTCTTTAGTCCAACTGTTAATGTTTGACCTTTTTACATCTCTAATTAGAGGCTAATATATTCTACAAGTTCTCTTCACTATAACTAGTGGAAACTCAAATGACTCAGAGTCTTTGTGGACTTCTAACACTATTCAGTTTACTATCCCCTCATAATCATTCCTTTTTTTTTTTTTAAGATTTTATTTATTTGAGAGAGGTCACAAGTAGGCAGAGAGGCAGGCAGAGAGGGAGGAGGAGGAAGCAGGCTCTCCACCCAGCAGAGAGCCCGATGCGGAGTCTCGATCCCAGGACTCTGGGACCATGACCTGAGCTGAAGGCAGAGGCTTTAACCCACTGAGCCACCCAGGCACCCCGTAATTGTTCCTTTTATACCTTTTGTTCTTTGTCTAATCTTTGGAGTTTCACCCTACATATGCACAGATGGGTATTAAGACAAAGTCTGTAGGAAATCTTTATGCAGATTTCTGCAGCTCTTTCTCTGCATGGCTCCCTCCTTCATGATCCTTTCTACTTGCGAGTTCTCCATCTCAACTAAGTAAATTTGTTGAACTTCCATTTGGGTTTGCTAACTTTATATCAATTTGGAAATTGCTATCAGACATAGCTGTTGTGATTCTGGGGCTCACTACCTTTGTTTCCCTCTTGCAGAGCACATTCTGAATTATTGTTCTGAATTATTGTTCAATGTCTGAAAACAATTGTTTCATGTATTTTTCCAGTTCTCTAGTAGTTTACAATGGTGAAGTTAGTCTTAACAGAAGTTAAACTGTCATAATTAGAAATTCTGTTCTTTGTTTTTTTTAACATAGAAAATATAGATGTTTTATAATTTTTGGATAAGTTTAATATGTGAAATCTCTTTCTCTGCTGGTTCTCACTAGGGTGCTTTGTTTCCTTTTAATTATCTTTAGCAGGATGATAGTAAATGCTTTTGTTTGTTTATTTTCCTTACCTAGAGATCTCCTAAGTCCTAGGATGCATGTGTCATCTACTAGAAATATCTGGCAGTATAATCCATTAGGAATCACCTAAAACCTGAGGCTAATATAATAATAATAGTGGGGAAGTTTCACTTAAGTTCTTAAATATTTTTCCCCTTCTTTTCATTTTCTCCTACTTCACTGCTCCCTAAAGCAGATTTTCCTGTGTTTGGAAAGAAAGACAAAGATAGTTTCAATTTATGGATTGCCTTTATTTGCTCAGAGTGAGACCTTTTTAGGTCTTAGCCTAATGTTAGAAAGAAAGTAAAAAATCATAGAAGAGGATTTTTTATAAAAAGCAAAAACAAAAACTTGATTTTAATTTCTGTTTTCTTTGCCCCAAAAAGAACAAAAATGTGTCACTCTCACATATCTTCACAACACAAAACAAATAAGCAAGCAGCTTTAGTGCTCTAATATTCTGTTTATCTGTTTGCTTTTCTAGGTTTAGACTTTCCCAAAATATTTCATGTGTGATGTGCAGTTTCCCACTAGTACATATTACATATAAATTAATAATTATAAAAATATATAATCAACAATGTGATCTATAGAATACATATTATATGTATAATATATATGGAATGAGCCTATCATTCAACTATATCTTGCTGTTTTCAGCAAGAGGAGGTAATCCAAATAATCAAATTCACTATTCCCAGAAATAGAATTCTGTCAACTAATTTCTTTAAAAAACTGAAATCAGGGGCACCTGGGTGGCTCAGTGGGTTAAACATCTGTCTTCAGGTCAGGTCATAATCTCAGGGTCTGGTAACTTAGTCCTGCATCTGCCTTCCTGCTCAACAGGGAGTCTGCTTCTCTCTTTCCCTCTGCCTCTGCCCCCACCTCGTGCCCACTCTCTCTCTCTTTCTCAAATAAGTAAATAAAATACTTAAAAGAAACAAACAAACAACAACAAAAAAGAACCTGAAATCATAAAGGGTGAGAGGATTTTTCTCATCTTCCTTCTCAGTCCTAGACCAGTAAGAAACTGATTTAGGTATGCATGGTTGCTCTAAAGACCAGACTCCCCCTCATATGAGCAGCTCTAAGTCCAGGCTTAGGGGAAGAAATGGTATTAGCAGGTTGATTTAATTGCAAATCTATAGCAATACTCTTCACTCTGGCTTCTCAGTAATGAAGTTTATATTTGACCTCTAATTCTCTGTTTCATAGGTCTTATTTCTCAATTGCTCCCCAAACTTGGAAAACAAGACTAGTCACCCATCCTACCCACCCTGACCCCCCACCCTGGCCCCAAAGAAAAAAGAAAAATACAACAATATGTATGAAAAAGTAGTTTTCCATTTAGTTCTTGGCTAACTTTATATGAGGAGTTATGAAAAGATAGATAAGAAAGAAGCAACTGAGGAAATGTAAATAAATGCTGCTTGCTACTTACGGTAATTAAGATGGGAAAGAGGACAAGGTAGTTCTTCCTATTCCTCTGCTGCCCAGAGAATAACTTGACAGTCCCTACTACCATGTCAATTGGCACCCAAAAGTGCCCATTCAGTTTGTGGTCTTACAGCTTGTGGGTCCACCAGATAAATGCATTACATTGTTTTATTTCCAAGGACAACTAGGTCATTATACACAGCATGTCTCCTAGCACTTTTATTCTTTCAATGATTGCCCCAAACCTCACCAATGAAGTACTCATTTGAGATACCTTTGCATTTCTTTAACTTCTCCAGCCAGATTATTAAAAACACTTAAGAAATAACTAAAGACATCTCAATGAGGTAAGAATTCAAGAAAATTGTGTAGCCCTTCAATACATCTAAAATTATTTAGCTGCAAAATCTCTGCTCTCTGTGCCCACTTTTTATAAATTTTATTTTTATTTTTACTTTATTTTATTTTATTTTTTTAAAGATTTTATTTATTTATTTGACAGAGAGAAATCACAAGTAGATGGAGAGGCAGGCAGAGAGAGAGAGAGAGGGAAGCAGGCTCCCTGCTGAGCAGAGAGCCCGATGCGGAACTCGATCCCAGGACCCTGAGATCATGACCTGAGCCGAAGGCAGCGGCTTAACCCACTGAGCCACCCAGGCACCCCGCCCCACTTTTTAATCATTCTGGTTTCTAGTCCCTGGGACAGGCTGAGAGCAGCTCACTCTGTGGATAAGTTATCAGCCCACTAGCATCAGTTACGCACTAGGAGACAACATCGTATTGGGTGACTAAAGAGTCTGTGTTGGAGTGTAAAAGAGTTAAAAGGTCAGAAAGGTAAACAGAATCAGGGCTATTGAGAGCTTTATAGGTCATTAAAAGGATTTTAAAAACCATATGCTGTCTAGGAGGCAGCCAAGATAGAGACTGTAAGATGGAAGAAATATGATCTGTAGATCAAGTCCTCGTAACAACGCTGGCAGCAGCAGCATTCAAAACCATCTGCAGCCAGTTTAGCAAACAATCTGGAATGCCACCAGGAACAAATTAAAATAGTCAATCCTGGAAGAAATGAAAGCCTAGCATGGATGAGTGAAACGTTGCTTGCTGGAGAATGCAGGGCCTGTAATCTTACAATATTCTAGAAACCATAAAAAGAATTTTTCCCTACTAAAGTAATATGGAGATTGAAAGTTAAATTGAGGACCATAAAAAGAAATATGCATGGCAGAACTGCCACTCCAAGGCATTGAACATGAATCCCAATCCCAATGGTCCTGCCAGCATAAGGACAGACCAGGAAGGGATGAGTTTAGTTTTGCTGCAATCTGTAAGGGATATTGCTCACCTGGCCAGCTCTAGAAGTGCAATCATACTGAGGATGGTCGTTGCTTTAGAGCCAGCAATTAGAATAATAACCCTTGATGATACCTGAAGTGGACTCTTAGATCAGAACTACATAATGATCACAACATGATTTGTTAACATTTATTGAGAATGAACTCATGTCATTCAATAAAATAAATACAATCACTAATATTTATTAAATGTTATTAATGCCAACACAATGGTGTGTGCTTTGTATGAAGTCTAAGGCAATTCTTTTTTTTTAATTTTTTAGTTTTTTAAAAATTATCTATTTATTTATGAATTACTATGTTCAATTAGCCAGCATATAGTACTTCATTAGTTTTTGAGGTAATCTTCAATAATTCATTGGTTGTTTATTAACACTCAGTGTTCATTACCATGTATTACTTCCTTAATTCCCATCACCTGGTTACCCAGTCCCCTTACCCCTCTTCCTTCTATAACCCTCAGTTTCATTCCCAGAGTCCAGAGGTAATTCTAACACCATGAATTACTGTCATGTTTTATATTGTTCCATTTAAGCTGAGTGCCAAGATGTCCTGTAACTCTTCTTCCTAACCCCTTAATGATGCTACTGAGAAAATTTCATGCCCTGCTTATTGCAATCATTGGAGCAGGCAATTTTTAAGAATGAAAATGAGAATTCAAGCATTGCAGGTATATGTGTGAAAACTGGTGGGAGCAAACATTCCAAATGACTTAACAATTGGTCAAGCAATGTTATCATCCCCATTTTACAGATAAGAAATCCATGGCACCATAAAATGTAGTTGCTTGCACTTTAGTATGTACAAGAGTCAGAATTTGAACTCTGCGCTCTGAAATGTTATCAAACAAATCTAACCACACAGTGGTTCCAGATTTAATCTCAAAATCTAGTCTCACATCACTCCAACAATGATGAAACCATGAGAAGAAACAGCTGAAAGATGTCATCCATCCTGGGCCTTGCCTAGGTCTCCTCCCGAGTTCATCAAATTCTGTAGTCACTGAATATCTCTTAAGCCAACTCTATTCTCAGCCTCTCTTTCTCTTTTTCTGTCCTCCACTACTTACTGTTACCAGGATAAATGTAGAAACTGAGGTACAATCCAGAACTTTTAAAGACAAGGTCTTCCACAAGAAGATTAAAACATCTCCACTTCTTTGTCCCATCGTTTTCTGCAATATCAGAACCCCCATATTCAAGGGGAAAAGTTGTCTGCTCCAGTTGCCTGCAAAGGGCCAAGTATAGCCTCTTTTGTCTCTAGGTAGTGTGACTAGGGCATTAAGCAGAGAAGTTACAGAATAAACTTGGCAGTAATAACTTTCGATTTGAGCTCTGCCTCCAAAAGTTATAGAAGTTATAGAAGTTATATGAAAGAAATTTCATGCTCTGCTTATTGCAGTCATTGGAGCAGGCAATTTTTAAGAATGAACATGGGAATCCTAGCATTGCAGGTATATGTGTGAAAACTGGTGGTAGCAAATATCCCAAATGACATAACAATTGGTCAAGTAATGTTATCATCCCCATTTTACAGATAAGAAAGCCTTATCATTGTGTGATTTTTTCAAAGCTTATTCCCCTTTATTGCAGGAAAGAGTTACAAGTGTTGACCTGCAGTACCATCCTGCTATTTAAGATTTCATACTCACTCTGTTGGTTTTACTTGCAGGCCCCAAAAGAATATCAACTGCAAATGATTTGAGATTTGGAAGTGGGCTTAAACATCTTCAGAAATAACACCCACCCAAGCATGAAGGGGCACAAATACATATTGCAAAATGGTAATATTTGGTTAAACCACACAACAACCATGAAAATTTAATCGAATGTTTTAAGGTTTTATTTGTTTTATCATGATTCTCAAAAGGGGAACAGTAACAGAAATAACCCATTTGCAAGGAAGCCAAATCTAATATGTAAATTTTGAGAATGATTCAAAAGTCAGTTCAGCATTACATATGATTTTGATATTTTTAAGTAGGTGCTTTATAATTTTGCTCTAAAATATGATATAAAAGATTATTTTAATTTTGAAGAGTGCTATTAGAACTGCATTTGGAGCCAAATTTATGAACATGGAAAGACATTTTGATTTCTCAAAAATGTAGAGTATCAAATTTACATATAGAGACATCCTTAGTGACATTGATAGCAATTGATTTGGGGAATAAAATTTATAATAGTTATGAAGTTATTTTTGTCTTTATTGTCTCTGTACATATGAGACATATTAAGGATTAGAATTAAGTGTTTTAATAGCTGATTCAATAGAATGCCTTTGATGATTATTCCATTAAAACTAAATACCAACTGTTGGTTCCATAATTTATCAGAATTTCATAGCAAAGAAAGAAACTCAGACATGAAACTGAAAGATACTGAAGAAAAAAAGTAGATGTCATTTAGTCAAAGCTTAAAACTTGTTAAGCACATCCTAAATTCTTTATATTCAGTGTCCATTCAATCAATCCTGTTCTATAAAAAATGTTTTAGAGAAAAGAACTCCAACTGTAGATGCGAATGGCCAACAAAAAGTTATCATTTAAAAGTATAAAAATAGGGGCTCCTCAGTGGCTCAGTGGGTTAAAGCCTCTGCCTTCAGCTCAAGTCATAATCCTAGGATCCCGGGATCGAGCCCCACATCGGGCTCTCTGCTCAGCAGCCAACCTGCTTCCCCCCTCTCTCTCTGCCTGCCTCTCTGCCTACTTGTGATCTCTCTCTGTCAAATAAATAAATAAAATTAAAAAAAAAAATAGATGCTCCTGGGTAGCACAGTCATTAAACATCTGCCTTCAGCTCAGGTCATGATCCCAGGGTCCAGGGATCAAGCCCCACATTGGGCTCCCTGCTTGGTGCGGAGCCTGCCTCTCCCTCTCCCACTCCCCCTGCTTGTGCTCACTCTCTCGCTGTGTCTCTGTCAAATAAATAAAATCTTTAAAAAATAAAAATAGAAAAACAAAAGTATAAAATAGATGAGTACTATAAATGTCTAAGTCAATGTTTCATGATCAAGGATTTTGGCATATTCTGTAGATGGCATTGTTATCCTGATGCAATATCTAAATATTTATTTTAGTACTTTTGAAGAACTGTCTTTACACTCTTCAAAGCTGGAGATTCCATTATAAAAGCACATTTGTGTATATACACATACACACACATACAAATAAACATATACTACACTCTGATAATAACTGACATTAATCATGCAGAAATTTGGGCAAATTTGGAAAAAAAATGTCCTTTTCCATGATCCAATGAATCCACTCCTGGCTACAGACTCAAAAGAAACAAAAACACAGACCCAATGAAACTTATGCATACATGTTCATATCAGTATTAATCATAGTAGGAAAAAATGGAAATAACCCAAGTGTCTATCAACTGATGAATAGATAAACAAAATTTAGCATGCTTGTGCAACAGAATGTTATTCAGCAATAAAAAATGATGAAGTATTGATATATGCTACAGCATAAATGATCCTTGAAAACATCAAGATAAGTGAAAGAAGCCAGTCACAAAGGACATGCTGTGTATTTTCATTTATATGAAATGTAGAAATCCATAGAGACACAAGTAGCTTAGTGAGTCTAGAAACTAGGAAATAGGGAGTGACCACTAAGGAGTAATGAGGTGATCAAATGTTCTAATCTTAGATAGTGGTCATTGTTGCATATCTCTGTAAATATACTAAAAACCTCTGAAGTGAATATTATTAAAAAAATTTATGGTAAAAGAATTCTATCTCAGTAAAGTTATAAAAATATATAGCAGTGACCACATTTAGAATAATATAAATTTGTAAACTTATGAAAACAACACACATCAAGAGGAAAATACTGGGTAGAGGTGTGTGACAAATAAAATTAGACAAATCTGATGCAATTCCAGTCTAGAGGTTATTAACTTTTAAGGGTAGCTAACTAATTACCAAAGAAGAGAATATGTGATGATATTAGTTTTCATAGGCAAATGATTACAAATCTAGCTTGATATTTGAAGGTCACTTCAGCAAGCAATTTTTAAATATTATGCATTATCATTAGTAAACATGACCAGTATGAAGTGGTAAATAAAAGGAAATCAACTCAAACCAAAAATTAAGCTAATATATATTCTACCTTTAATGAGAAGATGTCATTATTTTGACTCTCACATTTAAGACTATTTAAAATAGGTCCATGTAGTGCTCGCTTCGGCAGCACATATACTAAAATAGGTCCATGTAGTATTATGTGTGACCCTTTAGGATATGTTACATAAGAAGAAGACTGATATTCATCTGGACCACTGGTATGACAATACCAGTTGTTAAAATGAAATAGTCCATACTGGCTGGTAAACAGCCTCTGCCTCAAGTTTATTAGTGCCTCCCTGCCTTCCAGTTGACCTAAACTCTACCCTAGGCCCCACCCTCAGACCTTTATATAAAAAGCAGCTATAGGGTTGAAAAAGTGGCATGGTTCATGCCAAGTTCCCAAGCAACCTTCCTCCTAAGACCATTGGATACAGAAACCACGTGATGTTGTAAACCTCAAGGATTTAAATTTATTGAAAAGTAGATAAATGTGTGAGGGAAAATCTTGGAAGGAAACTACCTCAACATTTTAAAGGCCATATATGAAAAACCCACAGCTAACCTCATACTCAACAATGAGACTAAAAGCTTTTCCTTTAAAAACAGGATGCCCACATTTGCCACTTCTACTTAACATAGTCTTAGAAGTCCTAGCCAGAGCAAATAGGTTAGAAAAGTAAAAGGAACCCAAATTGGAAGAAAAAGGTAAAATCATCTCCATTTATAGATGGAATTACCTTATTTACAGAAACTCCACAGATTTCACCAAAAAATTATTAGAAATAATAAAGGAATTTGGCATTTATTTATAAACATACAAAAATCAAAATCAGTACACAAAAATCAGTTGTGTTTCTATACAGTAACATTAAACAATCTGAAAAGAAAATTAAGAAAACAATTGCATTTACAGCAACATCAAAAAGAATAAAATGTTTGGAAATTAACAAAGAGACAGAAGACTTTTACACTAAAAACAGTAAAGCATCTCTGAAGGAAATTATGGAATACAGAAAAAGAAAAGATATCCTGTGTTTATGGATTGGAAGACTTAATATTGTTAAGATGTCAATACTACCCAACGTTATCTACAAAATTCAATGTAACCCTTATCAAAATCCCAATTACTTTTTTTTTTTGCAGAACTTGAAAAATTCATTCTAAAATTTATATTGAATATTATAGGACACTTACTAGCCAAAACAACCTTGAAAAAAAGCAAAGCTGGAGGCTTCACACTCCTGATTTTAAAAATTACTACAAATCTAAAGTAATCAAAAGACTGGTACTGGCATAGAAACAGACATATGGACCGATGGAATAGAATAGAGATCCCAGAAATAAACCCTCACTCATGGTTAAAAGATTTTCAATGAGAGTGCCAAACCCCTCAAATGGGGAAAGGACCAGTCTGAAACAAATGGTATTGAGAAAGCTGGATATCCACATGCAAAAGAATAAAATTGGACCATATACAAATATTAACTCAAAATGGGTCAAAAACCAAAAAGTAAGGCCTGAAATTATAAAACTCTTCAAAGAAAACATAAGGGAAAATCTTTATGACTTTGGATTTGGTGATGATTTATCAGTAATGAAACCAAAAGCATAAGTAACAATGAAAAATAAATTAGACTACATCAAAGTTAAATTTTTTTGTACAATGAAAGACATTATAAACAGAGTAAAAGTACAACCCACATAATAGAAGCAAGTTTTGCAAACCATGTATCTGATAAAGCATTGATATCCATAATGTATAGACAACTCCTATAACTCAACAATAAGAAAGCAACCCAATTGAAAAAAACTGGGCAAAGGACTTGAATAAACGTTTCTCCAAAGAAGATATACAAATCCTCACCCAGTGTATGAAAAGATGCTCAATATAACTAATAATTAAGAAAATGCAAATAAAAACCACAATGAGATACTACTTTATACACACTGGGATAGATATTATGAAAAAAAAAATAAGAAAACAACAAAGTGGTGAGGATATGGAGAAATTTGATTCCTTGTGCATTATTGGTGGGAATGTAAAATGGTACAGCCACTGTAGAAAACAGTATGATGGCTTCTCAAAAAAATTAAAATATAATTACTGTGATCCAGCAATTCTACCTCTGAATATGTATGCAAAAGAACTGAAAGCAGGAAGTTGAACAGATATGTGTTCATTATTCATAGCAGTATTATTCATAGCAGTATTCATAGCAGTATTATTCACAATTGCCAAAAGATGGAAGCAACCTAGTATCTATTGAAGAATGAATGGTTAAACATAATGTGATATATATAATTATATCATATATAGATATATATTGATATATTGATATATATTGATATATAGATATATATTTATATATATTTATATATAGATATATGTTGATATTGATATAGATTGATATATTGATTGATATAGATTGATATATATATGCATACACACACACACAATGTATTTTATTATCCAGTCCTAAAACGGAGGAATCTGATACATGCTACAACATAGATGGGCCTTAAAGATATTATGTTAAGTGAAATAAGCCAGTAATAAAAAGATAAATATTTTATGATTCCACTTATATGAGTTTCCTGGAATAGTCAAATCCATAAAGACAGAAAGAAGAATGATGTTTTCTAGGAGGTGAGGGGACAGAGAACATGCAGTTAGTGTCTTATAGTACAGAATTTCAGTTGGAGAAGATGAAAAAGTTCTGGAGATGGATGGTAGTATGGTGGGGATGGTTCTTTAAGTGATGGTTATACAACAATGTGGATATATTCAAAGCCATAAAACTGTACACTTAGAAATAGCTGAAATAATAATATTTACATTATGTAATAAAAGTTTATTTTTATGTTTATTGTGGTAGTAAGCATGGAATTCACTAAGTCAAAGATGGTGCCACTAGAAAAATAGAGCTCAAGAAGCTTCTCCTTGTAAGTCCAGAACTCGGTACTTAGGGAAACCAAGAAGAGTTGAAGCTGTAGGCAACACTCTGAAGTTGATATCCCATAAGACCCCATGTGTTAGTTTGCAAAGGCTACCATAACAGAATACTATAGACTTGGTGACTTAAACAAGAGAAATTTATTTTCTCACAGTTCTGGAGGCTGAAAGTCCAAGATCAAGTTGTCAGCAGGGTTGGTTTCTGGAGAGACCTCTCTTCCATGTTTGCAGATGGTTGCCTTCTCACTCCTGGTTGCACTCCTGGTGTCTTTTTTCCTTCTTTTATGAATGCAGTTCTATTGGATTAATTATTTCTTAATTGCTCCTTAAAGGACCTATCTCCAAACACAGTCATATTGGGGGTTAGGGCTTCAAAATATAAATTTAGGAGGACACAGTTCAGTAGATAACATCCCTACATACTCTCACATGGCATCATCATCATAGACAAACTGCTGACCAAATTCTATCTAACAATTATTATGCTAGTGAGCATACAAAATTATTTGCTATTTGATAATAAAGTAACTATGATTATGTTGCCAACTGCATAGAAATTTTCAAGATAGTAAATTAGTTGAAAATGCAGTGTCTAGTTATTCTCCAGGGGAAAATTCAAGTTCAATTATTCAATAAAAAAGCTCAGAGCATTGCACCTTTGCATAGTACCACATCCATCAGACCAGATAACTGAATCTTCATCCATCATTTGATACAGTCAAAATAAAATTGTTATAACAGAACATCAATGTAGATGGCTTTGAAACTAAATACTTCATTTCAATAAACGTCTTGGCTGCTCCTATGATTCCATCTTACAGCGCGTTCACGTTATCTGTGGCCCACAACCCACTCCTCTCAAATTCTCTGTTAATTAAAGTTTAAGAACATTTGATTAGATAGACAAAACAGAAGCTTCTACAAACCCAGAGGCTGTATACTAAAAGCATATTTTCTGTCTTGGCCAGTTTTTTAGTGTCCAGCTTTCAAAAAGTGGTAGGTTGCTATCTTGCTGGTCATGAATCCACACTACATACTCTGCCCCATCTTACCCACATTAACCTGAGGTCCAAAAACACTAATTCACTCTTGTCACTTATGACCTATCCAGTTTTTTGTTTGTTTGTTTGTTTTTAATATTTTATTTATTTGACAAACAGATCACAAGCAGGCAGAGAGAGAGGAAGGGAAGCAGGCTCCCCGCCGAGCAGAGAGCCTGATGCGGGGCTCGATCCCAGGACCCTGAGATCATGACCCAAGTCAAAGGCAGAAGCTTAACCCACTGAGCCACCTAGGTGCCCCCCTATCCAGTTTTTCAGTGCACCGAAATGTTTAAAGATCCTAAAGCTATTCTCCATCACATCCATCATTATATTATTTTTAAAATCAGGATTTGCCAGTTGAGGGTAAACAATTATTTATATTAATAAAGCAATTTTTAAAAATTTACTTACAGGAAGAAATAAAATATAGGAAATACTCCATTTCACAGCTGACTTCTCACTACTGCAGCAAACTTAAACTATTTCTTTCTGGATAGTCTGGTTTTTTAGGGAAAACTTTCAAATGCTTTTTCTGTTGTTATCTTATTTAAAATCAGTTTATTTTGTAAACAAAACTAACATTACCACTAATAGGACATCGTTATGTTATTAAATTTTAGAGTATTGATAACAGATGCTTGTTGATCACTCACTTTGTTCCTAAGAAATTAACTGAGATTTCTGGAAAGCCCTATTATCATGGAGAAATACCCCATAATACATGCACATTACAATGCACATTACAATTACAAATTAAAGGCACTTGATAGATAATAATTATAATAAAGTAATAATTATTATAGTTATCTTTCTGTTCTGCAACTAAGATTCAAGTAAAACATTATTTTAACATAAAAATAGATACAGTTTCTGCCTTCAATAAGAAATCATTCAACATATAGTTATTGAGCAGACACTATGAACAAGTCTTAGCAATGACCTCTGAGAATAAATAGGTACATATACCAACAGCTTTGGAAATGGCTAACAAAAAAAAAAAAAAAACAAGATTCATTTTTCTAATTACAGATCCTTTGGAACCCCCTCTGCCCTCATAGAACTTAAAACCAATTTGCATGACTCACAACATAATATTTTGAGTGAGATTTACCTTCAGTATTCCATCACCATCACTAGTATAAAATTACTACCAGTACCTATTTCTTTATCATGTGGTTCTATCATTGCTGGAAAATATTAAAGACATGAAGAGATCTGGTCTCGGTTTCTTCTTGAGGGCTCTTAAATTTGACTCACTCTTCATCAACTCCTCCAGCACTTCCTGAAAGAGAAAAATAGAAGTGGTTGGCCAAAGGCAAGAATATCAAATGAAGAAGAAGTTGTGCTCACTCAACTCTTTTTAGCTCACTGACATTTCACATACATTAAAAAAATAAATAAATAAAGAGAAAAGAAAAGAATAAGCGAGAAAGAGAAAAACCACCTCTTCTGAGCTACAGTAGCCCAGTAAAAAATATAAGAACAGTCAGCTCTGTTATAGTTCTCTTTTGAGAATTTGTAGTTGGAGAAAAGGAAGATCAAAAAGGAAAAAGTCCTCCTTCAATATTATGTTTTGTAAAGAATTTCGCAAAGACTTCCAGCTTTCCTATAGAAAAAACTCAGGGTTCATTGATTCAAGTGGTCATTTCTGCCTTTGGGATTAAAATCCGAGGAACCTAGATCTTTATTTTAGCTATAGATCTTAAAAGGTGGTTGTTGACTACAGATGAGAGAAGATATTGGTTTGATTCAGGGTTTTTCTGCAATTCAATGGAAAAAGGTCTCTATTATAATTCCATTGAACTCAGCATTGTATTATATTACCGGGCCAAAAATATCTTCAGACATGCTTTAAAATGTAAGAATGTTGTTATTAGAGTTAAAATATACAGTTTACAAGTATTTAATCTCAATCTGGTTGACTAAAATTATACACATTTATCAATTTGGATATTAATTAATCTCAAGTACAATAAAATAGCATTAAATCACCAAAATTATTTTTTTTGATCTATTGCAGTGAACAGTACAACAGAATTTGAAAATAAAATACAGAGGCTGTCTGATGCAATTTCACTTAGACTAACTCGAGTTTTATTTTGAATATCAAGAAACTGACCAAAATTGGGATGCTACAGAGCTTTCTTCAAACAATTGCACATTGGTACGCTTATATATCATGGTTAATATTTTAAAAAATGAAGAGGAAGCTTAACTCTAAGGCATTTATACATACCAAATTTGAAGCTGATAGTCACAAGGGTATTTATTCTGAAAATTTTGCCTCAGGGCTTGGCTGAGTCTCCACTGGATTGCAGCATGTTAATATCAACCTTGCTTCACAGTGCCCAGAAATCCAAGTCCTAAAGGAGATCTCCTTTCAGTTTTACTCTCATTCCCTTTGTTAAATTATATTTTTGAAAATACTATAAACTAACTTATTTATACACTTTATAAAATAGAAACAATAGCATTTGGTCCTTTCCTTGTTTAGATAGAGCATAAATACATGAAATGGTAAAATAGAGAGTTTCAGCAAATACTATCCCAAAATCAGTAAGAATTTTCTCTGAGCACAAAAGTGATCTTCAAAGCAGCATAGATCACAAAATCATCCACCATTTAACAAATATGAATTGAACACTTTCTTTATTTCAGACATTGTGATTGATGACATACAAAATGAAGCATTGGTGGTATAGTGGTGAGCATGGCTGCCTTCCAAAATGAATAAAGCAGGATCCCTTCCCTAAAAATGTCACCATCTAATAAGGGAAGTACATAAATAAATACAGGAAGGTAAATTCTATAGGATATTTAGGTCCTCAGAGCTTAATGGTAAGCTTAATCTGAAGGTACCAAGAGAGAAATTGGTAAGAAGTGATGTTCAGAGTCTTGAAGGATAATCCTCCAGCTCATACACAAAATAGGAGAAGGAATGTTGTGTTCAAAGACACAGAGACATGGGGGTTATGAATGTAAGGTGGCATGACTAAACATTAAGTGTATGTGTGGGGATAGTATGAATCAGTGCTCCTTTTTTGCAAGAGATAGAAATATAGCTCAAATGACCTTAAACATAAAAAAGGAAACCTGTTGATTTAAAAACAAAGATAGCCTTTGGAACAATGGGATCCATGAACAGAACTTCTATGAGGACTCTGTTTCTCCATCTTTCTTTCTTTGGGTCTCAAATCTCGGCTTTGTTTTGCATTTTTTTAGCCTTTTTCACTATACGTGGAGTTTTCCAAAGGGTAGAGAATGCAACCACAGGGAGTTAAGGACTCACATTCTACCCATTCTACCAACAGAAAAGAAAGCCAGATCCAGAATAAGAATTTCCATAGAAGGGCTAACAAAATAGTCCTACTTTGAGTCTTATAAAAGGCAACAAATATGAGAGCTACAACAGGATAATAGAAAACATAATTACAAAAGTAAGCCATGATCAGATCTTTGAGAATCTTTTATGTTGCACAAATTTGGGTTCCATCCTATCGGTTAAAAGGAACAATTGAAGGATTTTAAACAGGGGAGTAATAGGATCAGATTTCCATACTTAGAACATGGAAGTTAATTGGGTAAGGAGAGAGAGGGTTGGGTTGATGGGAGATGGTTGCAACGATTTATGTGTGAGATGATAATGGTTTGAACTGAGAAATAGCAGTGGTAATGTAGAACAAATAGAACACATAGAAATTAGTATTTACCAATCATAGCTATCTAAGAGGGAAGGCTATATAGAATGACTAAAAGATTTTTTATTTGGATCCTAGGTAAATAATGGTACCCATAATCAGAATGAGAACTATACAAAGAGGAGAGATATGAATTCATTTTGAACAAGTTGAGGGTCAGGGGAAATATCAAGTTGATGTCCATGGGGCATCTTGGATGTCTAAGTGTATAGCTCAGAAGACAAGTCAGCAAAGTTAGGGAATATTCACTTAGAAGCCATGGAGAGGGATGAGGTACCATCCTCATCCCCCATCCCCCAGAATGTAAGTTGAGAAAAGAAGAGAACAAGCTACATACCTTTTTATCTTAAAAGATGAGTGTAATGAGCCCAGTTGACTATACTGAAATTTATTTTCCAAAATTCCTTTCTCTTGTATATTTTCAATTGTGGTGGACTGGAGATTCTTCTGCTGGAGAAGGGTGGCAGAAAGGAGATGGTAGTTATTTTGTTTTTATGGCCAAATGTGTGATCTATCATGAACATATTCTATGTGTTCTTGAGAAGAATGTTCTGCTCTTGCTACATTGTGTATGTCAATTAGGACCAATTTGTCTATAGTGTTTTTTAAGTCCTCTGTTTCCTTATTGATCTGTCTGACAGAGCTACCCATTATTAAAAGTAGAGTATTGAAGTCTCCTACTGTTATTTGTTTCTGTCTATATATCCCCTCTTCAATTCTGTCAATATTTGCTTCATTCATTTGAGTGCTCTGTTGCAAGGTACAAGTATATTTATATGTGTTATGTCTTCCTTGTGAGTTGATTATATACAATTATATAAGGTCCTTCTTTATCTCTTATAACAACCTTTGATTGATTTTGTCCAATATAAGTATATCTACCCCTACTCTGTTTCAGTTACTATTTACATGAAATATCTTTTTCTGTTCTTTCACTCTTGGCCTGTGAATGTCAGTATATCTAAAGTGGGTCTCTTAGACTGCATGTGGTGGCAAATTTTTTTCATTCATTCACCTATTCTGTGTCTTTTGTCTGCAGAGTTTAAACCATTTATATCTGAAGTAGTTAGTATCAGGAAAGGACCTTATATTGCTATTCTGTTCTTTGGCTTCTGTATCTCCTATAATTATTTTGTCCTTTTCCTCTCTCTTGTTGCTTCCCTTTGTGTTTTATTGGGTTTTTTTGTAATGACATATTTTGATTTCTTTTTCATTTTCTTTTGCACAACTTCTATAGGTGTTTCCTTGGTGGCTACCATGCAGATTATGCAAAATGTCTTCTAGTTATAACAATATATTTTAAAATGATAACAACTTAACTTTAAACTAATAACTTAAGCCTCTACTCCTTTACATCCCCCTTCACCATTGTATATTATCGATGTTACAAATTATAGCCATTAGGGGCGCCTGGGGTGGCTCAGTGGGTTAAAGCCTCTGCTTTCAGCTCAGGTCATGATCCCAGGGTCCTGGATTTGAGCCCCACGTCGGGCTCTCTCCTCAGCAGGGAGCCTGCTTCCTCCTCTCTCTCTGCTTCTCTGCCTACTTGTGATCTCTGTCTGTCAAGTAAATAAATAAAACCTTTAAAAAAATTATAGCCATTTAATGTTTTGTATCCATTAACATAGTTTTATAGTTACATATTTGTGTATCTATCCTTTAAATTCTAAATCTAAATTGAAAATGATTATGCAGCATCATTCCAGTGTCATAGGATTCTGTATTTATCTATATATTTACTTTTACTAGAGAGCTTTATATTTTTATGTACTTTCATGTTGCTGCCTAATATTCTTCCATTTCAACCTCAAGGAATTCCTTTAGCAATTCTTGTAAGGGATGCCTAGTGGGATGATGAACTCACTCAGCTGTTTGTTTGTTTGTTTGTTTGTTTGTTTAATCTGAGAAGTTCTTTAATTCTCCTTTATTTTTTGAAGGCGAGTTTTGCTCAATGGAGCATTCTTGGTTGGCTGGTTTGTTGTTATTATTGGTTTTGGTTTTTTTTCTTTTGTCACTTTGAATATATCATCCCACTCCCTTCTGGCTTGAAATGTTTCTGCTGAGAAGTGTTCTGAGAATCTTATGGGAGCTCCCTTTTATGTGAGGAATCACTTTTCTTTTGCAGCTCTCAAGATTCTTTCTTTGTTTTTTTTTTTATTATTATTATTATATGTCTCATGCATTTGTCCTCCTGACTCAAATTACCCATGAATACACTGAAAAATAGAATTCCTGGACTTACAAACCCAAGAGCCAGACCTCCATTCCTCATCAGTTTACTTTCCTGTGAGGCCCTTTTCAAACAGCAACCTGTGAGCCGCTTGAGTGTCTTGAGTGTCTTCCGTCCTTTTAGCTGAATTCTTTACTTCTCAGTCAATGTTTGTTAAATAAGTGAATGAAGGAATGGCCAGAGAGCATCTTTAAATGACTGTTCTGTAGTCCAGTTCAACAATATGGATTAAATTTGTAGGATCTTGAGCTTCTTTGAAAGAAGAATCATTTGAAACCAAGGGAGTGTAATGAAACAGGGCATAAATAATATTGTCCCAGAAACACTTTTCTAACATTTGCTTTCTTTCTGAAGACTTCTCACAAAAATTTTTCAAGCATTGACAATACTGTTGCTCTGCTACACTGTTCTCAGAAAGGCACTGAACCAGAAGATGGTTTTAGTGCTTATAAGGCATGATGGTACCCTCTCTAAGTTCTATGGACTCATCTACTGAAGCGTTTTGTGTACGGTCATGGACTTAATAGATTGGCCCCATCTAGGTATAGATGTCCTCCTAAGCTTTCTTTTTTGAAGGAGGTCGATCGATTTCTAAAAAATAAAATGAAATAAAATAAAATAAAATATTCTATTCATTTTCATCATATGGAAATAATATGGTTTGCCAAGTACTTGTTCAAAATATGTCTTCCAAAATATCCTAGCTCTACAGTTCATTTCAGAGTAGTATCAGATTATATCTTTGAGAAGATAAAGTGATCCACCTAGTAATTTTCCTTAAGTATCATGACCATAGAGAAGAAAATCTATTATTTAAGTTTTAAAAATAGCAACAGAAAACAGTGGTTTCTTGGTGATACAATCTACTTAATATCCTCGATCTTCAATACAAAACCAGTATTGACCAGGATTATGTATAAATTTTCTATTTAGAAATAAGTCTAGTGCACATATTTCAAAAATCTCAATTTGTTTTAAATGAAATAAATATACATATCAGGCTATGTAAACTTCTCTGGTTTAGTTAGTGTATGCAAAGTAAGTTTATGCAGCTGAATTAATCACAACTCAAGCTAATTCTTTCTGCATCCCTATTAATCAAGTTAGGGTTTCTGTTCTATGAATGTAAACACAGAAAGGTCAACAATTTTTCAAGGGCACGTTCCAGGGCATGGGAATTAAGTGAAAAGTCATCTTTCTTTCCCTTGCTGGACTAAAAACAGCCTCTAACCTCAAAACTGAATTTTAGATAATATGGAATGTGCTGTATTCACAGAACATATAAGTTTCTGAGCAACAATGAAGATAATTTATTAGAGGATTGTCAGCCAAGTCTGCAATGATTCTTTGATTAGTGAAAAGTGGTTTTGCATGTTATGCCCTGGGATATTTCTTTAATTTTTTTTTTTCCTCCAAGAGGATTTTGTGGATTGTACTAATGCTCCACATGCTGATATTTTAGTATAAGATTTGCTACATGATGTGCCAAAGGTTATGAACAATAAACCAGATAGCTTAAATTAATTTAGAAAGTTTGTGTTTTTCTCTAAGGAAGAAAATATTATTTTAGAAGCCTTCATAAAGGACGGCAATAGGGAAATTGTCTAAAGCAGAGCTCTTTTTAACTCTTAAAGTTTTAGAATGTGACCATTTTGAAAAAAAATATCATTTTAGAATGTGACCATTCTAAAAAACATATAAGATGGGGTGATTTTTGCATTTTAAACCTGCTACATAAAACTTTATATACCACAAACCCATCTTGTTCTCTTAGATACATCAAATAAGAGCTATTGATTCTTCACTGTGGGAAATACAAGGCTTCATCAGATCAGCCAAAAGAATTTCAAGTGAAAACACTCCTCAGCTCCAAATGTGTGCATTAGACAACCTATTTTTTTGAATCAAATAATTAAATATGGCAACTAAGAAATATTGTCTGCCTTTTGAGTCAGGTTGCAATTCCCCTCTAATTTCTACAAAATTATGGTTTTGTCCAATTTTCTGATACTCTAGTTATTTAATAGATCCCTGAATGGATAACCTGCAGTTAAAGTTACCCAGGGCATTTGAAAACCAATGTAATAGGAGTGCATGGGTGGCTCAGTTCGTTAAGCATCCAACTATAGGTTAAGGCTCAGCTCATGATCCCAGGGTCATGAGATAGAATCCCACATCGGGCTCCATGCTCAGCATGGAGTCTGCTTAAGATTCCCTCTGTCTCTCTCCTTTTGCCCTGCCCTTTGCTCACATGCACATTCTTTTTTTTTTTTTTTAAGGTTTTATTTATTTATTTTACAGACAGAGATCACAAGGAGTCAGAGAGGCAGGCAGAGAGAGAGGAGGAAACAAGCCCCCTGCTGAGCAGAGAGCTCGATGTGGGGCTCGATCCCAGGACCCTGGGATCATGACCTGAGCCGAAGGTAGAGGCTTTAACCCACTGAGCCACCCAGGTGCCCTCACATGCACATTCTAAATAAATAAATAAAATCTTTAAAAAATAGTAATGCTTGAAAATGAATATATTCCTTTGTTCATTAATTTATTTATTCAACCATTGGACAAATGTGTGTTGGACTCTTCATAAAGCTAATCATCATACTAGATATTTGAGTTATGGCTGTGGATGTAGAGAACAAATGAGGCATTATCCCTATATTCTATAAGTCTATAAATTAGCAGGTTTACTAGGGAACTTATTTTTTTCCCAAAGACCTTTGGAATGCTCTTCTGTGGGAGATCTTAGTTCTATCTGACCCAAGTGGTTCCCTCAGTTTTGCCAAACATATGCTTCTCTGGAATTCTCAACACTGGTAAACACAGTCCAATAAGGACAATTGCTGCTGTGCACTAAAAATAAGCTGCATTATCACTATTGATCTATTTCTCACCCCATTTCCCTTCCTGATCCAAAATAGTTCCCACAACAGAACCAAAGGACAGTACCCTTATCTAAACAAATCTATGGAGCCCTGTGTCTTTATTGTGCTCAATTATCCCATGAAGCCAACCATCTGTCCAGTGAAACTTAGATCCCTTTCCTTCCCCAGCTCCTAAAAGACACTTGCTAGCTGAGCCTCCACCAGCAGCAGTACCAGCAAGGAACTATTGTCATCTTGGGATAGAACTGCTACTGTTGAGATAGATATCACAACTTCTGTCTTAGAGGGACTTATAGCTTAATTCCAGACTTCAATGTCACTATGACTGCCCCTGTTTTAGGACTTTCTCACATATCTATGTCTAGAGCTTCCTGATACCCTGATTGGCACTCCCACTTGGGTCTCACAGCTCAACTGGTCACTGGAATATGGACACTTCATCCCAAGGTTCTGCTTTGGGACCCGATCTAATCTCAGACACTTTGACATCCAGATTGGCAATACGAAATAGATAGACCTATGTGCATTTGGCCAAAAGAGTTCCTTGCAGGCCTTGTGGTAAGGCATTGAGTAACTGACTCACTTGTCACTTGTCACATGACCCATCAGCTTTTCTAGGCTGAAGGCAGTTCATCTGTATCATCCTTTAACCTAAAGCAAGTGTAGAGAGCTCACTTATTCAATGCCTAGCAGAAGACAGGCTCTGTGCTAGGAATTCTGCGTTCATTAGTAGTAATCTTCATTTAAAAATTTTTCAACAGGATACATACAGATAAGCGTTTTTCACCCAAGGACACAAAGTCAAACTTCAAACTGGCTTCAGCTTTCTGGTTGTGGTTCTAATGCCTTGGTGGAACCAATGTGCTACCATGAAACCAGCCTATTTGCTCAGACATGTTTAACTTTCCTGGTTCTTGCCAGTTCCTTTCCCTAAGACTAAAACCTGTCCTCTAGTACCCCCCAAGACATTCTCAAAGATCCTGCTTTCATCTGGAAAGACTTAATTGAGTCCTGATTCTGCAATTTACCTGGCTGAAAATATCACTATCAGCTGATGAGTGAGTTCAAACTGCTGCTGAGTCCACCCCCGCAACAGATCTAAGTCTTTGGATGATGATAATGTGAGTGATATTGATGAAAGTGGCTGGTTTTGAAACTATCAGACTCTATGCTAGGATCTTTACATTTAGTAGGTCATTTATTTTTCATAAAAGTTCTAAATTATATCACTGTTATCTCTGGTTTATGAATGAGGCCCAGAAATGTTAATCCATTTGCCCAAGACCTATGACTAGAAACTGGATTCAAACTCAGTTTAGCTTTTGCCACAATCCATGTTCTGACCCTTAGGGATTATTGTGATACAGACTCCATGTAGGATTTAGGGTGGCAAACATTCTTATTCTCCTGACACTCTACTGATTTTAACTGAGACCTACATCTCGGGACACACCTCAATCTCAGAAAAGCCAGGCCTGTTGACAACCCTGGCCTGTGTTAGAAGACTTAACTCTGGCCCATTCTCTTTTCACAGTGGTACAGCAGGGCCAGGCCTGCGGTAAGCCCAATGCAGCAGCGGACATTTGAGGGTAGAAGTTACTCCTACTGGGGGTAACTGAAGGAAGCTTCAGATGTGTACACCTCTGGCTTTGAGAGTTACCAAATTTTCAGTAGTAATTTTCAGATTGCTGTCACAAGGAACTCAGGGAGCACTGAGAAGAAATGTCCCTTCACTCACATATTTGTTCTTTGTACTATTGGTTTATATCTTCAGTAGTGAACAGAAGGGACAACAGTCTTCAGCTGAGTCCAAGTTGTCACTAGTGACAGTCTTCAGATCTGAACCAGTCCTTAGTGAAATGACCTAACTTAACCTTCTCTTACTCCTTTCTCTGTCCCATCCAAGGCATAGGTTCTGGAATATATTATCATGGAAGCCATCTACAACTTCAGAACCTATAAGCTCTTTGGATTGCTCATGGCTAGATCCATGAACAGGTGGGCAACAGAGGACCATTTACCATGAAGCTATTAAAGCTTAACCCTCAGAGCCCTGCACCTGGAAGGGTCCTTTCCAAGTCCCCAAGAAAGACTTCAGCAATGTGTTGACATGATGGAAGTTTTGGGTTCAACATTTACAAAACTAGGACATATTAACTTCAGCTGATGAAGAGTGGTTTCTCTTTCCATCTATGCCTTCATCTCACTTCCACATGGCTGTGACTATCTTTGGGGATGTGGCTACAGAGAAATTAAGCTGGGAATATTCCATATTAAATAAAATATGGAAGGATCTTTTGGAGGTTTCAAGAAAACAAATGGAAATTTCAGATAATTTGGCTTTATTTTATTTTCTGTTTTAAAATTTACTTATAAAATAAATTTAAAAACTCGGATAAAAATCAGTGGTGCAGAACAGAGAATCAAAAATATGTGCAAGGAAATTAAGAACAAGATCCTACAATGAAAACTGAGTTGCAGCACAAGAAAAATTCACATAATATCAAAAGCAGTAATTTTTTTGTAAGAGAAGATAATTTCCAAATAAAAATAATAAGTAGGCACTTGGTTTGTTTGAGAATCCATCCAATTAATGAAAAGAAGTAAATCATAAGAAAACATTTTTTAAAAGTGTAAGTTACCTGCTGATATAACCAATATGAACACAGTGACAAAGATAATAAAGTACTCAGACATTCTGTAGATGGAAGTGGGTGATAGTCTCATTATGTCCCTACCTCACTCAGAAACTACTGAAGTTCCTGTGGAAGGGAAGTGGAATTTCTTAAGAACATAATGGGTGGAGAAGAGAAAACCTATCATGGCTATGAAGACTATGAGGCCATGTATGTCATATCAATACCTTCGGATGGTCGTGAACTTACTGTAAAAAGACAACATGCACTAACATCCGGAACAATAAAAGCCATGTTGAATGACCCATGTCAGTTTGCTGAGAATGAAGTTACTGAATTCAGTTTTAGAGACATCCCTTCACATGCACTATGGAAAGTTTGCATGTATTTTACCCATGAGGGTCACTAAACTAACAGCTCCATGGAGATTCCTGAATTCCCAACAGCACCTGAAGTTTCCCAGGAACTACGTGATGGCTGCCAACTTCCGAGACTGTTAAATAGGGTCAATTATAATAAACTGTTATCTTTTTTCAGTATTTAATACCTACAATTCAGTTAGTAATTTTTTCATATATAGCATGCTGCCTGTGTACAGTTGAACTTTAAAGTTAATGGTAAAGCAGATTATCTTCTGTACTTCTGTGTAGCAATCAAGTTGAAATTTGTCTGTTACATCATCAAATTAAGTCCATTTTTGTAAATTGAGAAATAAACAAATATTCCAATTTGTTTAAAAAAAGTAATAAAACACTGAGAATATGATACTACAATAAGAACACCAATCACATAATAGTTAATCCCAATTGTCAATTTGAAGACCACTTAAAAGTCATCATTGCACAAGAAAACTGGAAATGCCCTGAAATAGTATAGCTGACACATCAAAGAAATTTTGATTAGACATCTTCACAACTTTGACAACCATCCTAAATGTCCACATGACATTTCTAATATCAAATTGAAGTACTTTAAATACTATCAACACAAATATACAAACTTTAGTCAACCATGCTGAAGGAAATCATGAATTTTCCTTTCTCTTTAAAACATGTTTCATGACTGGACTGCTGTTGTATGAAAAGACAAAGAGTTCACAACAAGAAAAACAAAAAACAAGGGTTTTTAAAAATATTATGGAAGTAAATCCAGAAGTGAATTAATTAAAAATAATACTATTTTTCTGACTTTGAGGGTATCTATGGTATTTGTCAGTTTTGTCATATTTTCAAAATGTGATTTAATTTTTTTCCTCATTCTAAGTATCTCTTTTCACACCAATTTTGTGATCTTTCTCTGATTTAAAGAGAACAGTTCCAATAGTGTAGGCTTCAGATCCGTTGGAGCCTAGACCTCCCTTCTCCCCGTTTGCAATGCCTGAGGGCAGAAGATTCAAGCAACCAGGCAGGCTGGGGCTATTTCTGTATGTGGAGTCAGAATCCATCTTATGTAACTGGAACTCCCACGTCTCTTTTTTTCAGGCACTAGCTTGAGAATTGCAAGTGCTCAAAACTTTCCAATTTTAAGACAGTGATTCTCCAAAGCCACAGTTTGGAAGTATCCTTATTTGTTCGCAGGAGTCCACCGCCACTGCTGTGCCCCGCAGTCCATTTGAGAGTCTGTTTTTATTTCATAAAGTTTTGGCCTAAAATGCTACAGAGCCACAATAGATATTCAATCATGTATTAATTACTTGCATGCACTTAGAAAATTTGACAGCAAGTAACGTTTTTAAAATGTAATCAGATTGACTTAGTGGAATCAGCTGGTTTTGCTTTATTTATTGTAACTATGTTATTGTAGCAGTTCCAGCCAGGGGCATTAGAAATGAAAAAAAAAAAAAAGGTACAAAACCCTAAACATAAGATATCAAATATGCCCAACAGGACTACTCCTTCCCATCCACCTCAGGCCATCTGGTCCTTTGCTTGGCCTAGCTTCTACACATTTATCTATAGCGTCAAGGAGTCTGGCCAAACGAGGTACTATCGTATGAAAAAATGAAGCCAATTAAATATACCATGATTCAGTTTATTTAAAATAATTTCAACATTTTGGGGCTATCTAGTTATTTACCAGTATGAACAATCAAGTTTATCTGAAACATCTTATTTTTAGAAACAGCCCAGGTCTCATGATACTCAAACAAGACTCAAATTATGACATAAAAATCCTGATTTTAGGGGCGCCTGGGTGGCTCAGTGGGTTAATCCGCTGCCTTCGGCTCAGGTCATGATCTCAGGGTCAGGGTCCTGGGATCGAGTCCCACATCAGGTTCTCTGCTCAGCAGGGAGCCTGCTTCCCTCTCTCTCTCTCTGCCTGCCTCTCTGTCTACTGTGACCTCTCTCTGTCAAATAAATAAATAAAATCTTTAAAAAAAAAAAAAAAGAAAAGCCCATGTTTAAAAAAAAAAAATCCTGATTTTATTCTAAGTGTATGACTTAAGATTTCAGAACAACAGTGCAATGAGTGAAAAGTGTAGAAGAGCCACACCTGGAGCTTGAAGGCTATACTTCTAAGAACAATGTTTTAGTACATACAATTTATATCAGGAAATAAAACTAATCCTAAAATACCTAGAGCAGCCATTGGTCTTCAGGTAGCTGAATTTAGATGCTGAATTTAGAGCCAAGCACACCTGGGTTCAAAAGCCATCCAGCAGAGGCAGGTTGTTTCACGAGTTACGCCTAATTTCCCTGGTGTGCAAAAACAGCATAATAATCCAGACCTTATAAGGCTGTTGAGACAATAAATGAGACAAATGTGCATAATAGATGCCAGTAAATGGGAGTTATTTTTAACTCTGCTCTAACAAGTTGATAATAATTTCTCATAATAAGGGCAGTATCTGTACTACTTATTTAAAATACATTCCATTGTTTATTATAGTTTGCCGATAAACAATTTTTAAATGATTAGAATCAAAACCATTTTTTGGAGGATCTTCCAAAATAGATTTGTCAGGGAAGAATCCCAACCTTATGGGAGAAGGGAGGCAATCAATCCGAGACGTTTCCTTAGATGCCAAATGTAGACAAGACAGTGTCTTACTCATAGCACAGCACACAGCAGGAGCAGCAGCACGGAGATGCCAGACCCTGGGTCCCCAAGTCCCATGGGTGACACCATGGGATAAGACGGATGTCACACATGAAGTGGGTTGTACCATGGCTGAGGAACCCAGAGACAAGGGACCAGCAATTCCTGAGCAAGCAGCCAACAACCTGTCCCCCACAGGAGTGTTCACTTACTTGTGGGGCATAAGGACTAACACGGAGGACACTGGGAGATGGAGGGGAGAAGTGAGTTGAGGGAAATCAGAGGGGGAGACAAACCATGAGAGACTGCGGACTCTGAGAAACAAACTGAGGGTTTTGGAGGGGAGGGGTTGGGGGTTGGGGGAGCCTGGTGGTGGGTATTAAGGAGGGCACGTATTGCATGGAGTACTGGGTGTGGTGCATAAACAACGAATTTTGGAACACTGAAAAGAAATAAAATAATTTTAGTATATGTGCTGCCGAAGCGAGCACGAAAAGAAATAAAATAAAATAAAAACAAAAAAAGAGGGACGGGATAGCATTTACACGAAGGCCAGGCTGCGGTCATCTGTGCCTGCTTCGTGGCCCTAGTGGCTAACTATGAGGACTGCTTGGTCTCGGGGGACCAATACAACTTGCAGTTTATATGATGAACTACTTCCCCTTACAAGGCTATTTTCAAGAAACCACAATATTCCTTTGAAATTAAACAGTAAGTGGACATGCTATTGTTTATATAATCTGATTCCGATTCCATGATCTTAACTGTCTTGAAACCCTTTCACCTTTGTACAAATTAAAGTTGGTGAAATAATGAAAAACCTCCTGCCATCTCCACCTACCCAGAATTATCTGGCTGTTTAGCCTTTACAATGTGGTGTCTTGTCTCTTTTTTTAAAAAGATTATTTATTTATTTATTTATTTGCCACAGAGAGAAAGAGATCACAAGCAGGCAGAGAGGCAGACAGAGAGAGAGGGGGAAGCAGGCTCCCTGCTGAGCAGAGAGCCCGATGTGGGGCTTGATCCCAGGACCCTGGGATCATGACCTGAGCGGAAGGCAGAGGCTTTAACCCACTGAGCCACCCAGACACCCAGTGGTATCTTATTTCAAACCAGTACGGAATCATATAAAATGCTATTTGTAATACAAACTAACCATTTCACTTTGGCTATTGTGCTACTCTGTAACATGGACGCGGGTTTTTTCCAGATCCCATTTCTGCCTCCACCCTCTACTCAGCCAGAAGGGCATCATACCAGATGATACCAAAGCACAAAAATCCAGTAACAGTCTACAAAACATCAACAGCCCCAAAACAAGCAGGTTGATTTTAGGTTTTCTCATTGTTCCTATCCATACCTTAATAAACTGTTGACAACCAGAAAACACATTTTTTTCCCTGCAAAGTTACTGTAAGACTCAGCACTACTTGTAACTTTTACCACGCAAAAGATGGAAAGACGATGTAAGATTATGCTAAATATCATTTAACACCATAGATTTTCAAAAGATCAACCGCCTGATATGATGTTAAATATAGTTGAATGTGGTCCCACATCTCTGTGCCACTTTGCCAAGTTTCCGTCGGATGCAATTTGCAACAAGCAACATATTAAACCCCCATAAATAGTCATTATAATGTAAACACTGAACACTCCTTATTGTAGCAGTGAAAGCAGCCTCTCCAAAATATAAAAAAAAAACAGAAAACAAATCCTTGAATTTCATCTCAGGGCAGAAGGTGGATTTGAATTTGAAGACATGCCAAATGGTAATTTTGGGCACAAATATTTCAGACAAAGCTGATCTATTATGAGTAATAACAGCATATGTTAGTTTCTAAGTCAGTTTGCATATGTCACAGGAAGCACACCCAATTAGCATGTGAGGCCATTTACACTTCAGCAAAGTTATTAACAGTAAATCATAACAAAGTAGGTATGATCAAATTATACATTCTATTTCAAATATGCACAAGAATCTGACACAAAAAACAGCAAAATAGAGAAAGGTAGAATCTTTAATGTATTAAATCAGCGTACTAGCTTTTTTCATATTATTAGCAGTAGCAATAATAATCATTATTATTATTCTTTTCTTTTCACATAGCTAGTTGCTATGGCTCTTGACAGTTTCCTTTTAGCTGGCTAAGCCTTGGAGGATTAAAGAAGACATTTGGCCTTTATGGTTTTCTGTGTCTGAATGTGTATGTCCTGAGGAGAAAAAGAGCTGTGCAAGAAGCTATTAAGCACCAATGAGCGAGCACGGATGTGGAATGCCTGAGTTATGTTCACTGAAACAGATGTCGCGTCCCACAATTCCCCAAGCTGCCTCGGGCTTTTGCTGGTGTCAACCCTGTAGTAAATGGGTTTTCATAATGAATTTACTGTGAATTCTCACACACACACAAACCATTAGAATCACATTAAAGGGCTGACTAAATGCCACCAAGACTCGGAGCAGGACTGTCTTTTGTTCATTTGAAAGAAGCTCTGAAGAATCCAGAATCTCAAATCAATCATTCGTGATACTTTGGAGAGAGTAATAAACCTCTCTGTGGCTGGAGAGGGACGAACACATGTTTTGGGAGGAGGAGGTTCTTGAGCCCCACGCGGAGCGGGACTCCCATTTTTTTCTTCCCAGATTGTCACAGGAATGGCTACTGCTCTCAATCCCAAAGGAGAGGCACTTGATCAAACCAGCCTGAGTTTTGAATTATTTTCTTTGGTCCCTTCTCTTCAAAAAAAAAAAAAAAAAAAAAAAGTTTTAATTAATAGGCAAAACAAAAAACTTCGCAGTACATGATGCAAATATATTGAAATCTTCCAAAGGGGCTACCAACAATGTGTGGAGTATCTAGAGGGTATGACAGCTGAACCGTCGTGCTCAGAAGGTATGGATAAAAAGCCCCAGGAAGAGTCAGAGATTTACTCTTCCATCAGAGATTGACGGAAACAAAGACACGTGAGAGCATAATCAAAAGGAGACACTTGAAGTGCGTCTATCTTTCAGAAAATAACAACACTACGTGTACTGCTAAAGATAACAACCCAAGCAACAATGTACTCTATTGGTTGAGCACCTATTATGTCTCAAGGCAAGTACTTGAAGTTTTTAATACATTGTCTCATTTTCTCCTCATAAAAAAAGTCAAGAATAAAAAAAGCATTTGAAGATGCTTCCTTCCTGCCAGACTTTGTTCTGGGTGCCCCCCCCCATCACCCCAGTGGGTACACTGTTGCTCTCTCCTCCTGCTGACATTTAGTGCCTGAGTTTTCTTTTAGAATCCTCTCAGGTATGCTTCCCTCACCCTAACCTTGCTTTAAGTTTGGGTGTCATCCTTTCCTCCATAATGTCCCACTTAAAAATTGTCTCCTCCAAGAAGCCTTCCTGGAATGCCTTAGCAGGAGTAGGTTCCCAGCTGACTCACTTAATTCCTCCTTAACCTTCTTCCTTCCTGGCTGTGTTATTTTCTACCTTGGCGGTGGCTGTGCCTTGTTTAGCTCTTCAGGTCATTCTTTCAATTTACAAGTATTTATTTGCCTGCTGATTAGCCTTATTTTTGTCTCTTCCTTCCTGGGGTAAAGCACCACAAAGTCAAGTTCCAGGTCCTTTTTATTCACTGATCTGTCTACACCTAGCACATAAACAAGAATTTGGCATATGACGCGTACTCAATAAACATTCATTAGATGAAAAAAAAATGTGCTAAATGCCTTGAATTAATTCTTTCACTTAATGACTGATCCCCCTGGGAGCTTACTGAGGACAATGCACCTCTCATTTACAGACAGTGAGGCCCAAAACCAGTTTTGTAGGACTTCAGGCCATGATTTTAACCATTGTATCTCACAGACTTGTAGCATCAGTGTGATATAGACCTTTAGAATTGGGGTGTGTGTGTGTCTGTGTGTATGTGTGTGTTTTAAGTCTCTTTCACCATCACAATCTTGGGCCAATACACAATCCTTTCCATGTAGCTTGAGTGTCACTGCTCCTAACATCCTTCGGCTACACTCACCTCTTCAGTAACTGGTCATCAAGCAGATCAAGCAAGGAAAAGGTAAAACCTTTCCACAATAACCATAGCTCTAGCTGAACACAAGCCTAGGGAACAAAAACTAACACCTTGGGTTGGGTTAGAGCCACAGGAGTGGTAAGGGGGACTTTATTTGGTGGGGTCTTGGTTGGAACCTAAAAGGAATCATCCTTCTATTTTGCTGGGGCTTCTAACTAACTTTCAGCTACTATGATATATGGAGAAAGAAAGGAAAGAAGAAAAGCAGGAACACGAGGAAGGAAGGGAGAGAAAAAAGGAAAGAGAGAGAGAGAGACAAAGAAAGAAAGCAGGAAGGAAGTTAGTTAGTTAGTTTCTGCTATGGATTGCATTGTCTCGCCTGAACTCCTATGTTGAAGGCCCTAAACTCCAATGTGGTGATATCTGAAAGAAGAGTCTTCAGAGGTAATTAGGTTTAGATGAGGTCATTAGGGTGTGGCCTCAAGATGGGATTAGTGCCACAAGAAGACCCAGCAGAGAGCTCTCTCTCACCACCTTCATGCACTAAGGAAAGGCTATGTGGGGGGCATAAGAAAGCAGTCAAGGAGAGAGCTCTCAGTAGCTCAAGGAGAGAGCTCTTACAAGATACAGACCCTGCTGGCACACTGATCTAGGACTTTAGTCTCCAGAACTCTAAGAAATAAATTCCTGTTGTTTAAGCCACACAAACAGTGGTTTGTGTTATGGTACCACAAGTTGACTAAGACAGGTTCCTCTACCAAAGTAAAACCCATTAAGTGTGATTACTGGCTTTTGTTTCCTATTGCATCATTTCATTATGACTTTGGGTCAGGTCCTCATGGTACATTTTCCTTCTAGTCATTGACCTTTGGGATATTGGATATCGCCCTCGCCCCGCAAGGACGACAAGATGCCCTGGTTCGGATGCATCTTCTCTCTATTTCCGCAAGTCTACACACTTATACACGCTTACATGACCAATCAGCGAGCAGGGTACAGGAGGGAGAGAATCAGGCTGTGCACCTAAACGAACAACTTCGCTAGCAACCAATGCTGTTTACGTCCTCTTTGGGCGTTCCGCTTAGTCTCACGAGGCAATCCTAACCTGGCAACTAGCCAGGAGCCATCTTTTAATGGCGGAGGCCGCCCTGGCCAGGGGCCTGCCTCCGACAATTGGAGAAATTTAAAGAAACCCACAGTCTACTTGTACACTGGCTTCTAAATATTTATTTGGTGACATAGCATTATCCATGTCAATGGACCCAAGCATATTTCTATGCTAGGAAATACCACATACAAAGTTTCCACAGAAAAGTTGTTATACCACAATATTACAATGTTCCTTTTTCTTTTTCCTTATCCCACCTTTATTTCACCACTATGGGAGAAATAAGCAGAAGGAAAGATTCTAAATACATTCTTATCTCCCCTAATAGTCCCAAGATTTTTATCTCTGAATTTGTACATTATGCTTTGAAAACTAATGGTTTCAAGCTTTGTAAATCCATAACTTTTAGAAACTGGCCTCAGGTATAAACCAATTACATAGAAAGAGGAAAAAGCACAAACTAAAGCAAAATCATGTACAAAGCCCAACTAATTTTGCCCTGGGAGTAAATAGATACACACAGACATAAATACAGAGAAGAAAATGTGGATCTTTTTGAAATGTTTAAAAATGAATGTTCAGATTTTTGGACATCTTAACCAATGTTTAAAAAGATAAACTCCAAATAAGATTTCTACCTCATAGAGGGATTTACACATTCAATTATATAATACTCGTGAAGTATTTAAAACAATGCTGCCACAGCAAGTCATCAATAAGTGATCATTTATATTTCACTTTTAAACATTTTAGACACTGTCCTATAAAATGAACTACTTAGGTTTACCTTATAACCTAGGAATATATCCAACTCTCTGTATCTTCAATCACTTTGGGCATTTTCAACGTCTATTTTGCCTCTTCTTAGAGATTGAGGTGAAGGAGAGAATAATCTCTGCACAAGTTTTATTCCCTTTAACAGTGGCTTAAGTTAGGATTATTGTTATTATTATTATTATTAATTTTCCTTTGATGTGCCTTCCTTTGTCAAGGAAGGAAGTGGGATATAATGTGGATATTCTGGCCAAAGAATATTGCTAAGAAATTCACAAGATGGGGCAGGGGCAACTAAATGTTTAGGTCACAGATTAGGGAGTGGGAGTTAGCAGGTGGAGAGGACGAAGGGGAAAAGGGGAACCAGAAGGTGGCTTATTAGTGAAAACTGGAAGAGCAGTGAGGAACATGGCTACGGACTGGTAAAAAGGCAACTCCATTTTTGGGAGGCAGAACAACTGAGACAGTATTGCCTGTAGGAACTTGGAATATAGAAAATGAATTTATGAGTCTGTCTAAGGAGGGGTGGCAGGCATTACTAAAAGTGCCCTTTGGTTTTTTGTTTTTGTCTTTGTTTTAGCTGCATCGAATAAGGTGAGGCAAGAGAGATGAACTAAGAGAAAATTTCTCAGAAAGAAATTCACGAAAATTTCTCAGAAAGCAAAACTTAAAGGAAATCTGGAAGAGTTAGGAATTACTGGGTTGTAAGAGAACACTGATTCACATTTCCATCCCATAGAAGATTCTTAGTAAGAAATGCTCTGTGCATTAAGACCTATTTAAGTCTAGGGTTATAAAACCCCTTGTTAAGATTTCAGAAAGACTTCAGCTGGTGGCTAGTAGACTTCTAATCAGTCAAAAAGATTTCTAAAATTTGAAAATAGGTTGTCCCACAGCACTTTTATATGCCCAAAGTTGATAGATTTCTGTCCCCAAAAGAACCATGGATGTCACCTTTGGGGCATGGCATCAACTCTAGTAAGATTGATGAAAATTTTAAGAAAATGGTACTTACAAACTCTGCCTCCTTGGACCAAAAGGAACAAAAATGGCCAAGAAAATTTAAATAATAATAAAAAAAAAAACTTCTGGATCTTCTAAGAAAAAAGCAAGCTGAGACAGCTACCTAGCTGCAAACACCAATGACTTCTGATCAAAAAGAGAAGGCATCTTAGAGAACAGAACCAAGCCAGAGTGTGGAGCCAAGATCTGAGAAAAGGAGATTGATTCATGAGTCACTCGCACGCTGCAGCACTGGACCCTGATCAAGGAAGCAGCCTTGCCCACACAGGAGGGAAAACTGCTGATGTGTACCCAATGGCTTTTCAGAATTACTGCAAAATCCTGACTACTAGATGTTTCCCATTCTTCACTTTCATTTATTTATTTGCTTTAGGATTTTATTTATTTATTTGAGAGAGAGAGAGAGACAGTGACCATGGTGGGGGGGGGGGGTGTTGGTTTGAGGGCCAGAGGGAGAGGGAGAAGCAGGTTCCCCACTGAACAAAGGAGTCCAATGCCAGGCTTGATTCCAGTACTCTGGGATCATGACCTGAGCTGAAAGCAGAGGACGCCCCTCCCATTCTTTACTTTTTACCTACTTTTTTAAAATTTTAGAAGTATTTTTGTATTTCCTGGGAAACAGCGTTCCCATGTACTCTTATCCATTTTCCCAAACTGTTAACATTTTACAAAACCGTAAAACATTTGTCTCAACTAAGGAACCACTGTTGGTACATTACCATTAATTAAACTCTACAGTATACTCAAGTTCCACTACTTTTTCCCTTGTGTCCTAATTTCCCTACTCTCTTAAGGCTCTGTTTCAAGATACTCTGCAGGGTCCCACAATGCATTTCAATGACATGTCTCCTTAGCTTTCTCCACTGTGACAGTATCTTTTTTATTTTTTTAGAGATTTTGTTTATTTGATAAAGATAGAGATCACAAGTAGGCAGAGAGGCAGGCAGAGAGAGAGGAGGAAGCAGGTTCCCTGCTGAGCAGAGAGCCCCATGTGGGGCTCCATCCCAGGACCCTGAGATCATGACCTGAGCCAAAGGCAGAGACTTAACCAACTGAGCCACCCAAGTGTCCCATGGGACAGTATCTTAATCTTTCTTTGCATTGGATAATCTTGATGGTTTTGACATTTGTTTTGAAGGTCTTTTGAAAACAAATTATAGGACTTTGACCCTCAACTTGGGTTTTATGGTTTTGGGTTTTTTTTTTTTTTTCTTTTTTTATGGTTCAACTGCTCTAGTTCTAACCAGATTCTCTAATGGAAAATCAGCCATTTCTCCAAGGAGCACTTGTTCCCTCTCCTGGATGGTGGTATTTAAAAACAAAACCTGGGTACTGAGTGTGCTCCATGCACCATGCTTACTACTGCTTTTGAGCACATGCGTCTATCGAGGTTACTCTGGCCCTGTCTTACCATTTTATGTTGAGTGTGTAGCTGGAAGATCACTCGTGTTTCTAGCTTGCCCCTCTCAGCATCAAAAGCAGCTGCCTCTGAGGAGCTTCCCCTGTACTGAACTAGACATGGGTCATGAGTTCCTGGACTTCAAGTCTGGTGTAATCATTGGTGTGAGCCTTTGGAGTCCCTGGATGAGAGTGAGTGTATTTTTCATGTTGAAGGAATGTGAATAATTTGCATCAACAGAAGTGGACTCTGAAATTAGTTTAGTTATAGGAAATAAATTAAAAAGAAAATAAACACTAAAAGTAGTCATATTGTTTCATGGCTACAACATTATCCCATCCCTCTCTGCAAAGTGGTTTTGCTGCTCCTCCCACCCAGAGATGGTCTATTTCTCCTTTTGGTTGGAACTGGGCTAGATTTGTGGTGGAAGTGACATTTTTTGGCTCTTGAGCCAAAGCCTCAAGAGGGCTTGCAGCTGCTGCCTTCCTTCTCATAGAATCATGAGACCAGCAGGCTGATGAGGAAGCCCACGTGCAGACTACATGGGTCTACTACTCCTCAGGTGTCCCAGGTCCACCTACTCCTCAGGTACCAGGTGAGCCCAGCTGAGTGCAGCAACCTGGGTGAGCTCAGAGGAGACCAGCTGAGTCCAGCCACTTGCACAGTCCATGAGAAATGATAACTCACCGTGTTTTGGAGTAATTTGTTAAAAAGAAATGGATAATTAATACAATAAAATTGACTGCTAAAAAGTTTATCTTTCTATGGATCCCTGATCTACCGCCCTATTAGTTCCACTGACCCAGGTCAGGATTTTCAGTAGGTAATGAAATATATCAATTGTAAGGTTGAGTTAATATCTTGATTTTCTCTTTTTATATGACCGTAGTCCCCCTTTATTGGTAGTTTTGCTTTCCCTAGTTTCAGTTACCACTGGTCGAAGTCAAACGCTATCCAGAAGCAGATGTTCCTTCTTCAGAAAGTCAATAGTAGCCGAACACTATGTCCCAATGTCTGGCTCATTCACTTCTCTTCATCTTATCATGGAAGCATTTTACTATCTCGTGTCATCTCAAGAAGGATGTGACTAGAGGACAATGAGGTATTTTGAGAGAGTAACCATATTCCTATAACTTTTATATAGTACATTGTTAAAATTAATCTATTTTATTATTAGTGGTGTTAATCTCTTACTGTGCCTACTTCTTAAATTTTATTATATTTTTTAAATTATTAAACTTTATTATAAATGTATTAAATTTTATTATAAACTTATTAAACTTTATTATAGGTATTATGTACAGAAACAAACAAACAAACAAGGTATAGGATGTGGTGTTATCTGTGGTTCTAACAGAACCACTGGGGGTGTTAGAACAGATCCCTGGTGGATTGGGGGGTTTGGCTACTGTATAGCATTTGTACAGAAGACCTACAGAATTAGCACTTTACTAGAAAAGAGAGATTTATCAGTAGACATGTTGAGAACTGTCACAAATTGGCAAGGTATCTGGAGAATTGAAGTTTCTGATTCCCCTTAGATGGTACCTTACCTACTGACTGAACTTGAAAGTAGAGATTAGTTCTCTAGGAGTTGAGGTTAGGAAACCACAATGTAATTATGATTAAAAACTGGCCAGTGTAAATTGCTCAACAGAGACAGCAACTTTCTCATGAGGAAGGTTCTATTTAAATCTCCAGATTTACCTCAAGCCACTGACCTTGTTCAGCCTGTCCTACACACACTGACCTTGAGTCTTCTAAAGATAGTTGCCAACCTCTTTTCTTTAGTTGGTTCCTAGGTTTTTAGTATCTTCATATAGTTTCAGTTTTGATAGATTGACCATTTTATTCATCCCTTCAACAAACACATATTATCCATAACATTTAATGGGCCAGGAATACAATAATAATTCCTACATAGCTGATGCCTTTGAAAGTATATAAATGAACAATTCGGTAAAATATTGTCTGTGTAACATTAGAGGAAAGAACAGATGGGCATCTAATGTAAATTGGGTAAATTGTGATAAAGAAACTAAATCCATTTTTGATGTCTGACTACTGCGGACGGCTTTTAAGCCTCTACCTCACTCTTTCCCTTCTGCCCCACATCTGGGCAAGCTGATAACAAAGCCTGGTGCTTCCTCCTTTGTTGTGGGAAGTTCAGTCTTTTCCTCAGCCACACCCCTCTAACCACCATAAAAATCTCAGGCTAGTCTTCTTCCCTTGATCTCTGAAATCATCTTTGACCAGCTTGGGTGGCCCGCCCTGCTCTCTTCAGGAAGCTGATTATGCAGGTAATAAACCTTTTCAAACCCTACTGGTGCCTGTGTGGCATCATCAGTCTTGAATCAAATTTTGGATAAGGGTAGCCACCTTGTCTCCAGAGAATGACAACAAAACAGGTGCTCATAAAGGGTAGGCTTATAATTAGGATTTTCAGAAGGTGATGGTGGTTGAGTAGGAGGAGCAGAGAAAGGCAGTAAGAGGAGGATTGAAAAGTAGCCCCTGAGTTTGGAAATTTGGAATGAATGATCATTTTTTCCAGAATCCTTTAAAAGTGTGATGGGGAACACAATCAGATTGCAAAGGCCAGGGATGAGCGAGTCGAGGCAGCAAATGTTGATTACTGTTTCAACAAATTGGAGTGGAAATTATTCAACAGAGGCTGAAGATAAGTGGAGAGAAAAGGCAGAAAAGGAGGCAGGGCCAGATGAGGACTTCTTTTTTTTCAAAAGGGAATAAGACAACAAAGATTTCTTTATAGACCAAGGTTACAGTCAACCAAGTAAAAGAGACTGAAGACACTGGGAAGAGCGATTGATCGATAGAACAAGATGGAAAAGCAAGGGGAAAGTTTCGATTTAACAAAACAACAAAATAAACTAACAAAGCAGTGTGGGGAGGAGAAAAACTCTATGTGGCAGATTTAATCTTGATTAGAGAAAGAAAACTCATCCCGTGATGCTCAAGCAATACAAGTGTCTAAGGGCTTGGATGTATATACCTTTGGGTGGCCTGGATCAGTAGGAAACTGATGGAAAAAAAAGCAGAACAGCTTCCTAAAGGTAGAGGTATGGTTACCTCTAGAAGTACCTAAGGAATGGGATTTAGAAGGGGTTAAGGACGTAGTGAGGGTTGGAAATACTGGCAAATAGGGGTGGCATTATCTCTGAGGACACAGAAGGGAAAGCATTGACAGACAGCTCTAAGACCCACCTCAGGCTAGAGACTTGGAATTGTCAGACACCAATCTGCAGAAATGGGATCATTTAACTATAGGGAACAAATTGAGGCTGCTGGCAGGGAGGTGGGCAGGGGATGGGGGGTAAATGGGTTGCTGGCTATTAAGGAGGACACTTGCTAGGATGAGCACTGGGTGTTACATGCAACCGATGAGTTACTAAATTCTACCTCTGAAACTAATAGTACATCATGTGTTAATTAACTGGAATTTACATTTTTTAAAAAAGATAAAAACAGAATTAAAAAAAAAAAAAGAAATGTGACCATCTTCCATCTATCTCATTTGGATTCCAAACTATCTGGTGGTCTGTGTTTACCCCAGGGTTGGGATCCAGAATGTCAGGACCACACAGATTAAATACCCCTTCAGGTCTAATCCAACTGCAAGCCATTTTTCTAACAATTACTATGTCCTGTTTTATTTTACCCTTTCTCTCCCTCACTCTGACATCCACCTGGATGGTTGGCCTGGGGCAAGAGAGGCATCGGAAATTGTGCTGTGGCGTCCTCCTCATGGCTCCTTGGGGATATGGATTGCAGAATATTATTACGTAACATTTACTTTAGAACAATTTCTGACTTCCTTTTTTTTTATTGTGAGATGGAGTCCAAATACATATCTTATTAATTTTTGATCTTCGGCATATGTAGGGCAATTAAATCTATTACCCACAGAAAGAGAATCACTTAAAAAGTAGATAAGGAATATCCTACAGTAAGCGGATTCCAGAAAAACGAAACCCGAAGACATACATTCACACATCTGGCAGTGATTCATAATTGAATATTATTTTCTCTCTAGTTATGATGGTTTGCATCAGCCTCAATCCCCAAACTGAAAGTAGCTGAGTAATATTGCTGGCACCGTCTCTCTATGCCTGTTCCATATGTGCAGAATGAAAGGTTTAACTATAATTCACTCTGGTAGCATTATACAGGGAATTTCAATGAAGGTGTTGAAAGAAAATAATTACCCATGGAGCCTGAGGCTGGAAGGGAAATCTCTCTCACTCTCTTTTACAATATGTTTCTAATGGCTAATGTGAGAGCGGCAACCTGGAGGAAGGGACCATTTTCTTACGTGACTGCATCAGTACCTGTCAGAAACAGTATAAATTTGTGAAATGAGAAGGACACTAAAGTTTTCCATGATGAAAGGTATTAAGTGCAAACTTCCAGTCTTAGGAAACTCACCCAGGAATATATGAATAGGGATAGTACGCCTCAGATACTTTCTGACTCTCACAAACTCATAATGACCCAAGGCTATGGTGAATTTGACGTGGTCCTCTGCCATGTGACACAACAATACACCCCGTTCTGCTTCCTTAAGAATAGCACTACAGACCCGCCATATATCTAGAATACATAGTGACCAGGGCACAATCCCAAATACAGCCTAATAGAGTACGTGGTTGTTTTCAAATACTAGACCAAAGATAGCTTTTGTGACTAGGATTCCAAACTGTAGGATGTGAAACTAAAGCAGATGATTGTTAAAAATTCTTACTCCCAGGGCAGTGGGTTAAAGCCTCTGCCTTCAGCTCAGGTCATGATCCCAGGGTCCTGGGATCAAACCCCGCATTGGGCTCTCTGCTCAGCAGTGAGCCTGCTTCCCACCTCTCTCTGTGCCTGCCTCTCTGTCTGCTCATGATCTCTGTCAAATAAATAAATAAATAAGTCTTTAAAAAAAAATCCTTACTCCCAAGTCCAGCTGAAAGAAATTCTGATTCACTAGATCTCGGGTAGTGGGCTTGACTCTGCACAGTTAGCAAATACCCATGGTGATTCTGGTGCAGATATCATCGGGATTACATTTCAAGTAAGATTTAGGAGAAATCTGGCACCGTTATTGGACTGGTTTTAATTGATTAAAACCTCTTCTCTGTTGAGTGAGACCCTTACTACTTCAATATTTTCATTGGCAGTATGAAGAGAGGCAACTGAAAAAAAAAAAAAAAAAAAAAAAAAAGGTTTACATGAGACAAGAATGGTATGTCAATCCTGTTTTTGGCAGTCACACTGCTATTCTCAAATTTTAATTCCAGAGCCAAAGCAAAAGGCATAGGTCCAAGCCCCAGGAAAAGCTGCTATGTGGGAAGAATTGTTTGGCTTCATGAACTCTGTTTCCACTGTGTCTGTGTCTTTGAGGTAAGGGACAAGGAGGGCCCTGATCATCCAAGAATGCCAGGGGCATAAGGCTCAGCGTGCCTCCCCAACATCACCGTCTGGCCCCCCCTTGCCACTCCAGCCTGCATCTTAACACCACACCACCACTCCTAATCCTACTCTCAGCAGCACCCTAAGCTCCAAGGAGTCTCAAACCAGCCTTTCTCATCAAAATTATGACAAAGTCTTATAAACTGATTTGATGAAATAGTCCTTCCTAAGGTTCACACAATGCATGGCAATGCCTTACATGTGTTTTTCCTTTCTTATAATATTTCCTTCAGTTTAAATAAATGACTCATGATGAGAACTTCAGACCCCTGGTCTGAAGACTGGTAAAGCAAATCTCTGGACTCAAGAGACATCGAGATACTGCTGAAATCCTACCGCCATAGAGTCAGTCATATCAGGCAACTTCCTCCTCATACACGCACTACCTTCTGCAAACCTGCCTTACCCTTCATCTTTCTCTCTCCTCCAAACCCGTCCCATGCCCAGGCACTGTGTTCCCTGCCCTCCCTGCCCTGCATGCTCTCAGGCACTGTTAGCCCAAGTTAAGGCACCTTTTTAGAACAGTAATACCCTTACGACAAATTTAAGAAAAGCGGGAAGCTTGGGAACCTTATTAGGATATAAAGCAAAGTGTAAAGAAGTATAGGAACAGGAGACTTAACCATGCACGTTGACCTGGAAAACACATTATAGTCTAAAAGAGGCTTTCTCTCTTTCCTCACTTTTCTATCCTTACAACAGCAGAACTTACTTCAAAACCAAGAAGCGTTTTGGAAAAAGTAAAGCAAAGGAAAGGAAATAAAGATAGAACTCATTTTATTTTCACTTATTTTATTATTGAAACATTTTTTTACTGTAGCAATTAATAAGTATATATTCTTACTGGGTTTGTTAATTAGCCAATTTCTAAATGTGACCATAAGAACCAGAGGTTTCAATTAAGAAAAAAGAATACTACAAACCTTCCTATACTTAATAGAGAGAGTGCTTCTTTATATTTTAGGACAAAAAGGAGATATAGTTGAACAAAATGACCTTCCAGTTGCTAAATCAATAGAAAATGAGTAAGGACTGGTACATAATGCCCACTCTGAAGGAGAGCATTTCATAGCACTTAGCTAGTTCATAATAACCTAGCATCCTTTCCTTCTTAAAAAAAAAAAAAAAAGAAAAGAAAGAAAAAGAAAAACCTCAAAGCAAAGAAACAACAACAACAACAAAAAAGTGGAGCCTCTCACTGCAGTTAGCATCCAGAATGTTCTGTGCCAGTCTCTGTGTCAATAGGCAGCATTAAGCATGTCTCTGTTGGTATTTTCTTCAAAATAATATGATAGCTAAAAGAAAATTAACTAATTCAATTCTCTATTCTTTGTTAATTGTTAATCATTAGGGACCATCACTAAAGCATACAGCTCAATTTCTGAATAGTCGTTGGTATATTGCCAACCCACTTCTGACCACTTCAACTCAGAACCTTCTCTTAAGCAGCAGATATAGCTAGCAATGTCTATGCTAACCTGCTGTTTCTAGTATTAGAATGCTTTAACCGCATCGTTTGTAATTATCATGTTTTGGTGCAAAAACCTTACATTTTATTAAACATAAAATTCTAGTAAGCCTGTTTTTCAGACACAAAAAGAAAAATTTTTTTAAAAGATTTATTTATTTATTTGACAGAGAGAGACATCACAAGTAGTCAGAAAGGCAGGCAGAGAGGCAGACAGAGAGAGGAGGAAGCAGGCTCCCTGCCGAGCAGAGAGCCTGATGTGGGTCTTGATCCCAGGACCCTGAGACCATGACCTGAGTCAAAGGCAGAGGCTTAACCCACTGAGCCACCCAGGCACCCCAAAAAGAAAAATTTTTCCCTTTTTTTCTTTTTTCTTTAAGAAATTTATAACTCCTTGCTATGGACTGAATCGTTCCCCCCACCTCCAAATTTCCTATGTTGAAGCCCCAACCCCCAATGTGGGCTATGGGTATTTGGAGACAAGGCCTATAAGGAGGTAATAATGGTTAAATGAGGTCATGAAGGTGAAGTCCTAAGCTGATAGGATTCGTGTCCTTATAAAAAGCTGTAAGGAGCAATCTCTCTCTCTCTTCACGATGCGAGGACACAGCAAGAAGGTGGTCATTTGCAAACCAGTAAAAGATCTCTCATGGGATGCCTGGGTGGCTCAGCTGGTTAAGCAGCTGCCTTCGGCTCAGGTCATGATCCCAGCATCCTGGGATCGAGTCCCACATCGGGCTCCTTGCTCCGCAGGGAGCCTGCTTCTCCCTCTGACTCTGCCTTCCACTCTGCCTGTGCTTGCTCTCGCTCTCTCTCTGACAAATAAATAAATAATAAAATCTTTAAAAAAAAAAAAAAAGATCTCTCATGAAAAAACTGGCACCTTCATCTTTATCTTCTCTATACAACTCGAAGAAGACATGTCTCTAGTGGAAGTCCTGCAGTCTGTGCTGTTTTGTTACAGCAGCCTGAACAGACTAAGACCTCCCCCGAGCCACTGTTCCTGCCACCTTGTCTAGGAAACCCAGTTTCCGCCATACTTCCCATCCTCTTTTCTTGCATTATTCTTATTATTAGCACATACTATCATCTAACTTACAATAAGTATATTTTACATTTATCCATTGATGTCCAGTTTTCCCTTGTTAGAATGTAAGAGAGGGATTTTTGTTGTTCTTTATTCATTGCTATATCTCTAAAACCTAGAAGCATGTGTTAGCTTCTGATCTTTGGAGTGTCAACTTTTAAAATGCTGAAGAATACAGACCCTGGCCTAGACACTCAGAAAAGATTAACAACAACACATAAATGAAGAACCCAAACAAATAGAAAATGAGCATGGACCCATTAATGCAATCAGAACGTAACTGATGCAAGCCTGTAGAAAGGCTTGTATAGATGTTGTCTCGCAGCAGAAAGTGCCCTTATTAGTGGTCCATAAATGAAGGGATAATACCTTACCACTGATATTTTGTAAGAACAAATTACCAAGTGTAATGGATGCTTCCAAGAATTTTCAACACACCCTGGTCAGTGTAAGAAAGCAATATGTATTATTTGCTTTGCAGGAGAGTAAATACTTGGAAATAATGGATACAAATCTATTCAAGCATAATAGTTATTATATTTCAATTTATTTCCATGTAAATTGCTTGTTACATGCTGAGTTAGTACAAAGAATTACAAAAGAGATAATTGAATGCATTGAAAAATATAAAAAAATAAATGTGACATATTAGACTACATGATTTTTAACTAAAAATCTTTGGATTGTGAAGGCATCACTTAACTCCCTATTTGAAATCTGGCAACAAACTCACTGCCAAAAAGCATATGCTATATCAAATTAGATCATCATCCCACAGAATACAGAACATGCATTTTTAAGGCATATGTATGTTCAACAACATACCAATATATTTTGGTAACCACTAAATGTCAAACGTTATCCATACAAGGTATTAACACATTAATGTTTTCATTAAAAAAGAAAGATCTCTTTCCTCATTACATTATGCATTTATAGAATAGAGAACTGTCAAATAAATTACCACAAAGTAGTTCAAGCTAGACCTTATAACACTTGAATCATATAATCGGGGGCAAATAACCTTTAAAATGAAAGACAAATGGTAAAATTTAAGGGCATTTAATTTGCATAAACGTAATGTTAACGGTCTTTTCCTGGTTTCATATTTTATGCTTAATTTATATATGTCACTCTATTAGGTCCTTAACACTCTTATAGGTCAGTTTTAATTTTTTCTAATTTTATTTTACCATAATAAGTACTATGGAAGTAGTTTATCATATATAAAAATAAGGTGAACTCATAAAAATAATTTAGCATGACTAGAAACATTCTAGCATCAAGACCATATTATAGTTCCTTTGTTAATGCTTGCTTTGAAATAAATATGTGTATTTTAGATTCTTGGGTGTTGAAAACTTATATTCAACTTTGGATTCTCAGAACTGAATTCCAAGGAATTCTTCCAGATTAACAGCCATTATGATTTTGTATGCAGAAAAAGACAGAACAAAGAGCTTTACATGGTGCGTGGTTTGGTCTTCCTTTACTTTGAAAATATTAACATTTGACACTCAAGGTCGTGACCTCAAGGTTTTATCCATTAAACTTCTACATAAACACTGGAATGCATTCAAATACACCTTCTCAGACAATACTGTGTCACCTTTAACAATAAAATAGAACAAAGCATCCACTGATTAACTGTAGTGATTTCAAGGTCATCCATGGCCTATAGTCCCTAACAAATTATAAAATGCCAGCAGCGCATGATTTTAGCTATAGGTCAAAGCTGGACAGCAAAATATCAGTTTATAAACAACAAAATATATTTTCTTTTCTTAACTTTCTTTAACTTATCTTTATGTGCCAATATCAATGGACTCTGGATGGTAAATTTTGCAATCATCCACCGCTGGGATAATTTAAATGGATAAAACAGAGTGAAATTCCTTTCTCTAAAGAAATTTTACCTCCAACTATTACTTTCACTTATTCTTGGAACAATAAGTGATGAGAATGGAAGTTGTCCTCACTCATTTCAATCCAAATCAGTGATGAGAGGATTGAGGCTTCCTTTAGGACAAAGACATTTCTTTTTCTTTTTCTTTATGTCAACCAAAATTGAAATGGAAGGGGTAAGTTATGAGATTCAAAACATCTATTATTCCCCATCATTTTATTACATTGTCCTCCTATGACTTCACGTGAAAATTAAGGGCCATGTGAATGTTCACCACACATTTGCTAGAGACCTTTATATCACTTGGCAGGCATATTCTCATACAGATGCCCATAAAAATACCCAAATGACCAGTCTTTAAGTTTTGTTTTCAACCTACATTTCAAATCCAAGTACTTTAAAAGTACTTGGTTTTTTGTTACACTGGTAATTTCAAGAATAGTTTTAATACCTTCAAACTGAAGCAGACCTACCTTTGAAAATGAGATTTCTTCATAAGTGTATCTAATTGCCTGATAAAAATATGAAACTGTGTAATTGTACATGATTGAAAATATATGTACAAGCATGAAAACAATAATTTATACAGGTCATCCTGGCCTATGGTGCTTTTTAGTTATCCTACTGATTTGGTATTTTTACAGATAATTGCATATCTAAGTTCTACTCTGGCAAAAGAAAAAGAAAAACATACAATGGAGACCTAAGTGGATAGAGAGATAAATGTATTATATTATATTGGCTGTTTCTCTGAAATAGGAAAGTCCCAAACTACTACAATTAATTGTATACTAGAATAGCACAAAGCTATTTTCATTCTACTGCTGGTATTTATTTTCTCATCTAAAAATCTCATTTGTGACAAAATATAAAATGTGCAACTTCCATATGCTCTGGCTCTAGTGAAACCTAAGGTAAAAACAGAGACTTTTGGGGTTTGGAATGCAGAATTTAGGACTAAGCATTTCCAATATTCAGAGTAGCACAGATTACTATCAAGAACTTGGTTTCACTGGGACACTGGTTATCTTGAAAATAGTCTTGAAAACTTCCTTGCATGGAAAGACCTGAAGAACAATGGTTTCTAGTTTGTCATTTGTTTTTGTTGGAGTTAATTTCTGTGAATTTCGTATCATATTGTAAAGAAACATTTAATCTTATTGATGTTTACTGGCTTGTTTTTTGGAGAGGAACATGGCACATTTGCTAAATTGTTTTTATGTATTAGTTACAGATGATCCTGGATTTTTACAAATGTCTTGCAAATGTTCTAAATCTCTTATGCAAAGTGTTTCTCAGTTTTGCAAGTTTACTTACAACGAAACAGAAATAAAACACAAAATACTGTGGCAAAGGAAATAAATTCATGTTTACCTTTTAGTACACTAAAACTAAATGCATACCAATTTTTATAAAATAACTCTACAATAACCTACTAAGTAAATATGCTTACTAGCAAAGATTAGGAAAAATTGCTGGTGAATCTCGACCAGTGGCTACGTGGTCATTAAGTCACATCCTTCTTACAGTTGAGGTCATCTGCAGGATCTCAACAACAGAAAAGGTTGTGCAAAACGCCAGAGTACGGCCTCTTCAGGGCAGTTGCTAAAGGCAAGAGCTGAACTGCAGAAAAAGGGTCTCAGACTTCACTGTGATCACTGAGTTTGCTCAAATTCTAAAATAGAAGAAGAAGAAATAAGCACATGTTCGACTCTTAAATTGGTACCATAATCAAAGAACAGTAGCAACAGATGCAAGCTGTCCAGCCAAGTTAAGCAGACAGACATTCTGTGAGGCATGAGAGTTTGGTGAGTATCTACCTCATAAAGTTGTAGCAAGTCTAATGAATTAATATAGGTAAAGCTCTTAGGATATTTCTGCAATATAAGGAATACTCAATAAATGTCAGGTATATCATCATAATAATAACTGTTCTGTCATTGTTATCATTTTGTAAATATGTACTATTCTGACTGAATGTGATAGGGATGACTCTGGGAAGTGCCAAATGCTGTTCTAGGGATGGGAAAAGCAAAACGATTCAAAGTCAAAGAAAAATTGCAGGAAATCAAAGCCCTAGGACCTGCTTTTTAACTATAAAGCCCAGTATTTGGAGGATAAGTGTGATGCTTCACATCATGGGAATGCTGGGCTCTGCAAATAATATTCCCAAGGATGCCAATATGAACTTAGAGGTAAGAGTATTGGAGCAGAAAAAGGCTATATAAGACTAAATCTAAAGTTTTAGCATTTGACAGAGGTGGATTCAAATTCCCAGGATAGTAGATCCTGGAAGAAGCATTTATTTTTACAAGCAAGCACTTTGCTCTTAATGGGTGATCCCCAAATCCTCTAAGCCATGATATTGTTGGAGACCCAAATTATTAAACAATGTTCATAACTGATTTAAGTTGGGAATGGAAACATTCCTTTACTGCAGCAGAGGACTCTGAGAGGGGAAAAATTGTCATAAATTTTAAATATCAGAGAGGTAACAGGCTAATACAAAAAAAAAAAAAAAATGCAAAGCCCTGGATTCTACATTCTAATTTTTCTTATAACTCCTGCATGCCAACTTGCATGGCTCACCTTATTTGAGTAGACGTTACTTAGTGCAGCAGATACTGAATCAAAATAAATTGGTTTCTCTGAGTCTGGGTTTCCACAGTACTTCATTGCTTTTACCAAGGAAGCTACAAGAAAACACAAGTAATTTAAGGCCAGCTGGAGCGGCAGAAGGATCCTGTTCAATGTTAGTAAAGAATCCTCCCTTACCTGTGCAATGGGCTAACGAGACATCCACACTTCTGCTCTTACAGTCATTATAAACCTGGGGGAATGAAGATAGTATCCTATAATTAATATAGGAGAACAGGCAGGGAAGATGGGTTTAAGAAGAAAGGAGAATTCCTGGTTAAAAACAAAAAAGCCAATGTGTCTGGTGTCACACCACCAGAGGGAGACATTGCTACACAGTTGGGCACCCCGGGGCAAACCTCTAAAAGACAGCCTTAGCCAACACCATTAAGGCGGCAGGATATTCACCTTTCCAGCAACTAAATCCAGCTACTTAATAAATGAAACTTCATGTCATAAAAACTAAAACACCACATTCCCTTCCCTGTAAGAATGCTAGAAAGTTATTCTCAACCTTCTTTTCCTGGAAGTCAAGGACCCACTTAAAAAAGTGATGAAAACTGCTGACCTCTTGCTTAGTTTAGTATTTTACAACAATTTGTGCATATTCGTGGACTCTCAAATCCCATCCGTGGACGGTAAGCTGAGAACTAACAGAATCAAAGCCGAGTTTGATTGTCCAACCTCCCATTTTTTAAAGGTCCATCAAGATGAGAGATGCTAACTAACGTACTTGGTGTATTTTGGAGGCTTGCCTTATTCAGGTCCTAGAAAACACCATGGAGGAACAACTTATTGAATGCCCAGATTTTAAATTCACCCAGACAGAAGTCAATCCATGAAACTCGATGAAAATAAAATGAGAAGTTTTAGCAACAATAGGATGGATTTGGTTGTGTAATAAAGATGTATCTTACATACAAAATAGAGAAAGCATTTACAACACATTCTAAGAGTTTGCATGATACATTAACTCAGCAGGGAGCCTGCTTCTCCCTCTGCCTCTGCCTGCCATTCTGTCTGCCTGTGCTTGCTCTCTCCCCTTCTCTCTCTGATAAATAAATAAAATCTTTAAAAAAAAAAAAAATTTCCCTTATATTTTTCCGGCAGTAAGTAGTTATATGGTAGAAGAATTGCAGAATAATAAGAGATGTGTCACTCTGAGCATGAATAAATAAGCAAACAAACAAACAATACATGGACTGAAACTTGGACAGAATAAATGATACCTATTTTTATAAAGTTAAAAGGACTAATTCAAGGTGACCGGTCAGCGTTTGACTTTTTCCTCAAGCTCAGAAAGCTCAAACACATTGCTACAGGTGGTTTATTGATGTTGATAAATATAATCTCCAGTTCACTGACCTTCCCAGTGTCCTAACTAGAAGAATAAACAGAAGTCATTCCATTTCCTCCAACCTAGAACTCACAGGGGCATGTTCCTAGTACTACAGTGACTAAGGAAATATATGAGGAACTTTAGGAAGCAGGAAGACAGGCATAGCTCAAGAAACCCTGGGGTTCTTTACTCTAGACCCTCTTTCAGTGGCTGAAACTAAAACAATAGTATTATTTGCATTTTAAGAAATGACTTTTGCAAAATGAAAACAAATAATAAAAGCTAAAATTACTGAGCACTTATTAACTTCTAAAAACTTTGCTGTGTGCTTTCTTTGCAATGTATCACTGTAAAGCTGTAAAGCTTCACAACTTGATGAAGCGGGTATGTCTACTTTCACTTACAGAAAAGTAAATACGTTAGCCCAGATCATAAAACTCATTATATGGCTAATACTCGGAGCCAGGGTTTATCTATCTTTAAAGCCAATGTTCTTAATATACATCATAATTTACTGTAATCATAATGAAATAAACCAAACAGAAATAAAGAAATTAAAAAGGGCAAACTGACACAAAGCCGCTGGTGTCCTATATACAGACAGGAAACACTAGGCCAAGAGCAAATGTTACTTTTTGCTAATCTAAAAATAAAATGCATTGGCTGATTTATCTCATAATTCCATTGTGCAGTATTTTAAAACCATGAATATGAATGGAAAAAACAAAAACCAAAGGATCCTGGGTGGCTCAGTGGGTTAAGCCACTGCCTTCAGCTCAGGTCATAATCTCAGGGTCCTGGGATGGAGCCCTGCATCGGGCTCTTTGCTCAGCGGGGAGCCTGTTTCCTTCTCTCTCTCTCTCTGCCTACCTCTCTGCCTGCTTGTGATCTTTCTCTGTCAAATAAATAAATAAAATCTTAAACAAACAAACAAACAAACAAAAAACTCTTTCTCAACATGCCTAGTACCTGAGTTGTTTGGATTCCTCTGAATTTTCAACTTTAGATCTTAACCTTGTAATCTCTAGAGAGGGGTGCTGATAAACATTTGAGCATATTCAAAATAAATTTAAAATACAATTAAACCAAAACTGTACAACCTGGTCTTTCCCAGTAAAGGGACAATCCTAATCTAGTGTTTCCCAGAATATGATCTTAGACCACTTGCCTCAGAATCACCTGTGGTTGTTTAAATAAAGTTTCCTGGACCAAAACTAGCACCCAACCATGTGGCTGAAAAGCAACCCAGGTGAGCCCTTCTGCACACCCACTGGAGAGCACTCTTCTAGACCCTGGTGACGCAGAGGAAACAGAAAGGCCCAACAGCCAAGAACCATCTGTCTACAGTCCAGATTTGGATGCAAGAAAACATGACGTATTCAGGTTGAACTATGCCAAATTGTGCAGTTTTTATAGTGAAAGAAACAAGAAAATGAAAGCATATTATATGGGGGGAAAAGGGGTGACATACCAAAAACTGCCACTAGATTTAAGTCTAGAATATTTAAAACGCAACCATTTTTACATGATTTTCTTTCTAAATATCTGCTCATACTGAGACAAAATCCTCCCCTCATTTTCACAAGGGGCATAAACAGCGACCCAGGGGGCCTAGTGATATCCCTCATGCCTCAGGCTACTGGGATAGTATATTCTCACCCTTTGTTCATAGGAAAGAGATACAGAAGTTGACCTTTGCACTGTGTTTCTTGTCTTTGTTTTTGGTGTGTGTGTTTTGTTTTTGTTTTTTTGACTTTGCACTTTCTTAAATCTGGAGGTTTGTGGACATTTCGATTTTATATTTATAAATGGATAGAGGCACAGTTACGCAACACCACAGAAAACAACCAATACCCATAATGTGAAACTGTCCAAAAACTACTGATCTTAACTCTTTAAAGCTCTATTTCCAATTTCTACATCTTGCCCTGATGAGTAACTAACAAGACTATCCCAAACTCCATAAAAGTAGACAACCAAACAAAAACATACGAACAACTGTTTTCAGACAGTGGGAACAGGGAGCACAGGACTGAGTGCCCTGAGGGAAAGAAGACAGATGAGAAAAGCTCCCTAGGAGCTCAGCTTTCTGCACAAAGCAGCTTCTGGGCCAGAGAATGATGGATGCCTGAGTAAAATGCAAGAGCTTCACTGAGCTGAGCAGACGGAAGTAGAGTTCAGGAAGGATTAGGTGGGCGGAATCAGTGGGAGAGAGTAATGGAAATGAGGGAGATAAGCAGAGAAAGAGCTCCAGAAATGTTCATATGATTTTGATTAAGTTTTTGGCAGAATACAAAATTACCCATGACTCTGAGGCAGGGTAGAGAGCCCGTGGGGAGCAGATACCCAGAGACAGGTTAGTAGAGCTCCACGCAGCAGAAGCTGGTAGAGGACTGAGGACAGTTGAGGAACAGAAGTTGCTCCATCCTCAAGACCCCCCCCCCCAACAAATTCAAGACACTGAGGGAGAGAACAATGGAGAAAGGAGGTAATTTCCCCTGTTGACATACTATTTAGTTTAAAAAAAAAAAGGGGGGGTGCTGTCTAGGAGGCTTAGTAGGTTAAGCATCTGCCTTCAGCTGAGGTCATGTTCTAGGGTCCTAGGATCGAGTCCTGCATGGGGCTCCTTGCTCAGCTGGAAGCCTGCTTCTCCCTCTGCCTGCCACTCCCCGTGCTTGTGGGTGCTCTCTCCCTGACGCATAATCAAATAAAATATTTTTTTAAAAAAGCAGAGGAAAAAAATTCCAGAAGTGTCTGAGTTTTCCTTGAATTGAAAAAATTAGGTGTTGTTCTTCCTGTGGAAATGTCCTGTGACCCATGTTCATTTTAAGGAAATAAGCAGTTTTATATTTTGCACACCAGGGCCATGGAGACACCATGAAGATCACCGGGTAGAGAAGTAAACACTATGATCTGACAGAATGGAGAAAAGCTCCTGCACTGGGAACTGTGTGAGAGATCAGATTAGGTATCTGGTGAAACTCCACCCATCCATGAGGGCGAGAGAAAAGATCCTGCTATGACCAGGGCCACTTTCTCATGGAGGGGACTTTTTTTTTCAGAAGCTTGTAAGCTGACTGCCCAGCAGGCACTATGCCCACTACATCTCAAGCCTATGTTCTGTTCTCTCTGATCACCCCATGTGATTACCCCCACCGCTGGCCCCCACACATACACACACTGGAAGCTTGATGGGATCTCCTGAAGACAACGCTATGGCAGTGGTAGGCGTCAAGTTCTATGTCCTTTGGGGAGAATGGGTGAGACGAGCCCTGAAACAAGTGGAGTGAAAACCCTGGGGCTGCGAGAGTAGCCCTGTTACTTCAGAAAAGGGAAAGAATCAGTCCAAACACAAGCTATGTAAATACCTCCACAAGCATGGAGACTCCAGAATAGTCGAAAAAAGTCACTCCACTGCAATCCAGGATTAAAAAGCACTTCTCACTTGGACCAGGCTGGGACGCTTCCTCTGCAGGAGAAACAGAGACTCGAGTTAGGGAGAATTCTCAGAGACGTCTGCTGCAGGCTGTGCTGAATGTGGATGTGTAACAGCCACCACATGTTTAACAAGACTGATTCCAAACACTCTTCAGTTTTTATGTTTTTCACTTAATTACGGATTACTTCTGAACTCTTTAACATTTAATTACTCAAATGTGACTTCAGGTACTTAATACGTAACTCAGAGAGGAAGATGGGATGGGTTAATTACCTCTCATTTCACAGAGAGACAAGCTGAAACTCAGCCATCATTTTAAACGGTTTGAAAGAACACTGGCAAGTCCTCTCCAAAGACAGACTGGAATCGAGGCCTCCAGGCACCCTGAATAGTAGTACTCCTTCCACACTATCATACCATTTCCTTCATGGGCATGCCCAGAGGTAAAGCCCTGCTTTGTGGTGTCCAAAGCTAATATAGTTTGGGGGTCACATCTTAAGGAAAAGATTCATTGTTGGGGCTTATCTCTTGGGCATGGAAGGGATTTGTAAGAGAGACCCTAAAAAACAAAGCTTTCTTTGTTCACAGTAAATCGGCCTCTGAATGTACCTGAGGGAGAAAAATTTACTCAGGACATCATGGATCCTGACCTCTCATTTGCTGATATCTTCACCACCATGGTTTCCTGACGTGACATAGTTTCAGACAGGCCATGTCTAAAGTCCCTCTAAGGAGTGTATGGCTCTCAGAACAGACCGTGTAAAGTAAGATAACTCCGCTGTTCATAGGCAAAATCTATCAAATAAATTCCAGGTCATTAGTGATTATGAAATTCTCTTAAGAAATAAATTCTTAATTGGACTAGTTTTGCTATTTAAAATACCCATGATTTTCATCTATAGTGGCTACAAAACCATGGGAATATTATTGTTTCTCAGTTAGCATTGGAGGGAAGTATAAGGGAAATTATCTATTTTTTTAATACTGCTGCTTAAAGGTAAAAAGAGGTGGGTGGAAAATATAGAACAAACACTGAACATTTACTTTTCGCAGTCACTGCTAGCAAAAAGAGAACTGCCACAAAGTGATTTTAATGTATTTGAAAAATAGTATTCAGGTTTAGGATTTGTTTCCAAGTTTCACCTTTAGATCTATACTTATATTTATTACTTGAAATAATAAGTATCGAGCAGGTACTCCATTCAGGGAAACTTTTTGAATATAGTTGCTCAAATGTAGTTCTAACTACAAGGTTTCAACATGGTAGAGGGTAATACAAGTCAAATACTATCCCTTTCTTCTAGAAGCTCATCCTTGAGTGCCAAGGATAAGACTGGTATATAAATGACATGATAAATGAAGACGAATGGAGATTTACAAGAAGGATAAGTCTGGGGAGTGATCACTCAAGACTTTGGGCAAAGTAGACTTGTAGGATGTGTATGATTCCAAAAAGGAGAAATGATGCATTGTGAGTATTCCATATGGACAGCTGTAACTGAACACTAATGAAATTTTGAGATTTCAAATTCCTCTTCACTCAACCAGCATATATTGAGGACCTACTGTGTGCTAGGCACTCCAGCGGGCCTTCTGTTTTCCTATTTCTCCCGCAGAAAGGAGGGCTAAGGAGTAAGTGTAGGTTTAGGCTATGCTTCCATTGGCCCAAAACAGCAAATTAGGACTTTAAACAAAATTGGGAGTAACCATAACTAAGATCATCCACTGACCACTCAGTAGTAATCACTCCCATTCACTATTTGCCTCATTAAATATGGAACCTACCTCTACTAATGCAAAGACTCTTATTTATATCCTCAGATATAATGTGCCCTGCTCACTATCAGAGATAAGAGAGGATCTCCTGTAAGATCACAGGAAAAAGAAAAATACATATCTGAAGCAAAGGTAAATGGTGACATGCTGAGTGACCTTCATTCCTTCTATCTCTCAGTCCCATAAATACACACACACACATATTTATACACACATACACACACATATACACACATAAGTTGGTACTATAATAATTGCTGTATATATACTGTTATTTTATTTTGCTTAGAATTACAGAGGAAGAATCACTAGATCAATGTTAAAAGAGCTTCTAAGACATTTGGTTCATTATTTGATCCATGATATGTATTTCCTTGAGTATTTTTTAAGATTCATAAGCACACTTTTATCCAATTCAAACATTTTATTGAATTTTCAGAGTATAAAAATTTCCCTCTAATGATTAAATTACCAGATAAGCTTTCTTACAAATGTTCGATAATTCATGATTTCCATATATAAAATGTATACAATAGATTAGACATTTTCTCACAAAGTTAGACATAAAAAGTTTTAGTAAGACTAATGTTTGCGATGTACCATGGAATTCAATACTTAAATGGTTTCTATGCAGGTACTTTCAAATATATCAGTCTTAGAAATAAAATTTATGTGATTTCTTTAAAGGCAGTACTGGGTTGGAGCCAGCTCATACCAGCTCTCCTGACATCTCTTTAGTATGTCAATTGTGTACATATCTTCTCAACTCCAAGATTAAGGACAGCATGTTGGTAGTTTGGAATCAGTCATGGTAGAAATATTTACACCATGGAAATGGGCAAATACTACACATCAGTTCTACTCCACCAACTTACCTCGTGCCCCCTGTTCCAAGAGTTTCTTGTTATTTACCAGCACTTCACTGTTTAAAGGTGGAGATGCTTATTAAATATAAGGAATGCAATCAGTAATTTTTAAAAATCCAGTGGCTTTAACTAAATACCTTTTTAAAAATATTTTATTTATTTGACAGAGAGAGAGATCACGAGTAGGCAGAGAGGCAGGCAGAGAGAGAGGGGGAAGCAGGCTCCCCACTGAGCAGAGGGCCTGATGTGGGGCTCGATCCCAGAACCCTGAGATCATGACCTGAGCCAAAGGCAGAAGAGTTTTAACCCACTGAGCCACCCAGGTGCCCCGCTAATACATTTCTTAAACCACTTCTATCTTTAGCAAGAAATCGTAAAATGACAATGATGACAAAATTTGATATCAGAATCTCTATAGCCCATTTTCCATCCATTTACGGCACCATTGTTAACAAATGACATATGTCTTTTACAAAACAGTTTATATTTCAAAATAAGCTAAAATTTAAATTCTTAGTTCAAAAAATTCTATGGAAAAAAATTATCATTAGTATTTAATCCCAAAAATTAAAAATTAAAAATATGAATTTTTCTGAGAACTTTTTCATTATTATTTACTTATTAAAAACACAACTGTCATTGGTACTATCTACAAGAGAAGCTTGGAAAAAAAGTAACTATAATCTAAAAAAATACCAGAATTGTTTTATTGAGAAATGTCAAAAGAATGTCAAAGCATTGCTTCTTCTGAAAGAATCCACATAAATTATTATCTGTAACTATTACACTATGGCATGAGTTCTGTCATACCCATTCCTCAGCCAGACAGAAATGGCTGATTAATCACAGTGCTTTTTCCACCAAAGTCAAAGACCTTAGAATTTTTATCAACTCCCTGCTTCAGGAAGCCACTAGTAATTCACAAGAAATGTGCCTGTCAATCTGAACTCAATACTACCGTGAAAAAAACCCAATCTATTTAGATATTATTTAGAGGGATTGATCACTGGATCTAAATGACCAGAAAATGGTGGTAAAACATACAGAAAATTCTTTAAGAAACAATTTTTTCTTCTTCCCTAACCCATCACACTTACTTCACTTATAAACTGCACTTGTCATTATCTATATTTTCTCATGGTTATTTCATAATTTAAGTGGTGATAGGCTGTTAAGTATAAAAGTGTTTGGGTTTTATCACTAACAGTACAAAAATTTCCCTTCTATCGTCTCAGTGGGCTTGCTTTGTCTTTCATCCAGTTTCATCTTTCTTGTTCCCCTCATCAAAATAGGGCATTTTTTCAGGCCGTTCAAAATGAAGGAAAATAAAGTAAAACAAAAGAATTGTGCCATGTAGTTGTAGGTTATTATTTAAGTAAGCTATTTAAAGAGAAGCAATTCATGATGCCTATTCCAAATAAAAAAGACATCCTTAGTGATAAAGTTACCAATTCACTCAAATGACAATTTCAAGACAATGGACACTTCTGAAATCTTTCCACAAATAAGTTAAGTTTTCTTTTACACACGACCCTCTCAGTTCTGCCATTGTACTAATTTTATGGCTATAACCTTGTGTTTTAAGCTTCTAAGTAAATCAACCAGTGCAATAAAAATCACATCATCATAGAAAAAAGGAAAGTGAATTCACAGCTAATATCCTGCCTTAAGCAAAATGAAGTAAGCTTGGAGCATGTGCAAAGGAGACAACTAATCTATACCCATGTGGAATGTGGTAAATGATGGGCTTTATCTACAAAAACCAACATTTCAGAAAGAAATTAACCATCAGGTGTGGGTGGGCAATTAACTCCAGACTGTGGAAGCTAGCTCTTTCCTGTAGAATATTCATTAACTCCTTTAATTAAAAAGTATTCATAGCTGCATAATTTAGGAGTGCTTTTCATATACTTCAAAAGGTTCTTGACAGTCTGTGAGTCACTCATAATTTTTTAAGAGAAGGAATTTTCTGTTGATATCAATTAACTATTGAGAAGCAGATTTATATCTCTAATTTCTCAAGAAAACAGGGAACTATGAAATATTTAGGACAAACCACAACATTCTCTTTGGAAAACATGTGCACATATTATCAAGCATCTCATTTGTTCATTCATTCATTCATTCAAGCAGTCAGTCAATATGGGCGTATTCAGGGCTCTGAATGCTGTCCTAAGTAAGGCAAGTAGAATGGTGAACAAGAGAGATGATGTTCTCTGCCCTCAATAGGCTCACAACAAAGCCAGCAAACCAGTTGACTGAACTAGTAATCTGAAATATTCTGAAGGCTGGAAAAAAATATGCACAAAGAGCTAAGGAGATATAGGAGTGACCTGGTATGGGGGATAGAATAATGACCCCAAAGATGTCCACATCTTAATCCCAAGACCTGTAAATAGGTTGTTATATGGCAAAAAGAATTCTGTGGATTTGATTAAGTTAAGCACCTTAAGATAGAGACATTATCTTAGATTATCCAGGAGGGGGTCCAATGTAATCACGGGGCTCCTTATGAGAGGAAGATGGGAGGGTGGGAATCAGAGAAGATGTGGAGGCAGAAGAAGAGGTCAAAGAGAAATCTGATGATGCCACCATACTGCTGGTTTGAAGGAGGAGGAAGGGACCAGGAGTCACAGAATGCACATGACTTCTAGATGGGAAAAGCGAGGAAATAAATGGATTTTCTTCTAGAGCCTCCAGGAAGAATAGAATCCTGCCAAAACTTTGATTTTTCTCCTGTGGGATTCATTTGAGCCTCTGCCCTCTAAAACCATAAGATAATATATGTGTGTTGTTTTAAGCCATTATGTCTGTAGTGATTTTTACAGTAGCAAGAGGAAACCAATACACCTGGATTGCTGGTTTGGGGAGTGAGGAGTGGTGGTGAGGGCATGGAACTTGTTTTAGACAAATTGTAGGATCCATGATAGCAGAAATCATGCCTACTTTCATCAGCACCTACAGCTGAACCTACAGCACCTACCATGGTGCCCAGAACCTAGTAGATGTTCAGTGAATACAAACTCAAATTCAATTTGCTGAGGAAACAGGACAGGAAACAATGGATGCAAGAATGAAGAGAACAGAACACATGAGTGGAGATGTGAGGCATGAATAGAAGTTGAGTGGGTGAGAAGGAGGTGGAGGTACAGCTGGCCAACCAGAAGCCTAAGAGAGACGTGTGCAAGAGTGCCTCTTGGGAATGGCATAACGTGACTATAATGTATTGGGGACATAACCTCCCCAAATGGAATGATAATGGACTATTTCTTCACATTTGAACAATTTTTGCTTTTATTCAGACAAATATGATGACTGCCATCTTATCATTTATATAGCTTGTTTCAATATATTTTGATTATTCAATCATGTGCTCAACTACAAATCTTCCCCTTCTGTGAAAATTATTGTGGGGGGTGTAGACTTTTTTTTACTCTCTTCTCTGTTTCCCACTCCCTTGCTCAGCTATGTCTCCGTTTGATTTAGCTACTTCCAGATCTATTTGGTGTTCCCCCTAAACCCGCTGCATTGGATGACTTCCCAGCATCTTCAATTCACCACCCTCCGAAGTAAATTAATCTTCCCTTTTTCTTCCTCAGGTTCCACATCATCCTAGTGTGAGAGGTTCAAAGCTTCAGAATCAAATCATTGTTTTGCCCTCTCCACCCCCCCAACACCCAGACAGCGCCAGCTGTGTTCACAACATGCTGAAATCTCTTTCGAGGTCATCCTGTCCCTCCATTTTCATAGCCTTGTAACCAAAGCAGAGGTATTAACGGTGCTGGCCTCCCTGCAGGCTGCTTTCAGACCAAGCTCTCCTGTCCCAGCTTTGAGCATCTCTTTCTGTATGCCTATCCTACTGCAACAGGGACCCGTGTTCTGCCTCTTTTCCTATCTAACTGCACGATTCAGAGCAAGTGAATCAGCCCCTGCGGCCCCAACTTCTTCATCAGTAAAAGAAGTGTATCCTATCACCTATTTGAAAATGGAAGTACAGTATTTACTTATTACCTATTTCAGAGTTATCAAGAATGTCTTCTGAAAACTTTCCAGTGCTGTACAAATATCATCTATCATTATAATTTTCATTCATTGACTAAGTAAGTGTTCATTGGACAATAAAAGATAATGCAGTGAGAATTCAAAATGCATTTCTTGCCTTAAAAATCTAGTTAGAAGGAAAATATGCAGAAAAAGAACAACCTATAACCATATAAGACATTATATAACTGTGTAAAGCATGTGGTATCTCTGTTTTTCTATTACTATGATCTCTATCTCACAGCTGAAGATACTGAACTCCACGCACACTGGCAGTATGCTCCCCTGTATGGGTCTGGTTGACTTCTTTTTCTGCCTAATGGGACTGCCAAGTAGTGTGTCCTTCAATTTACTTTACTTCTCTATTAAATCTTGAAGACAGTATAAGGTTTCAATTAGCAGATGGAGGAGATGGTTCTATTGAGGAGAATCCAAACACAGGCTCAGAGCCAGGGATGACTGAATTAGATACAGGGACCATGAACTGATTTATCTGACATGAATGGAGGACTTGTGTAATGTGGAATAAAAGGGAAAGCAGTTCAAGAAGAGAAGGAAGAGCTTTAGGTGCCGTGCTGAGGAGGAGAGGGCACTTGATCCTCAAAAGGGAAACTTTATGATGAATCATAAGACAAATTTTTTTAAAGATTTTTAAAAAATTTATTCATTTGAGAGAGATACAGAGACAGAGACAGAGAGAGCACAAGCAGGGGGAGAGGCAGAGGGAGAGGGAGAAGCAGACTCCCTGCTGACCTGGGAGCCCGACATGGGGCTGTATCCCAGGACCCCGGGATCATGATCTGAGTGGAAGGCAGACACTTCACAATCTGAGCCACCGAGGCGCCCCCTTAAGTCAGATTTTAAAGTAGCGGTGATTTAAGATTAATCAGTCATTACATCAGAGAACAGAGTACGGGTAGGAAGGCAACTGCATCTCACCTTGCATGTCAACACCAACCATCTGCAGTAGCTTCCTACAGCCCTGGGTTGAGAAGACTCTTGGGCTCACCCCCCAACCTCTACCCCCACCGCCTCCACCCACCCAGCTCACCCCCCCCCACCCCCGCTCATGGGAGAAAGTGTCTTAATCTACTAGTAATTCTACTAGTTCTGTCTGGGGTGAGCATAGGACACTGGATATTTTCTCTCCGTGGATTAAAGCCAAGGATATCTCATAACAGAAAAAAACAAAACAAAACAAAACCAAAAAACCTACTCATTCACTTTACACATGATTAAGGACAGAATCAGAGTCACAGAAGTGAAAATGCAAAGTTAATAAAACCAAGAGTTATAGGTTTTAGTAATTAAATGGAAGAAAAAAATCAAGAACGTGTATAGTAGATGAATCGTTAGCATATAAGCACAGGGAGGGGAGAGTAGGTTGGTGTTTCTGAACAAGAAGGAGAGATGATAGGACCAGGGGAGAGAGAGGAGGTAGATACTGGAAGAAACATTCTTTCTATTAGTTCTAGTATCAACTAGTTCTGACTTCCAAAGAAGAGACCCAGAAAAGGTAATGGCACCCATCAGCTAGTGCTCTGTGAAAAGTGGGCCTAGGCTAGTGAGACAGAGGGGAGGATACCCTTAAAGTTTCCAGACATTGGGGAGGGTATGTGCTTTGGTGAGTGCTGTGAAGTGTGTAAACCTGGTGATTCACAGACCTGTACCCCTGGGGATAAAAATATATGTTTATAAAAAATAAAAAAATTTTAAAAAAATTAAAAAAAAAAAGTTTCCAGATAAGCAGGAGACTAAGACATTCAAGAAGTGATCATTGAGTCAGTATTATACCAGTATTATGCAAACATTCTTTGAGAGCATAAAGCAGAAGAAAATCAATTTGCCACAAAAAGTCAGAAAAAAATAGAGAAGATGGCATCTGAGCTACACCCATGTTGACATGGGTCAATGCTGTTGATTCATTCATGTATTTATATAACATTTATTTTATTCTATTCTGTATGCTATATATTCATTCAGAATATCTTTTATACAGTAATGTATTATAATATGTTATCCTCTTATATAAACATTCCATGTGTTCTTTATCTATTATACTATTAATTTATAAAGATTATTATAAAATCATCAAAATTATAAAGATATTTCAGTTGTCTCCAGATTTGGGGGAATCTAAATTTTTATTTTGTTTACCACTCTTAGGATTTTGATTCACCTGTAGAGATCTGGTGGTATGGTGTGTGAATTACAATGAATAATTTCATTCATTGTAGACACATGTCTCATCATTGTATATTAGCAAGACTGTCCTTTCCTCACTTGGTGCCAGTTTGTCCCAAATTGAACACTAGTATGTGGGGGAACTTTCTCCCCTTCTGAGGCCCCTACTTTGTCCTACTGATCTGTTTATTTATCTTGGAACCAGTATCATAGTGCATTGATTATGAGAGCATTATAATATATCTTGACAGTTAAGAAAACATTCTCTCCCCCTTGTTCACATATTTCAAGAGCGTCTTGGTCTATTCTTGGTCTTTGGAATTTTTATACAAAATTTAGAATAAGCTTGTCAATTGCCATGAAAATGTCCCATTGGAATTTTAATAAGGATTAAATTTATATTTATAAATCAATTCAACATAAATAAAACTAACACCTTTTCAATATTGAGTATTCTAACCAATGGATATTGCAATTCCCTTCCGTTTATTTCTAAATACCATTTACTTACGTGTTGCAAGTATTTTGTTGTTGTTGCAAGTATTTTTAACACCTTGTAACAAAGTTTTACAATTCATCCTGTGTAGGTCAACCCATCTTTACTTAAATCTAATTCTAAAAATGAGTAGCGGGTAAGATGGAGGAGAGGAAGGGAAGGAGAAGGAGGAGTAGGGAAGGGAGAGAAGACAGAGGAGAAGGGAGGAAGAGAGAAGTAGAAGTAGGAGGAGGACTGGGGAGAAGGGCAGAACAAGGGAAGGAGAAGTAGATGGAGGGAGGGAGCGGAGGTGGAGCAGAGAGAGAAGGAAGAGGAGGGCAGTAGAGGGAGGAGGAAAGAGGACAGTGGTTTATACTCAAGACAGGACACTTGGATTTTTTTTTTTTAAGCTAACTCACCATTGCAGTTGCCGTTGGATAGAGAATTGAGCAAGGTGTTTTGTTCACACTGAAATGAAAATGAATATAAATAACGTTATAAAAGTTTACTTCTGTCCCTGAGAACAGCACATTTTTCTTTTCACCATAAATAATAAAAAATTGGGCTCTAAATATTATTTTTCACCAGTCCTTTTTTTTAGAGTGATAAATACAAAACCTTGAAATAATGAAGTGACCATTGGCTGTAAGTATTTATTAGCTGAGGAATTAACATATATTACCAAGTTAGACTATCTTGTTTAGAATATTTTCTGCAAGATTGTCTGTTTTGACTTTTGATCAGGAATTGAAAATCTGCATCTCTTTTCACGTAATGTATCCAATCAGAAATTAACCTCATTAACACAACATTCTCTAGAGAGAACCACTGACCATATATTTCATATTACGTGAAAGTGAACAGTTCACCTGCAGCTCCAAGAAAATGTCTGAGAAACAGTCCCAATTTATGGAAATGCTGAAAAATGAAAATAACTCTGCATCTTACAATTAAAGTTCTTTGAAAGTGACACTGATTGATGCCTCTAATGAAATCACATGCTATCTACTTCTCAAATGTTGATGATGATGATGATGATAGTAATTGAAATTTTTGACTACTTGCTATATACCAAGGACTCTATATTAATTATTTAATCCTCAGAAAAATCCTATAAGGTTACTAATCTCATTTTCCATAAGAGGGAGCTAAAGATTGGAAAGGTTAAATAACTTGACCAAAGTCACAAAGCTGGTAAGAACCTTGGCTAAAACCAAAGCTCATGCTTTTCCATTCAGAACCTCACACTCTCCAGCACTACGTTATACCACTTCTCCGAGACATCCCATCAGTTTCATCTTAAAGGCTGAGTAGAGAACATCTATTTTCTCTTCCTGATACGCAATGCTACAGCTGATATACTTTAATTCTGGCTCTGACAGTTGTCGGTTATATTTCTACCAGGTAATTTTACATTTCTAAGTCTCAATCTTTGTTTTTTTGTAGCATTCCAGTAATACCGCTTACATCGCGGGGCTGGTGGTGATTGTTAGCCTAGTTAAAAGTACCAGTTCTTGAGAGACTTTCAGTGAATGTGAGTTTCTTTTCCTTCCTCTTATTTTTAATCTTGTCTGAAATCTGTGCAAAAAAACTTCCAATAATTTATGTAGATATTCCACCTTCCAGAAGGTGAAGCCCATCTCCACAGTCTTCACATTTGGGCTGCTACACCCTGATCTTATCATGATCAATTCTAATAGAAGGATATTCTACAAAATGCCTGACCAGTACTACTTAAAACTGTCAAGGTCAACAAAAAAGAAAAGTCTGGGACACTGTCACAGTGAAGCAGCATCTAAGGAGACAAGACAACTAAATAAAATGTGATATCCTAGATGGAATCCTGGAACAGAAAAAGGACAGTCTGTAAAACTAAAGAAATCTGAGTAAAACATGAACTTTAGTTAATGATAATGCATCATTGATTATGACAAGTATGTCATACTAACCCAAGATATTAATAACACCAAAAACTATATGGTGCAGGGTGTATAGGGACTCTCTATAATACGTTTCAATTTTTTTTTTGTATGTCTAAAACTGTTACAAAAAATAAAGTCTATTTAAAAAAATACCTGGTCTGAGTAAAAGAAAATTTTGGATAAACAGCAAATTGAAACTTCCTTTGCCAAGTGAGCTCACAAACTGGTGACTATTACATGAGTTTCTATATATAACCTATATAATAATGACCATGAATCCAATAAACACTAGGACCCTGAGATCCTCCAAAGCTTCTACATTCAGGAAGATATTTAATGATGACATATAAGAAATATATTGTCATAGTATGACAAAACAGGAAATCCTTTATCAGTCTGTGTTTTGAATACAATATGATTCTTCTTGCCCTAGGGTGTTTTAAATGCCCTCCCATCACCGCCATCTGTTGAAAATGAGGCTGGGAGAGAAGACCAAGACGTCAGCAGAGCAACCCAGTTTAAGACAGAACTGTGGACCCCTGTATAGGGTGCAGCAAAAGGAGGCAAATCTGTAGTAGAAATTAACTGATGCTGTCTTGTTACATTAAAACTGAAACTGGAACAAGCACAGGCCTTAAAACAAGAAGTAGATACCCCAGACAGTGTATGATAAGAATAATACGAGGTGTCCCAAAGAACATCTGTGCTACTCAAGACCATCCGTTTAACCATTCTGAATAAAGGCTCATCCCTGATTCCTCAGACAGAAGAGATTCCAGATTACTATGTGCATCCTTAGCGTATCCTTTAAAACTCACAGTCTGTTAATACAGAATATTTGCATTATTCTCACTACAGTGAAACATACTCTCAAGAAATCCTTTCTTACCACCACAGAGTTCTGAGTTAAAGAATCCCTTTGGATGTCATTATGTACCAATAACTTAGATTCCCTGAACTCTACTTGATTATTAGACTCAAATTTCTTAAGTCCCAAGTAGGTAAAATCATGTATATGTGGAACCTTTTCCCAGAAAGCTGCATTAATGAGGTTTATTTCTGACTTCATATGCTACGAGATAAACCATATGCCAACTTTCAATTTCTGAAAACACATTGGAACAACCTTTGTCTTTCAGGAAAATATTCAAAGGAAAATACTATCAACTACCAATAAATAACTGGTTATAAAAATATTCATGTCTCTACTAGTCATGATAAATCCTACAAAGAAGCATATCATTTCAAGAAGTAAATTTACATTTTGGTAAAATAAGACTACATGTTTCTTATGGGTTAATTAGGTTATTTGGAACTGTGGACAAATTTTCCCACAATATTATTGTGTATGGTGGTTGTGAACTTACATCAGCCACAAGAACCTGCCTATCTCATAATAGAGCTAAACATTGCTATGAAGTAAGCATGGCTTTATAAAAGAAAGAGGCCTTGTATCCAACTTGAACAACTAGGAATGATGTCCATCTTAGGCATGAGTGCAAGTTCTTCTCAACCCAAAATCACAGGTAGGGTTCCTAGTAATCTGATGAAAGTGACATACTAAAGAGTAGAGTGAGAGGAAAAGACAGAGCTGGAGATATGCAGGATGAGCCAGTCTCATAGGCTTGCAACCTGTGTGGTCATACAGGGTCCCATTCTTAGAAGGGTCTCCTACTTGGTTTAATGCTCTGTGGATGCCATCTTGAAACTCAGCAATTGTTGAACAAGGGACCTCACATTTTCACTTTGCACCATACCCAGCATATAATATATTTGATCCTGTGTTTAGGACCTCTGTGGGGTAGATCAGAATGAGGCCCAGAAGCAGAAAGCTACAAGGATCAGGAATATGTTACTAGACAGCTTCTGCAATGCTAGAAATGGGAGAGTCAATACTTCTAGGTACCGGAGTGACGGGATAATATACACTCAAGGACACAGGAGAAAGAGACTTGTGTAATCTGAAGTAGTCAAGGAAAAGCTTCATGGAGAAAAAAAAAAAGAACTTTTAGTTTGCCTGCAGTTTCTTGTGTAGATTTGAAAATTGTATACCAATGTGTTTTCTGTAGACTCTAAGATACGTTGCACTTTGTTTAGAAAAAAAATTTTAAAGACAAAAATATATTGTAAGCATTAAAAAAAAAAATTGGCATCTTTTCCTAGTTACCTTGTTTACTATGTCTAGTCTTTCCAGTCAACTTCGTGGATGTAGTTGTTAAATATATCTAGAACTAGCATTTTTATACTTGCTAACATTTGGAATTAAGCAGCTGTATATTGCTGAAGAGGGCCCAAAGAATTGGAATCCTCAGTAATTTAATTGCTTTGAGGTATAGCTACAATTTTTCTGTGTGTTTTTGTTTTGAAAGTTTAACAGATGACTGTATCTAGGCATTTTATTATGCTTTGAACTTTTAGTTTGCCTGCAGTTTCTTGTGTAGATTTGAAAATTGTATACCAATGTGTTTTCTGTAGACTCTAAGATACGTTGCGCTCAAACTAATAATATTAGTTAAGATTTTATAGCATTGAGTAGGCCAGACTTTATTCTGAGTGCCTTGTATATATTAACTCATTTAATCATCCTGATTATAGACCAGGAAACTGTATCACAGAAGGTTTAATAACTTAGTTAATTTCCCACAGCTCATCAATGTTAAACCCAGACAACTTCGCTCGAAAGTCCATGCTTAAGGGCTTAAGGATTCAAATAATCACAGATAGCTTATTTACATACAATCAACCTGATGCACATTTGATATCTCTGTTAATGAAGATAACTTGTGCAGATAAGGAATGCTAGTTTTTTATAATAATACAAAATTTAATAATATAATATTTAGTAATATAATATAATATTTAGTAATATAATAATTACAAAATGATGGCAACAGTTAACACATCGCTGAAGTCATTTATCATATTCTATCTCTTAGATTTGGATCTGGCTCTTCTTTCTCCTGGTAAAAAGGTCCTTTAGGGTAAGTGATTTGCTTATTTATTCTTCTCAGGGCTATAATACCTAGTACACATGTCCACTAGATATATGCTGAGGGAAGGAATGAGTGGATGAATGAGAGTAATTACCTAAAAACTAACTACAAGAACCAAATGAAAAGTTTAACATGACAGAAGGCTTTGCTGAGGGAGAGGTCTCCAAGCACTCTTATAATGTGTTATATTTCATGATTCATGTCTTAGTATCATGATATACGGTTATTTGTAGTACATTATTGTAATCAGGAACTAGCTGATCCTACCTTGCTGACATCATCCAGTAGCTGGTTGCTCACATTTTCTTTTTGGATTATGGTCATTATATCAGTATGAAACTTCTTTGCATTCAGGAAAACAAGAGGGTTGTTTATTGAGACAATTTTCACCTGCTGCAGGGTTTCCTTTTGGAGGAAAACAGGAATAAATTCAGAATTCTGAATGAAATAAGAGGATAACTCTATCCAAAGAATCTAAATCTTATAAATCCAAATATCACTCAATGATGGAAGCAGTTTCTTAGCCAAGGTTGTCATTATTATAACTTATTTGGAGAACTTAGTATATTATCATGCTTCTTAGGAAAAACATGCACTTCCTCTTTACTAAAAAGCATTAATAACTATGAGATGATCCCGCATCTTTTCAGAAAATGGCCCTTATTCCTATGGATTTGAGGAAAGCAGCACCCTAGGATATCCAAAGAGTACCAGGAAGCCCTGTTTTCCCAAAAGTACCTCTTCCGTACAATCTAGAAATCAAAATTTCATTCACCTGATCATCAGGGTTTGTTTGTTTTTTTTTTTTTTTTAATGAAAATCTGTCCTAAAGGGTCAACTCTCAGTCATTTACCTCATAAAGACATAGCTTTCTTTTGGCTGGAATTATAACCTTACAAGCAATTATAGTCCTAACTAGGAGAAAGAAACCAAGAGGAGGTATGGGGAATTTGGCTTCACTTAGAGCAGGCCTGGGTTACACCAGACTGCCAGGACACAGTAGGAGATGCAGGAAGGGAGAAGAAAAAGCTTCCAAACAAAATGTGCCTGCTTTGGCCACTGCCCAGGTCTTCCTGGCACCAACTGGTTGTATGCACCTGAAATCCTGCTCTCCATGATCTTTGGGGCAGGGGTCTGACCTAGAAATCAAGAAGCTGGTTAAGTTCTGTGAAATAACTCCTTACCAATTAAATAAAGAGATACTCCTTCAGGCTTTAGTACTTGCATAGAAGAGGAAACCCAGGGAATACAGAAGCATACAGTCAGAGAAAGAAAGAAAATATTAGGTGTTACTCTTCAGCTTCCTCATCTTCTAAGTAGGTACATTTTTAAACTACATAGTCTTAAAACATATCTATGGCTACACTGATTAAACTCTAGAAAGTGAGATTTGCTACAAATAAACTATTCCAGAAAGCAAAAACCTTACGTTATCAGATTAACTTTCAATCAAGAGTAAATCTCTTACAGAGAAAGACAAATCAAGAAGCAGACTATTAATTATAGAGAAGAAACTGATAGCTACCAGAGGAGAGGAGGATAAGGAGTTGGGTGAAATAGGTGACTGGGATTAAGGAGGGCACTTGTGATGAGCACCAGATGATGTTGGAAGGGGTGAATCACTATATTGTAGACCTGAAACTAATATAGCATTGTGCATTAACTCACTGGAATTAAAAAAAAAAAAAACTTTTTAAAAAAAGAGTAACTCTCTTACAAACCAAAAATAAAACAATTCCTGGGCCTGTAATACTTAGTTATCATGAAGCCCCCGTATCAGGAATACCTGGGTGGCTCAGTTGGCTAAGTGTCTGCCTTTGGCTCAGGTCATGATCCCAGGGGCCTAGGATCAAGACCAGCATTGGGCTCCCCATTCAACAGAGAGCCTGCTTTCCCCCTACCTCTGGTGCTCCCCCTGCTTATTCATTCCATCTCTTTCTCTCTGTCAAATAAATAAAATCTTTGGGGGTGGGGAAGAAAAAGCCCCACATTGAAGATCAACCCAATCATACCACATGATTGGGCCAATATGTTGCTTTAAGTTAACTTTTTTAAAAACAGGTATTTGTTTAGGAATAAAGATTCAAATTGTGTTATAAAAGAAATTCTCATCGGGGTTGAGTTCACTCCAAAAGAGGTCTCCCCCAAGTCAAGGACATTTGTTTCAAATGAAGAGGTGGGAGACCATGAACAGAGGAAGGGAGTGGTGGACCATTGCCATGCTTGAAGTTGGCTAAAAACTCCACCTAAACAGCTCATGTTCAAAATCTCACTCTGAGAAAGTCGATTATCATATAGTTTCACTTACTTGTGCAACATAAAGAATAACATGGAGGACATTAGGAGAAGGAAAGGAAAAGTGAATTGGGGGAAATAGGAGGGGGAGATGAACCATGAAAGACTGTGGACTCTGAAAAACAAACTGAGTGTTTTGGGGGGGATCGGTGAGCCTGGTAGTGGGTATTAAGGAGGGCATGTATTACATGGAGCATTGGGTGTTGTACATAAACAATGAATCTTGGAACACTGCATCAAAAACTAATGATGTATTTTATGGTGACTAACATAACATAATTTAAAAAAAATTCGCTCTGAGCTTTCTTTCCCTCTTATTTTTAATACAAAATACTAAATCATTAGTGAAAATAATATTCCAATAAAATTAACATTTCCATGTGACACAGTTATTATTCAGGTATGTGACTACACTGGAACCAATGTTTAAAGATGTGTGAATTTTGACATTTTTATCTTCCTAAAAATCCTCTCATTCACTTGCCCATATGTTTAACCTGGAAAGAAGGAACAGATTAGACAGAATTTATTCTTCTGCATAATCTTTAAGCTGAAAAATGGTCAAACTGGAATTCTATTTCCAAGCTACAAATGTCAAGGGTAATGTGCATAGTTGTATGTGTAGCATGGATACACAGAGGCTTCTAGGGGCCCAAGAGCCAGTCTAGGACTTTGTGAGGACTAAATTCGCATGGAAAATTTAAAGAAAGAAAAGAAAGGCATCACTGGTGGAAAGCTTGAGCCTGGGACACTCTTAGGGCTCTGTACTCTAATATCTCTCTATGAAGCAAACTTTTTCACACTTATTAAAAACACAAGCCATAATGTATGCAAATACTGAATCGCTATGTTATATACTGGAATCGAATACAATAATACGTATATGCTAATTATTCAATTTACACACATACACACATGCATGTTCATGTGTAAACATTTGCGCCATTTCCCTGCATGTCACAGGACTCCTGGCGCTACTTCCTACTTCCTGTCTACTCAGAAATACCCTGACAATAGGTCCTTCTGGTGGAATGCCAGTTCTCTTTGTTCTGAAGGCAATCATGAGGTACCGAAACAAATAAATAAGATAAATAGAAGGGAAAAAAAACAACAACAGCGGTTAGTCAAACATTTACAAAGTAGGTTCAAAGTGCAGACAATTTTTTTAAATTGGCAAAATATTTAAGTCAACATCTTTCCCCTCACCTTAAACTTGTTTTGGCCATCCTTCAGAATATATAAGTTATGTAAGAATAGAACTCAAACACAACTGGCCTGTTCAAACATGCACAGGCAAGACTATTTCCATAAGCTGTTTCCTTAAAAAAGATGTCTGCTGCTCAAGAAACCAATTCTATTAGCATTCCATAACCATTGGACTTAATTACCCTCTGCTAATAATGCAATCTAATTGTGTTTAAAAAAAATAAAGCAATACCATGATCCAACCTTGCTTTATTCTCTTCTTTATTCCCTATCTTCTTCCATAATTTAATTCAGAATAGACTATTTGTCTAGTTTGACTATTTTATGCAACTTAGCGAATGGAAGAGGTTTCCAAATGTCTGAACTAATCTGGACAAAGATCCCATTGTGAACTGTAGTTCTATGACTATCATCTCAGCGGAATGTTAACACAAGATTTTTGTTGTTGTTCTGTTGATTTTTTGCATGTCAACTGCCACGTGTATGGTGGTCACAGATACCATGGAAAGTTCATGCCAATTAAAAATAAAATTATCACGAATTTAAAATCACCATCTACTTAAAATCCATTACCTACTTATGATACCTTAAAACTATCTGAACTACAGAAATTTTTAATAATTACACAAAGGAAAAGAAAAAGAAACTTACACCATCCATTTCAGTCTTCACTTTCAATTCCATTTCTTTCATGTTTTTTATACTCAGCGTCTTTGCCCTAGAATTCAGTCAGATAAAAATAAAATGGCATTTCTGAATCACTACATTAGCAATGAAAATGTAAAAAGGATGTCATTTTAACAAATAGAACTTATCTGTAATGGTTAAAATCCTACATTTGTTCATAAAACATTGTTAATTCTATATTTCTCTGGGATCCTCAGGAATAGAGAGTAACACTGGAGACATCTAGGTAGAGATTAACCATTATAATTTACCTCATCTGGGTTCCCATAACCCCATATGTCCAAGCCACAAGAGGTAGATTGACCAAAAGGGTAATAAGAGAGTGGACAGTGTTTGGGAAAATCTTGTTTTAAGGGAAAAAGAAGTAAAGAGGGAATCAGTGGCAAAATAGGACCAGATACTAATAAATTTACACAGATTTCTATAAAAATCTCTCTAAAGAATCTATAGAGGTAAAACTTAAAATGTTTTTGAAGTATATTATTTCACAAAGAATTTCAAGGGAAGGATGAGAAATGAGTAGAAGCATTATCAGGTGATGAACACTTGAAGTAGAAAAATAACTGGCCAAAATAGGGGAATGGTTTACAGATGTTCAGTAGAAATCTTCAATAAATTATCTAGAGCTCTTCAATAAATTATCTAACTTATCTTTAATAAATTATCTAGTTCTTCAATAAATGATTATGTATATTATATATATATTTATGTATATTATATATATAAATTTGGCTTCTGAAAAATTTACTGAAGTTATTCAACTTTCTAAATGATTAACTTTTATATAGTCACTGCATAATATATCACCTTCACTTGATTAAAAAAAAAAACAGCTCTGCAGCATAGTGTATGGGTATGAGTTAATTTATTTACTTTGATAGATTTTATATGTTTTACTTTATAGTGTGGACAAGATAAGTCTCTTCATTAAGACCAAAATTGTTATATATTGTATGTAGAGAAAATTTTTCCTTTCATCTCTAATTCTCTGATACCAACTAAAACATGAGCATAGCACTCAATATTCCACAGATATAAAAGTAACTGGCAATATCATTGATTTTGCTGCTGTGTCAAAATAGACAGCATTTAAGTAAGATCTTACCTTGGGAAGCGACCGATAACGATAGCTATGGTACAGACCACACCGAACAGCAGCCCCACGTTGGCAGCAAAGCATATTGTAAATACATATGTACTGACCCAGATGCCCTGAAAGAGAAGGAGGAAATAAGAGATACGAGTCCTTTGGTGATTTCTCATCTTTCTCACGATCGCTAAATTCCTCACAATCTTATTCTAAAACATTCCTGTGACCAAATCTCTCAGCAAGAATATATTATTTAAAAAGGGGTAAACAGAAGCCCGGGACAGAGAGACGAATCCTGGTCCCATCAGACTCCCAGCAGCAAAAGTGGGGAAAAGACACATTCTTTCATTTCTAGAAACTGCCAGCCCCTACTAGTTCAATCCCCAACAACACTTCCTTTCAGATCTGTAAATATTTGGTGGATGTGTATGGTTCAAAAGCATAATTTCCCACTGTTTTCTCATTTAATGTAATATTACAAGCAATTGTTAGCAGATTTTTGGTCATTCCCCACAATGCCTGTGTTCTAAGATTGTTATACAAAGAACTAATGTAGTTTATTACTACATAAGACCCTCAAAGCCTAACAGTTAAAATGACTAAATCTACATTACCAATGACTCTTTTAGATCAGCCACTATAGAGATTGGTATAATTTTATTTGCAAGGGGCGACTTCTTATGACATTGTGAAAGCTGAACATTCTGGGCCAATTTAGGCCTCGGGAATATTTCAAAAGATGGCAAGAAAATTATTTTTCTCCAGTTGGGATTCCAACATTATTCAACATTATTACAGTTTTGTCCAACTACTGAAATGACAATCTATCACAAAATATTGTATTATAGTTGACATTTCTAAGTTTATTGTTGGCCAAAAAAAAAAAAAAATCTTTAAAAGCAAAATAATTTGTGAAATCCAGGAGGTTTTATTTCTTAAACACAATATCCTGCATTCATCAAATAGTAGACCAACAAAATGTTCACGCTTTCTCTTTTCCCTAAATTATTTGCATCACTTTTACCTATGCATACAATTCTAAAATTAATTTCTTTCTGTCCAGATGGCTATATTAGAACTTTAAAACATCTTCAACAACCTAATTCAATTTCATATGCAAATGAAAAAGTTAGAAACTTCTCTATAATCTGAAGATAGCACAGATTTTTGTGGGGCGGGGTGAGACAAGTTTGAAGCAAATGTTTCTAAATAGCATTTTTTACATGCTTCTCCTTTGTATTATTTAACTAAATGGAGCTTGAGTGGTTCTTTGTGATGGGCTATTTAGAAAAGCCAAGCCCTTGAAAGTAAATGGAGAAATTTTTATCTATAAAATTCTTTTTGATATAGAAGAAACAAAAATCTGAAGTAAAAAGAGAAAATATATTTTGAGTTTTCTCATGTTCAGATCCATCACCAAGAAATGTAATGCTAAGTTAGGACTTACTATGACATCATCCTCAGCCTGTCATCTCATAGGTTAGACACTGAGATGTTTTTCCTCTATTCAGGCAAAAAGACAATCATTTGAGTCTTTTATATGTATACAGTGTAATTTTCCCCCCGAATGAGTTACATTATGCTTCATCACATACAAAATAAGGCTGTAAGTTTTTGATCATTACTTCAACTTGCCATGATTGCTTTGTTTCTTACTCATCCCTTAATGCTGACTGAACCCGCCTGGGTGTGGCAGAATAAGATTTTACCCAAAAGCTTTATAAGTCCAATTCCTCATGGCCAACCTCCATGATTCAATATAGCATAGGGAACTGAGGATCCTGGTTCCTGCCATTTAAAAAAACCACAGAGTCCAGAGGCCATGATTCATCAGAGCAACCAAAAATTTTGGTACCATCTGGTTCTATTTTTTAAAGCATATTTACTCTCCCACAATATCATCTATTGTAAGTTGGGTTCACAATGCTTAAGTTATTTCCTGGGGCTACATTTATAGCTTTGAAAAAAATACCAAATGTAAATTAACAACATAGCCAGTATACAGTTCCATTGGTTAACGTAAGTCCCATAACTATTCTGTAATATCTATTAAAGATCCAATGTTGTTGTCACAGCTATAAGGGATTAGTTAACTCCCAGACTCCTATTTTTTTCATTATGTGTTCCCACTTGATCCCTCCTCTATTAGCACTCACAACCCCTAAACACAAGCTAACTCTAAAGCTGACCTCAAGTAGGAAATACATAAACACATAAACCCTTATACATTTGAGCAGCTACTCAATCACTTCACCTCTTCTTGATCTGTTCTGGTGATTGATATACATTATTATATTTCTGTAGATGTGAATTCTATTCCCACTGTTCAGTTACTCAAACTCAGCTCTGAGCCCATGGTCTCCATTTTGGATTCCTATTTCCTCATTACCTCAGAGAATGTTTTGATCTACAGCTCAAAGTGGAATCATTACTCAACTATAAACAATTTAAAGTAATAAAAATTTCTGACTTTTCATGTGAGGACTGCTTACATGATTTTCTTAAACTTTCAACCTTCAAATTATTTTACATATATAAACATCTTTGGTAACTTCACTTCCATGATATTTTAGGTATCTATTGAGTAGATTACTAAATATACCTAATCTACTGGGTAATATAATCTATATACAAAAAAGTCTGTGCAATATTCTCACTATAAATGCTATGCCCAGGTTGTATCCCAATCATCAATGGCTTCCCACTGTTAAATTCCTTAGCAACTAAAAAATATCTGTCCACTTCAACCTTGTATATAATCCTTAATTCTGAGATAAAAAGGACACATCACTCTCATAGAAACTTGATGCTAGGTGTTCAACCACAAGAAATATTCTGATAATATTACCAAACATCATGGTAAGAAAGAACTTCACTGAACATCCATTCAGTAAAACTAATTCACATAAAATAACCAAAAAAAAAAAAAAAAATCATGTTAACTTGTGATTTCTCTGTCTTATCCCTCAATACCTGCAGATAGCACCAGGTCTAAAAAGTCCTATGGGAAAGGATTTTAGACTCATCACCTTTTGATGATGTCTCACTGCCCTCAGAATGAAGTCTAGTCTTCTTTGCACAACATTAGCAGCCTTTCCAAGTCCAACTCATTCTTAAGTCTTGCAACCCCATCTGTCACTACTCCCACCCTCACACTAGATGTTCTACCCATCATTTCCTGGAAAAAAACCTTCCCTGACATTGCTCCCCTTCCAATATGGTCATGTGCTCCCTCTTATGTAATTAATGCATTCCTTAGAAATACCTTTATCATAGGGTTATCAAATAGCTTATTCAGTAAGTCTACATCCTCTAATTTCTCTATATCCATGTGCTACCTCACACATATCACCTTTAAAAAGTCATGATCCTCCATGAGTCTGGCTAATTTTAATCCTTTGGCCTGCCTATCAAATACTGTTCCTTCAAGTCTCAGTTCACATTTCAGCTGTCAGACTCTTTCATTTGGACCAGTCCAAATTAAATGCTCCAGCCTCCATTTTTTCCCCCAGAACTAAACTTGTACTTTTGCTTGAGGTCACATTGTATCATGCTTTGCATAATAAGTTGATGTTTCTATGTCTGCTTCTACACAAATATTCTGGAATATATATAAGTGAATATAAGTGTCTGGAGGAGACAAATAGTTCTTTATTTATCTCTTAATTCCCCATGGCACCCAGCCTTGTACTTTGGTAAAGTAATACTTAGCCTTGGGAGATATATTATGAAAATAGGCACCAGCACAAATAATCCCCCCAAAGTCTCTCTGAGCAAAGAATCTAAAGGAGGGGAAATATATAGACAACTGCATTTCAATATGGTGAATGCCATGATAGAGCTAAATAAAGGGTACTTATGAAATACTTAACCTATATTGGAACTGTAAAGTATTTTGGATGCTCCTGCATAGATATATTTCTCTAGAATATGTATGTTAAACATTTCTGTTAGTAAAAAGCCACACTTGATCATTGATCAGTAATATTTAATCTCTTGCTGGCAACATCCTATTAACATAACGCTCCTCCCAATGTAACCCTAAACTAAGTTTGTGAGACTATATTTAGAATGAATATGGTCATTGTTAAGATGTTCAACCTATATTAATGCAACACATTTCTTAGCAATTAGTGATAGTTTTTCATATGTGTTCTATTAGTGTGTGCTTCCTTGATGAGCTTCATTTCCAGAATCAATTCAAAATGGAAACTGAGAATCCCTAATTCAAGTTAGTTAGCATTTCATTAAAAGTTCTCAAAAACACATCAATCAAAATTTGACAAAATTCCATTTCTGTTCTTATATACCTCAAATAAATGAGTATTTTCTATTTTACAGTCTATATATTTACAAAAATAGTTTACTTTCTATATTTTAATGCCTTTTAAGAACTTAGAAAATAAATGGTAGCTTATGAATTATACAAGTTTCAAATGGCCAAAAGTATTTTCTGCAAATAAAAATATTACAGTTGATTTTGCAAAGCATGTTAAAGCCAAAGAAGGAAATTTTAGGTCAAATTTCTACTTACCCAATCAATTTTATCCACATTCCAATATTTTTTTAAGTCTCGAAACTGTATTAGCATTCCCTTCAGTCCCACAACAATAATACTTGCAAGAACACACTACAAATAGGAAAAAAGTTGATGAAGAAATAAGATAAAGATTTTAATCTGAATTTAAAAAGATTAAGGAATTTTTATGCCTTTGTTTTTAAAGTACTTACTAGAGAAAAGCAATCACCATTTAGAAGACTAAAGCAATATTCATTTTGTTTAGAACAAAATTATTGTACTTTAGGAATATAATATCAATTCTAGAAAATCACAGTATAAAATTTATGTCATTGTAAAACATAAGAAAGAAAGAAAAGAAAAGTAATGAATTATAAGGGTGCATGTTATAAAGCCAAATGTCCTCTTAACTTTAATTAGCCACTGCCATTTGAAGTTTGTTGCAAAAAAATTAAATATTTATATTATATATTTCTTTATAATTGCCTTCAGCCCCAATGATCTGGTATCACATGTGGATATTTATAACTCTCTTGAAAAGTGAACTTGATTATTAGATCTGCTGTGGAAATGATTGATACTCACTATATTAATGACGAATTAGAACAAGACAGGAATGAGATGATCTCTGGCTCTCTGAAGACCGGGATCTTATTTGGGTCACTTCAGTGCCCCAGACTTATAAAAAGCACAGTGGTGTTCTGGGTCACTTTGTATAAAGATATCAAGGGTGGCAAGATGTATTTTGTTCCTTACTCCCTTGCTCTACACATATTTTTCTAACAGTCTGAGTTCTGATAAAATTCTCCCAAAGTCTGTGCCTTACACACCAGAGATTGCCCAGTTCTGCCCTCCAAACAAGCACAGAATAAATCTAATTCCACAATGCCATTTTTACACATAAGTCTAAGAAACAGAAAACAGCCACGGACTCTTCCCTTTCTTCACCCATCAAATGTGGTCTCTGTCCAACCCCCTCCTCCATTCAATCATTACTTCTGTCACATGGTTTTCAGATGTAGGGCCATTGAGACTACTCTTCTAAGACATTTTAATATACAATGATTTCATTAAAAGTAAAGTTAAAAAGTAAAAAATAAAAAAGTACTACCATACCATGGGCAGCCAGTAAAGCAAGGGTCCTACCGCGTAGATAACTATCAGGACAAGAATGCAAGATATTAAACAAGCCACCTGTAAAAAACAGGACAGATGAAAAAGAAAGCTTTGAACTTTATTATTCCAAAGTCATAGGGAAAAATAAAATTCTTAGTTCATCTTGATTATAAGAGACCAAATGTTGGAACATGATTGCTAAATTGCATAGACTCCCATTATCTATAGTTTGCAGCTGAAGGAACCCAAACATGACAGCTGACAAACTGTTGCAATCAAATTAAGTCAGTGATGAGAGAAAAGCAATTCCACACAAAGAAATAGGACACCATCAACTTTTATCACACATCATAGCAACGGCTTTTTTTGTTTAATAGTGAAAGTGACATTTCAATTAAAAGTCCGTTAGCCTGTTGTTGTTCAGCTTGACTCTCCCCATTTCCTAGCGAGTTGTTTGAATAATAACTGAATATGCAGCTTAGGGTTTTTCTCCGCTGATGATAAATTTCCACTGAAGCATTTACTCTCTTTGGAGTTCTTTGTTAAGAAGGGTTCTAGTATGAAGGAGTTATATGGGATTATAGGAGCAGTCTCTGCAGTCAAGTAGACTTAACTTTATTAATCCTGAAGAGTCATTAGTATCAGGTTTCAACCAACTCAACCTGCTGACAAAAGGCAATTCAGAACCCCTGACTCCTAGCTATGCTCCACTTGATGGAGAACCTGATTCCACATAAACAAATGTGCATGACTTAGTAAAAACATTTAGCTAAATTGTCAGCCTAATGAGAGAAAAGAGGTTCACAGGGCCACAAAGATGCCCAGAATATCATTAAGGACATAGCAAGAGAATCAGGATCTAGTAGGATGGCTAAAATAAAAAATAAAATTATAAACCATCAATCAATATTAAGGATTGACATGGACTCAAAGCAACTAGAGCTGCCAGACATTGCTGGTGGGGATGTAGTATAGTACAACCACTCTGAAAGGAGTTTGACAGTTTCTTATATAGTAATACATACACCCACATGTGTCTCAGAACTACCTAAGAGAAATGAAAACACATGCCCATGCAAATACCTATATGTAAATATTTATATCAGCTTTATTCATAAACTGAGAACTACAACTTAAATGTCGATCCCTTGGTGAACAGATAACCAAATTGTGGTACATCCACACAACAGAATATTACTCAGTAATAAAATAAAAGAACAGACTACTAATATATGCAACAGTATGGATGAAACTCAAAACCATTAAGCTGAGTGAAAGTAGACACAGTTTCATTTCATATTTACTGGAACTCTTCTCCAGCACTCCCCAGCATATAAAGAGGAAAAATAATTCTTCTGTGGGAAACAAATCATTATGGAACCAAAATCACTCATAAAACAAGTCATAGTACACCTAACCATTACAGTGATCTTTTAGGAATAACTGGTTATTTTACAGAAGAATTTTTAAACAACAAAATATGTCTGACATTCCAGTAGGCTAGAGAAAGGCCGGTGTCAGAGAGCAGCAGATCATAGGGTTTATGTAGATGGCTCAGTAAGTGAAGTACGTTTATGGAAAGAAAAGGGTACCGAATGCAAAGGTTTATTTATTTCATGAAAAAAGATAATGAATGGCTTGTGCCCCTGTTATGAGACTCTTCACTCAATACACTTACAGTGTACTTGAAAATAAAACTCTTAATCTTAGTCGTAGATATGAACTTTGGACAGCTACTGTGTAAACTCCTTTGGAAGGGTTTGAGGCATAAGGAGGCAAAGTGACTAGTCCAAGGTCTTAGAACCTGGGAGCCAGAAGGCATATGGATTATAAGCCAAATTGGGATCCATAAAACTAAATGTATTTTAAGGTTCTTAAATATCTTATAATTCACTGAAGCTGTTATAGAAATTACTACCAGAGTAAATAATTTTATTTTAAAACACTAAATTACAGCTACCTTTGGCCTTTTCTCTAATATTTAACTGACCTTTTGTTTACCTGATGCTTTGTAGGTACGTCAACAATTATGCACTCACTGAATTACAATTTCAATCATTGTTGAAATAAGTCAAGAGCTAAATGGATGTTATTTCCAAAGGTGAAAAATATTATTTATGGTACCTTTGATGGTAAGTCATTTAATGAAATAGATCATATAAACAAATTGCTTAACTCCTTCAAAGCACTTGCCTCATCCCTGTTGATGCCCTAGCTCAAAATATAAGTGTATGTAATTGCACAAGAAATTTTTATCAGTTCTGCCCAGTGTATCTACTCCTCAGGCATAGAAATCAATAATATAACAGTTTCTGCCCTCAAAGTTTTCAAAATACTGACATTCATTGTGTCTCCTATCAAGACCCCCAGATGCTGAAGTATAGAGTTATAAAAAATCTTTGAGGTCACGTAGTCCAAGTCATCATTCATAGATGGCTGACTCAGCAACTGTACAAGAGGTTGAACAGAGATCAATATTTGCAGTAGTATCACAGACTTCTCTAACTTAAGGTTTCTGGAATAACACAGTTGAGCTATATTTTCAAGTATTACCCAGTTTCTGAATATCTGTTACTCTGCATATGAAATGCTGCTTTTTATATATCTCTGATCTACCAAGAGAAACATTTTAAAGGTAGGTTGCTACCAAAACCAAAGAGAATCTTGTTCCCTTTTTTTTTTTAAGAGTTATTTATTTTATTTGAGAAAGAGTGAGAGAGAAAGAGTGGTGGGGGATGAGGGGTGGTGCACAGGGAGAGAGAGAGAAAGAAAGAGAATCTCAAGCAGACTCTCTGCTAAGTGCAGACCATGATGCAGGGCTCCATCTCATGAACCTGAGATCAGGACCCAAGCCAAAACCAAGTTGGGCACTTAACCAACGTACCACCCAGGCACACTCCACCCCCAACCCTGTTACTTTTTTTCAAAACTCAGAAAACAAATGCCACTGAAGTGCCTTCTCCTTAATAAGTTTCAGGCTGACCTCTGTTGTTAACCAGTAACGAAAAGTGCTCTCACCCCTAGTGATGCACAGAGCAAACAGTCTAGGTATTTTACTCTTCTTCAACTCTTTCCATGTCATACTTACTAAATGGCTAGAGACAAATTTTTTTTTTTTTGCTCTAAAATCTAACTACTCACATTGAGTTAATTCTGCATAAAGGATAATGAAATCTATATTTTCTTCTTGTTACATTATTGTATGTATTGTATATGTTTTAGGTTGCTTAAAAAGATGACTACAGGCATTCGTGTTACCCATACCTTTATAGACGGCTGAAGGAAGGGTAATATGCCAGCCATTTCCTTCCTAAATAGTTGTTAAAGAATGCAAAGTCAGTCAAGAGCTCACTGTATGCACAACAAAGTGGTGGAATGGCAAAAGTGATGGGAAAGGGCAGCGGGAGAGAGAAGATACTGGGTAACTAAGGCTAGATTTTAAAATCTTTAAAGAAGTTGGAAGCAATAAGCCAAATTTGAAAGAATAAAAGAATATAGCTTGGCAAATTGGAACCTAGAGGCAACATCAGTGTAGCAGAAAAACATGCCAGCTGTCGTTTCCGGCTGTGACCAAGCTTCGCCTACAGCAGATGCTGCCTCTCATCCTTCATGGTTCGGTTATGCCTCCTGAACTGCCTGCAGAGCACCAGTGTATCTACTCTGCTGGAAGCAAGGGGAAACACAGGGGAGAGAGCCAGGGCATATTGTGCTCCCTCCCATGATGACCAGTCCTCAGAGGGAAGGCTGGAAGGAGGATCTGTAACACCGCTTTGTGCTGTATGTCTAGGCAGCACCAAGACCTTCTTATTCCTATATATCCATGCTCAGCGTGTCACAACTTAAGGGAATCAGTGTTAAAAGGGTTTCTATGTGTGGAGGACAGAAATGTATTAGCCTTTTGGGTGCCTGGTTGGTCAGTCGGTTAAGCTTCTGGACTCTTGATTTCCGCTCGGGTCATGGCCTCAGGGTCCTGGGATCAATCCCCACTAGTGGGAATCCATGCTCAGCAGGGAGTCTGCTTGAGATTTTCTCTCCCTCTGTCCCTCTCAACCCCACTCTCTCTTGCTTGTTGGCTTGCTCTCTCTCTCAAATAAATAAATAAAATCTTAAAAAAAAAAAGTAGGAAGGGCAAGATGGCAGAGAAGTAGGAGACCCTGTTTCAACCAGTCCCCTGAAGTAAGCTAAATATCTACAAGAACACTCCGAACACCCATGAAATAAGCCTGAGATGTAAGATTAAACACTTCTGGATCTCTGTGGCGACAAGAGATCATCCGTGGAGACCTATACCTCCCTCAACCACCTCTCACCAAAATAACTAGGAGGAGAGCACCCAACAGAGGAAAAATTCAGAGACTGCAACCTCTGCCACAGAACTACTGGATATGGACATAAACAGTATGTTAGAAACGGAATTCAGGGTAAAAATTGTCCAGGCAATGGCTAGGTTGGAGAAGACCATTAGTGGCAGCATAGAATCTCTAAGGGAGGAAATGAGGGCTGATCTGACATAAGTAAAAAATGCTATCAATGAAATCCAATCTAATATAAATACTCTAACATCTAGGGTAACTGAGGCAGAAGACCGAATTAGACAAGGAAGACTAGAAGACAAACTGACAGAAAAGCAGGATCAGGAGGAGGTCTGTAACAACTTAGAAGCCATGAAAAGAGAATTAGGGAAATAAATGATGCCATGAAACATTACAATGTCAGAATTATTGGGATCCCTGAGGGGGTGGAAAAAGAGAGAAGACTAGAAGATATAGTTGAACAAATACTGGAGGAAATTTTCCCTAATCTGGAGAATCTGTTACCTGGAGACAGAAAGGCACCCCCTCCCAAAGATCAATGAGTCTAGAAAGACATACAGACACTTCATTGTGAAATTCATGAATCATAATTTCAGACAAGATGTCTTAAGGGCAGGTAGGGGAAGAGATTCCTTACATACAGAAGAAGGACCATCAGAATAATGTCAGATCTGTCCACAGAAACCTGGCAAGACAGAAGGGCTGGCAAGGCATACTCAGGGCACTGAATGAGAAGAACATGCAGCCAAGAATACTTTATCCAGCAAGGCTGACATTCAGGATGGATGGAGCAATAAGGAATTTCCAAGACTGGCAAGGTATAAAAGATTATGTGACCACAAAGCCAGCACTACAAGAAACACTAAGGGGGGTTCTATAAAAGAAGAAAGAACCCAAGAGTGACATAGAACAGAAATGTACAGAGACAATGTATAAAAACAAGAACTTCACAGGCAACATGATGTCAATAAAAACTTATCTTTCAATAATCACTCTCAACATGAATGGCCTAGATGCTTCCATAAAAAGGCACAGGGTTGCAGACTGGATAAAATGACAGGACCTGTCCATATGCTGTCTACAAGAGACATATTTTGGATCTAAAGATACATCCATACTGAAAGTAAAGGGATGGAGAATCATCTTTCAAGCAAATGGGCCTCAAAAGAAAGCTGGGGTAGTAATTCTTATCAGATAAATTAGATTTTAAGCTAAAGACTGTAGTCAGAAACACAGAAGGACACTACATCATCCTTAAAGGGTCTATCCACCAGGAAGATCTAATAATTGTAAATATTTATTCCCCCAACATGGGAACAGCCAACTACATAGGCCACTGTTAAACAAAATAGTCATATTGATATGAATACATTAATTGTAGGGGATCTGAACATGCCACTGTCAGCAACAGACAGATCATCTAAGCAGAAAATCAACAAAGAAACCAGAGCCTTGAAAGACACATTGGACCAGACGGACCTAATAAATACATACAGAACATTCCACCCTAAAACAACAGAATACTCATTCTTCTCGAAAGTACATGAACCTTTCTCCAAAACAGACCACATACTGGGTCACAAATCGGGGCTCAACCGATACCAAAAGCTTGAGATTATTCCCTGCATATTCTCAGACCACAGTGCTTTGAAACTGGAACTCAACCACAAGAAAAAGTTTGGAAGGAATTCAAATACTTGGAAGCTAAAGACCATCCTGCTCAAGAATATTTGGATCAGCCAGGAAATCAAAGAACTTAAAAAATTCATGGAAACCAATGAGAATGAAGACACATCAGTCCAAATCCTATGGGATATGACAAAGGTGGTCCTAAGGGGGAAATACAGAGCCATCCAAGCCTCACAAAAAAAAAAAAAAACCTGAAAAATCCAGAATACACCAACTCTCTTTACACCTTAAATAACTGGAAAAATCAACAACAAATTAAGCCAACCCCACACACAAGAAGGGAAATAATTGATTAGAGCAGAAATCAATGAGTTAGAAACTAGAGATACAGTAGAACACATCAATGAAACTAGAAGATGGGTCTTTGAAAGAATCAATAAGATCAATAAACCACTGGCCAAACTAATTCAAAAGAAAAGAGAGGACCCGAGTTAATAAAATTATGAATGAAATGGGGGAGATCATGATTAACACCAAGGAAATAGAAACAATCATCAGAAACTATTATCAACAGTTATATGCCAATAAGTAAAGCAACACAGAAGAAATGGATACATTCCTGGAAACCTATAAACTTCTAAAACTGAAATAGGAAGAAATTGACAACATGAATAGACCAATATCTAGTAACAAGATTGAAGCAGTGATCAAAAACTCCCCAAAAATAAAAGTCCAGGACCTGAAGGATTCCCTGGGGAATTCTACCAAACTTTCAAAGAAGAAATAATACCTGTTCTCTTGAAGTTATTTCAAAAAATAGAAACAGAGGGAAAACTTCCAGATTCTTTCTATGAAGCCAGCATTACCTTGATTGCCAAACCAGGCAAACACCCCATCAAAAAGGAGAATTCCAGACCAATATCCCTGATGAATATGGCTGCCAAGATTCTCAACAAGATCCTAGCTAATAGGATCCAATGATACATTAAAAAGATTATCCACATGACCAGGTGGGATTTATCCCTGGGATGCGAGGGTGGTTCCACATTCACAAATCAATCAATGTGGTAGAGCAAATCAATAAGAGAAGAAAGAAGAACCACATGGTCCTCTCAATTGATGCAAAAAAAGCATTTGACAAAATACAGCATCTGTTTCTGATTAAAACGCTTCAAAATATAGGGATAGAGAGAACAATCCTCAAATTCATAAAATCTATCTATGAAAAACACACAGTGAATATCATTCTCAGTGGAGAAAAACTCGCAGCCTTCCCACTGAGATGAGGAACACGACTAAGATGCCCACTCTCGCCACTGTTGTTCAACATAGTACTAGAAGTCCTAACAGCAGCAATAAGACAACAAAAAGAAATAAAATGTATTCAAATTGGCTAAGAAGAAGTCAGACTCTCTCTTTTCGCAGATGATATGATACTTTATATGGAAAACCCAAAAGACTCCACCCCCAAACTACTGGAACTCATACAGCAATTCAGTAATGTGGCAGGATACAAAATCAATGCACAGAAATCAGTTGCTTTCTTATACACTAGCAATGAAAATATAGAAAGGGAAATTAGAGAATCAGTTTCATTTATTATAGCACCAAGAACCATAAGATACCTTGGAATAAACCTAACCAAAGAGGTAAAGGAACTATCCTCAAGGAACTACAGAACACTCATGAAAGAAATTGAAGAAGACAAAAATATGGAAAAACATGCCATGCTCATGGATGGGAAGAATAAAAATTGTTAAAAGAATAAACATTGTGGAGGTTCCTGGGTGGCTCAGTGGACTAAAGCCTCTGCCTTTGGCTCAGGACATGATCCCAGGGTCCTGGGATTGAGCCCCACATCAGGCTCTCTGCTCCACAGGGAGCCTGCTTCCTCCTCTCTCTCTGCTTGCTTCTCTGCCTACTTGTGATCTCTGTCTGTCAAATAAATAAATAAAATCTTAAAAAAAAAAGAATAAACATTGTAAGAAAATATAACATTGTTAAAAGAAACATTGTTAAAACAATGTGAAATATCTATACTGCCCAGAGCAATCTATACTTTCAATGCCATCCTGATCAAAATTCCACTGACACTCTTCAAAGTGCTGGACGAAACAATACTAAGATTTGTACGGAACCAGAAAAGACCCCAAATCACTAAGGAAATGCTGAAAAAGAAAAACAAAGCTGGGGGCATCACGTTGCCTTATTTTAAGCTTTACTACAAAACTGTGATCACCAAGACAGCATGGTACTGGCACAAAAACAGACATATAGACCAAAAGAAAAGAATATGTCCAGAAATGGACCCTCAACTCTATGGTCAAATAATCTTCGACAAAGTAGGAAAAAATATCCAGTGGGAAAAAGAAGGCTGACAAAGTGCTGATATAAAGAACTCTTCAAACTCAACACTCAAAAAACAGATAATCATGTCAAAAAGGGGGCAGAAGAAATGAACAGACACTTCTCCAAAGAAGACATACACAAATGGCTTACAGACACATGAAAAAATGTTCATCATCACTATCTATCAGGGAAACTCAATTCAAAACCATGTTGAGATACCACCTTACACCAGTTAGAATGGCCAAAATTAACAAAATAGTAAACAACAAGTGTTGGAGAGGATGTGGAGAAAGGGAAACCCTCTTACACTGTTGGTGGGAATAAAAGTTGGTGCAGCCACTTTGGAAAGCAGTGTGAAGATTCCTCAAAAAATTAAAAATAGAGCTACACTATGACCTTGCAATTGCACTACTGGTTATTTACCCCAAAGATACATAGTGAAAAGAAGGGCCATATGTACCCCAGTGTTCATAGCAGCAATGGCCACAGTCGCCAAACTGTGGAAAGAACCAAATGCTCTTCAATGATGAATGGATGAAGAAGAAATGGTCCATATATACAATGGAGTATTATGCCTCCATCAGAAAGGATGAATACCCAACTTTCGTATCAACATGGACAGGACTGGAGGAGATTATGCTGAGTGAAATAAGTCAAGCAGGGAAAGTCAATTATCACATGGTTTCACTTATTGTGGAACATAAGGAATAATATGGAGGACATTAGGAGAAGGAAAGGAAAAGTGAACTGGGGGAAATCAGAGGGGGAGATGAAGCATGAGAGGCTGTGGACTCTGAGAAACAAACTGAGGGTTTTAGATGGAGGGGGTAGGGGGATGGGTGAGCCTGGTGGTGGGTATTAAGGAGGGCATGTATTGCATGGAACACTGGGTGTGGTGCATAAACAATGAATCTTGGAACACTGAAAGAAATACAATTAAGATGTTAAAAAAGAAGAAATGTGTTGGTCTCTGACTACGGCACTTGGTATTAAATGATTAGTATCTTTTCTTATTTGAATTCAAACATTTTAATTTAATTTTTGAAAGCACTGAAACAATTTACTACCAACTCTCTCTTTTTTTTTTAAAGACTTATTTATTTATTTATTTGAGAGAGAGACAGTGAGAGAGCATGAGCAAGGAGAAGGTCAGAGAGAGAAGCAGACTCCCCATGGAGCTGGGAGCCCTATGTGGGACTCGATCCCGGGACTCCAGGATCATGACCTGAGCCAAAGGCAGTCGTCCAACCAACTGAGCCACCCAGGCGTCCCACTACCAACTCTCTTGTATGTAAAATGTTCCTAAATGCACTAATACGACCACATGTAGGTCTTGGGCATTTGAGACATGGATAGCCCATATTAAAATAGGCTGGAAATGTAAAATACACATCAGATTTTAAAGAGTTAATACAAAAAGAAAATAATGTAAAATATATCATTGACAATTCTTAGATTCTTTGTTGAAATAATATTCTGACTATTAGATAAATCAAATGTATTATTAAATTAATTTTAACAGGTTCTTCTGCTTTTTAAAAATGTGACAACTAAAAAAAATTAAATTACCTATGTGGCTCCTATTATGTTTCTATTGAATAGCAGTTTCTTAAAGTCTGTGATTCTAAGACTGATTTCAAGTGGGATTTTCCCAACTTCAAATATTCTGTATTAAGTCTCAATAAAAGCTACATGGCTTCACCTGTCCCTTTTCATGTCAGCAAAACCCACTAGTTTTATCATAATCAGATGCTTTCATTTTATTCATTCTTATCACACATAGTTACTGAACACCTACTATGTGCTGAGTCCTAGACTAGACACCGAGGATGTGGTGGACCAAAGCAGAAGGGATCCTGTTCTCTAAGAGCCTCAGTCAAGGGTAGAAGGCAGGCATCAATCATAAAATCACATTGATGAATGTTTAATGTGCAGTAGAGAACAGCTGTGCCAAAAGGAACAGTGGGATCTGAGGGATGGTTGGAGTTATCTTAGAGGGGAAAGGGAGACAGCCACAGCAGAGGACACAGTCACTTGTGGCCCACCCGAAGGAAGAAGGATCCTGGGCCTAAGAGCTGGGAAAGAGGAAAAAAGGAGTCCAAGATGAGACTCTAGAAGGAAGCACTCAGAACCTGGTAGATACCATAAAGGTGTGAATTCCAAGACCCATGCAAAGCCTTTTAAGTGCTTTAGGAGGAAATAACAAGAACATATTTACATTTGAAAATGATAACTTTCTACAGAAATACCAATAATATTTCCAAATAAGAGTTTGCTGGTGAAATAATTAACAATGGAAAATGGTTCCCGCTGCTCCTCTAATTAGTTGTCATTAGCCTGAAAGTTAGAGTTCTTAGGTCTTCTAGACTAATTTACTGAGGATAACTCTAGTTCCTAAAAAAGGACAGAACCATTTAAGGGGTTGTTTTGTAAAGTCTTATCACACAGAAAACAGGTTTCACGGATAGCCTATTTAAAACAAAACTTTTCAGACTAGGCTTTCCCAAGTGCCTTCTTCAAGTCATGTCAGTTATCTGTTATACTCACGTGCTGAAGATCTAAAACAACTTCAGTGGGAAAGCATTCTCAATCTGGGTATGCCCATTAAATCAGATTCCCTCCCTGTGCAATTTAATGGGTATTGTTGAACAGATTAGTGACCATCCCAACAACCGAAGCATGAAAATACTCTCCTGCTGAGCTTTGTTTCTCTGAACTTGTGTTTTGTTAGATTTCTTTCATTTCTTCTGAAGTCTAGAATAAAATGCCATGCAGAAGATAACTCTGAAAAGTCGTTAGAGAAGTTCTGCTGCTGTTATTATCCAAACATATGGCCCACAGAACAGAGAAAGGTGCCCCTCCATCCCCACCCTCTTAGTCGAACAAATGCACGTCCAACTAAAAGGAGAAAAAGACCTCCAAGATTTAAAAATAACTGAGTTTTCTCAATATATTGTCCCCGTAGACATTCAATATTTAAAGTTACAAGGATTAATGAGACAGTTTTATTACTAAAAGAGTAATTGGAAAAGTAGTAAATGCCTAAGAAACTCCAAGTGTGATATACCCTGAGGTGGAAGACATCTCACAGATTCTATTCCAACCTCCTCTTGTCCATGTGATGGATGAGGAGGCTAACCTGTTCAACATCCCCAGCAAGTTGGAGGGGCAGCTTGGAATTGAAACTGCCTTACTGCATTGCAGTCAAACCAGGATTGTCAAACAAAAGGTTCTGGAAAGATTTTATTATAATAAAAATATTGAATAATGCAATCAAAGATCATCATTAACATTGAAGGAGTATTTATTTAGTGTTCAGGCTTTGGGCAAACTAAGCACATATTAACTCGTATAATCCCCATAACAAATACATTGCCAGCCAAGTCCAGTTAGGCTAGAAAGGTCAAGTTAGTTGTGTTAAGTCACTCAGTAACTAATGGTGGAGCCAGAACACAGCCCAGGCTCTGGAATCCATGCCCTCAGCCATTTACTTTATTTATCTAGTCTGAACACAAGGAGAGGAAATGGAATATATTTCTCCCTCGTGAGAAACCAGGCGGAAACTTCTATAAAATCCTAGAATTTTATAGATAGATGGGTCCTCAGAGTTGGGGATGATACTGAGTACACTACATATTAAACATTCGAATTTAACCCCCAAACACCTGGGAGTCCAGTTTGCAAGTGTTCATGCCGGAGCACATGATAAACCTAGGCTTGACATCACTAGCTGCGTAAAAGCCAATCAAACTGTCATGTAAAACAAGGTTGAATGATGACATCACCTCTCAGCTCATGAGTTGTGGCAATTATCTCTGAAATTATTATACATTCTGAATTTGTTGCTGCTTCCTTTCTGCTCCATGGTATATTCATCAGTAATTTTATAAGTTACTTTTGTGCTATGTTTTAATTTCCATTTACCCATCTTTCTCTTGCCACTTGCCCCCAAGGTCAAGAGCCATATCTTTTTCAAATTCATTCTTCTAAAACCCCCCCAAATGACTTAATATAAAGTAGAACCCTAATAAACATTTGAGTCATCACATAAAATGTTTTCTAAATTCTCAATTGCTTTAATGATGGTTAGTTGTTAATATTAATTTCTTATAGTAACATCTGCATAAATTTTTGTATGTGAAACAGTACTTATAAATGCAAGGTTTGAGGTTGATCTATCTGGGTTCAAATCCCAGCTCTGCCATTCACGAGCTCTGTGACCCAGATAAGTTATTTTAACCCTCTTTTCCTCAACTCTCTCATATGGAAACTGAGGATAATAATTATACCTCCTTCACAGAATTGCCCAAAGTTTAAAAGAGTCCATTTATATAAAAAGCATGACATATACATATGACATACACATTTATATAAAAAGTATGGCATAGTATATGCTTTCACCAACACTCCCACCATCATCATCAATGAAGACAACATCTTCATTATCACCACTGTCTGCCTACCAGCATCCAACATAATACCTGGTACAGACGAGGCTCTCAACAAATGTTGAATTAAGTTCCTAAAACATATATAATTGATTCTTTAACCTAAAATGTGCACACGTGACTTACCACTTTTCTATATACTTATACACCTCTATAGACAGAAATTTCAGCATCAAGGACAGATTTTGCATATAATCGATTTCATTTTATTTAAAGGAAATGAACAAGAAGGAAACATTTTCAAATTGAATGGCTAGATTAGCAAAACACAAAACCAGCAGCACCACTAGAGGGAGCTTTATTCAAAGGTTGCCAACAATAATGCTGCCACTACTAGGATTTCTGTAAGCTCCCTGAGTCACTGGGCTTCTGGAAGGATCATTCATAAGAGACAGACTTTCTCAAAACTAGTTAGAAAAAAGTTGAAGGAGTGAAAATATTTTCAGGACTTTAGAGAGGAGCTCAATTTTCCCCCTTTCCAAAAACAAGAGTAACCAGCAGTTTTTTGGGTCCGTTCTGAATGATGAACTTACCTGTGTCTTCGCGCCCGTGCTGTACAGGCCAGTAGTCCTTCCCATGGCGGCAGCACTTGGTATGCAGAAGAAAAATGAAGGAATCACATTGCTGAGGCCATGGGCCAAAAACTCCTATAGGATTGATAGTAAGAGAATATATTACTTAATCACTATCAACTTTTGGAGACCACAGGGACATCTTGTCAAAGGATGAAGTTTGTTTGTATTCAATTTCAGTTCTCCCTATTTGTTGTGACCTATTATTTAAAATATATACATATATATACACACATATATTTATATGTAAATATACACATAAATATACATACACTCAATAAAGTTTATCTAGATAGATAGATAGATAGATAGATAGATAGATAGATAACTTTTATTGAGTGCTTACAATAAGCCAGAAACTGTTCTAAGCATTTAATGCTCATAACCACCTTCTAGGTAAGTAGGCCATCTACCAATGGCCCCCATAATGCTAACTCCAGTAGTTATTTCCTATCTATCTTGCCTAAAAGTGGTCTTTGAGATAGTTTCTCACTTCCCCCTCCTTAAAGGTTCCTTCCAGGTCGTGCTAGGACCTCACACCCTCCTGTTTCCCTCCCACCTCCCTGGCCACTACTTCTCCATTTCCTTTATGGTTCCTTCTCATCTAACCAAACACAAATTTGGATCACTTCTCTCCCTGATCTTAGCTACCCAAATACACATTGACAACTCTCAAATTTACATCTCTAGCCAGGGCTACTCCTCTGTAGTTCAGACTCCTATGGCCAACCTGCTACCTAGCATCTCCATTTGGATTGTTGGCAGGTATCCCAAACTTCACCAAATCAGGCTCTTGCTCTCCACCGTCCCCAACCGGGTCCTCCCACATTCTTCCCCACCTCAAGTTCCAATTACTTAAACCAAAAGCATTAGAGATGTTTTTGGCTTCTTTCCCTTTTCCCAGATAGTATCCACATCCAATCCAGAATCTGTCTTCCTCTCGTCTCCGGCACTGTTATATCCCAGTCCAAGTCATCAAATGTTACCTGGATGTTTTCTTGCTTCTGCTGGTGCCAGTAAACAAAACAAACATCCCTGCCCTCAGACAGCTACACTCTAGTGAGTAGATGCTGACAGTAAACAAGATTAATAATGAAAACCAAAGCAGAGTAGGGCGTGGAAAAATCTGGAGTTTAGGATTTTAGTTTACCAAGGAAGGCCTCCCTGAGAAAGGAAACTTTGAATAAAAGAGGCATGCAGATATCTGAAGGAACAGAGCTCCTGGCAAAGGGAGCAGCAAGTACAAATGTCCTAAGCCAGAAACATGGAAGTGTGGCAAAAACAGAGTGTAAAAGGGATACAAGATCAGAGAGGACAGAGATGGTGGCAGGTGGTGTAGGGCTCTGTAAGGCATGGAAAAGAGGCATTTCATTTGCATACGATGGGAAGCCACTGTGAGGGTTTGAGATCAGGAAGGACATGGTCTGTGTTGTATACCATTGCATCCCTTGTTCCTAGACCAGTGTCCAGCACATGGCACAGCTCAATACACATCTGTTAAATGAGTAAATGTGGGTTTTTTTCATAGATAACAAAACGGGGCACACAGCCAATTAAGGACACATAGCATCAGAGTGAAATTTAGACACAGGTAATACAACATTCATAACCACTGTCCCACAGCTGCCTCTGCAGACCTATGCAGGCATGTAGGGAGGGCCACAAGGATTGAAATAAGAAACTAGCAGAAGTCGTCTCAGAAGTAAATCAGTAAAATTTTCATTCTTTGATAGTCTTAAAATAAACCTTTGCGCTCTTTAGTTGTTTACTAACACAAATAATATTAGTGTTTTTTTTAATTTTGAAATCTATGATTTTTTTAAAAGTCAGTATGCAATGATAAATATTTGTAGATTCTATCCTAACACCAGAAAGGACATCAAGATGTCCTTCTCCCTAGGGGGAAAAATTTTTATAGTTTAAACCAACCCGTGGAGGCCAGATTTTCAGCTTTCTATGAATGATTTAGAGATTTCTGTTTTGTTCTATCATTCTTGCTATACACTCAGGAAAGTTATATTTCTCGTAAGTTCAACATTGTCAGGGTCTGGAACCGGAGTACCATGACGCGACTACCATAGAGGGGGGCTGAGGCGTACTCCACCTGGTTGTCATCAACTGAATATTTGTATTTTTTAGCAGATCCTTGAGCCAGAGCCAGGGAGGCCACATAGCCGACAAGTGCCACTCCAAAAGCTTCAGTGATTACTGCAGAGAGGACATTCATGGGGGGAGCTCTAGGTGGAGGGATTCTGTGGAAAGAAAGATCATCAATTTTCATGTAATTTCTGAAGTCATCAATTTTCATGTAATTTCTGTAACAACTTACACTGAATTCAACTGTGGTAAAGACTATGACGTTTACATAGAGAAAGTGAAACACCCATGTGAACAAGGAGCCTTGTGGTTGGAAGCCCTTTGTTTTCAATATTATTTAGCAGAAAAGCAAAATCACAAGGATCACCATGAAGATGGGCTCCATGCCTCCACCGGCATTTATGCCCAGGTTACACTACAGAAACTCTGACTCAACAAAAATATCCTGTATCAGAACAAAAGCAGATCTGGAGTGTTCTTTCATTCGAACCTTTCCAAATATGTGATTGGCAGGGATTAAAGACTATACTTTCTGCCCTGAGTACTACAGTGTTTTATGCGAACAATGGTTTACTGTGAGCTACAATTCTTAAACTAGTCCCTTAATTTGCCATAACCTTAATTATAATCTTAATTCATAATCTTAATTATGTTTTTAACTCAATCCTTTTACAGACAATTTATGCATCACATATGTTAAGAAAAATGTGTGTAAAGTTTCCATGTACCCTCCGTTGCAAAATATAGTTCCCCAGTTTTTTTTTCCCAGTTCCTCAGCTTTAAGGAAGTGTTTAAAATATTTCTTTCACCTAATACCCAGCCAATGTCTCCTTGTCTTTTGAAAACCACTTGAGCCAAGGGATCATTGTTTATTTATCCCTGATGATGCTTTGGAGGACTTACTTCTCCTCCAAAAACAAACGAAAAATCCCTCTGGGGAAAAAGTAGAAGAAAAGGGGAAGATACATCATGTTGACTTAATATCTAGCAAGAAAGTGGAATGTTCAGCTCTCTCAATTAGCTGTTTCATTTAATCGTCCACACAACCCCACGTGAGTGCCACTCATGCACTCTATGGCAGAGAAAACATTTTAAGAAAGTTTAGGTAATGCACCTAAATCTCAAAGCGAATGGTAATGTTGGGGTTCACTGTCTCTTTGCAATGCCACATTCCTTCCATAATTCCTTCAGAGAATGGGTGTGGAAAGGTCACTCAAAATAAAGGAGAATTAAAGCAGGTGGGGGAGAGGCATGATTTCTTTTATCCACTTCCTTAAGTTTACACCCAAGAGAAACTGATGTGTAACGTTATAGGCCCTAAGATATTTTAATATGATATATAAGAGATCTGCCATTTCAAACTACAAGAACTTCTGTTTCATAAAAATTGAGCTTCGCTATTTATTATTAATAATAAGCTGACCTAGAAACAATAAATTGACTTTTGAAGGTGGAAAAGTAGAGACCCCTTCCAGAAAACCCAAGTTGATTTAAATAACAACCATTAGCCTGCATCTAACATAAAGGTTAAAGACAGGATTTTTTTAAAAATTATCTTTTTAACCCTTGACGATTTTTCTACTGTTCCTCCATTTTAATGTAATGAGAAGCCAAAATTTGGGACTGGAAGATAAAAATACAGAGGAAACAACTGTAACTCTGCCCCACATTTATAAGTACCAGTGTTTATACAGCCCATTAAGAGAGAATAACCCTATGACACCCCACTCTTCCCCAAGATGTCTTTGTGTTCCTCCAGGCTATATTTGGCTCAATGTTTTTGCCCTTTTAGGGTGAGCACTTCTTGTTAACCTTCCTCTTAGGGTCCAGAGGAAGGCTCTGGGAAACCATACCCTCTTCTCTCTTTCTACCCTCTTTTACCATTATACACCACCCAGGCCTGTGGGATTGCTATTTCAATTGATGTTTATGTGCTTTTACTACATTTTAAGTGAAATAAAAATAGTCATAAGAATACATGTGTGGAATAGGGAACAATAAATCCCAGAGCATGACTATAATTTAGAAATTCAATGCCCTCCTTTTTCCCCCCAAATAATATCTTTGTAAATAATTTTCAAATCTTTAACCTGAAGCAATGCTGTATAAAATAGTTGTCAACTTCCTTAGTAATAGGTAAACAGTTTAAAAGGTTACTCTTTCTCCATATGTGTATTGTTTGTTTCTATCATTTTCAAATAGAAATTAATTAGAATTTGTCCTCTAGAGGGCCTTTGAAAGAAATGAAATCCATAGCCATCTACCTCAAGACTTTTCCTCCATCATAAACAAACAAACAAAAAAGAAAGAAAGAAAGAAAAAGACTACATTACCCTTTTGGAATATGACCAACTACTTCTAATCCATATGTGATTTCCACATTGGTACAATAACAAGCAAATGATGCAGCAATAATCTGTGTGGTTCCATTTGAAAAAAGAAAAAGAAAATTATTACTGGCCCCCCAAACACCTTGAAGCTATTTCTGAAAGTAAACATTGCTTATCTGTCCCATGATTATCCAGAGTAATGTAGTAGTTGCACAGACATTTAAAAACTAAGAAAATTTTAAAAAATCAAAAAAATGCCTTTGAAACTTGAAAGCACTTAATTTGCAGTCTCAAAAACCAAATGGCATCCCCACAATATGGCTTTTCTAACATCCTTTCCAACACGTCAATCCAAACATGACTGATTTTGAAGAGGCGCAGAATAGAATATGGGAGCGTATGTGTGTGTACAGATACCATAACCAACCTAAATACTTAGCTCCTGGAACATGAAGAAATACTTTATATCACAGCACAATTCCCTCTAGGACACCAACTTTCAAGAGTCTGAGATATTGCATAAACGACAACATAGGTCAGTAACCGATAATGATTTATAGTCTCCTTGAATAATTCTGAATTTTGAGTTTTTACTATTTCTTTTTTTTTTAAGATTTTATTTATTTATTTATTTATTTATTTATTTGACAGATAGAGACAGACAGATAGAGATCACAAGTAGGCAGGAAGAGAGGAGGGGGAAGCAGCCTCCCCACCGAGCAGAGAGCCCGATGCGGGGCTTGATCTCAGGACCCCGAGATCATGACCTGAGCCGAAGGCAGAGGCTTTAACCCACTAAGCCACCCAGGCGCCCCCAAGTTTTTACTATTTCTTGAAGTAAAATGTACTAGTTAATAACAAGCTGGAATCACTGTTCTTAAAATTACCTCTGTTGGAGTCTCAGGTTCCCTATGCTCTATTATCTGACCTTCAATAGGCAAGATCAGGTTTTCTGCCTGCATACCTTTAAATACCTTTAAATCCCCTTTAAAAGGATGCTCAGAACCCAGTTCAGTCTCTGTTATTCTAGCCATGCCACCCCCATGTTTTCCACCCATTTTCACATTCTCTTTTCACTCTTCTCATAAATTTAGTAGGGACTGGGAATTTCACATGGTTATGGTATCAGTTTGGTATTAGCTTGGATCTACTTATGTACTATACTTTTTTGTTAAAAAGAGACATACCAATTATGTATTTAAAGTACAAATTTACCACACAGATGGCCAGAAATAAGGTATAACAAAATCACACTAGCAAATTAAGACATATTTAACAATTAATGCCCAATAATTTTATTTTGTAGGGATTTTTCCTATCTGTGTATTTCTCTTCTCTATAATAATATTTGACTTAATTTACAGAGGATTTTAAAACATCAAATAGACTTAAGAAGCAACAGAGACTTGAGGATTTTTTAAAAAGGCAACAAAACTGTATAGGTTATACTGTTGAACAATAAATATTGTGATATAATAGTGTTTCCTGATGAAGATAGTAGTTAAAAGTTCATCCTATTAGGTTAGAATCAGAAGCACTAATATATTTAAAAGTTCCTAAGAAGATTAATAAATTTTAATTGTTAATAATTTCCATGAAATATTTATATCAGGTCAGAAAATACTATAAGCTGTAAAAGAAAAAATACCATAGCCACAAAGTACTGGTTCCTTATTGAAAATGGAAGAATACATGATGGTCAATACCTATAGGCAATATTAAAATTAAGTAATTTAAGCCACTGAATTAGCTTTCAGACAATATCTTATTTCTTTACTCTTATCTCTTTGACAAAATTAAATTCCTCTATCAGATGAATCATTGGTTCCCTCTTCAATATTATTTTAATATTATATGTGTGTATAAGGCCATCATTGCCCTTAGACTTGGGGCAACAGAGGATCCTGGTCCAGTCAGGCCCAGTGAGTCAGGGCTTTCTAATCTGGTCCTTTCTAATCTGGCCCTCCCCATAAAATGAGAGCTTTGTAGGGGTGCCCAACTCACCTGTACTTGTCTTTCTGGACCTCACTTTGGATACTCAGGAATCTACAGTTTCCTGCTCCAATGGCCCAAGGCTGCTCCCCTAGGTTCATCCTCCCAGTGTGGCCTCCGAAGAGGTCAAGAGACAGTTTGGGTGATGAAAGAGTGAGGATGTGTTTGGAGCTTGGAGCAGGAAGAGCCATACATACACATACGAATCCCCTTGTGGGTCCCACAGAGCTGGAGCAGGAAGAGAAGGGGCAGGCCAAGGAGCTGGCTCACCCCATGCTGCCTCATTCTGACAGAACTCGAAGGATGGAGAATTCTCTGTTCCGATCTTTCAAGGAAATCACTAAGGTGTTTTAGTCAAAATAGGAAAACAGAACTTGCTTTTTTTTTGGTTTTTGTTTTTCGGGGTATTTTTTAGAGAGAGAGAGCACATACAAGCAGGGTGGGAAAGAAGGGGGAGGGGAAGAGGGAGAAAGGGGATCTTAGGTAGGCTCCATGCCCAACATGGAGGCCTACATGGGGCTCGATCTCAGATCTCTGGGATTGTGACTTGAGCTGAAATCAGGAGTCAGATGGTTCATCAGTTCAACCACCCAGTCACCACAGAACATGTTTTATTTAACACTTTGATCTATAACTTTTAAGTATTAGGGCCTGCGTTAGTACTTTTACCATGGATCTTGCAATATTAGGGGCAAACTTGTGTAAGAATTACCTCTCCTTTTCTTTTTTATAAGGATAAAGTATATCTTACTATTTTTGCATTGAATAAGTAATTTTTTTATTACTAGCTCAAGGGGCATGTTACCTAAGGTTATTTTCAATTTTTGGTTCATGCAACATACATAATAAAGATTCCCAAGATATAATAAGATTTCTTAATACCTATAGGATTTTGGAATAAAATGGTATGTTTCACAGTTGTTGTGAGAACTATTAATAATCACAGTACCCTCCACTTTTATGGCTTATTTGAAATACAAACACACACACATTAAATAGATCACATATGTTACATGGATCTCCATAAATTATCAGGAGTATAGAATCATACAAGTTCTAGCTATGGAGAGAGGCCATCCACTTGAGCTCTACAGAAGTAAGTCACGGTCCTCAGAGATAGTTTCCAACGTGCTAGGTTTATCTATTTATGTAAACCTACCATTTCAGCAATATAAATGACTATTTCAAGAGGTAAAATTATTTAGACACCACTTGTTCTGTACATGTGTAACCCAAAGACCATTAAAAAACTAAAGCCAATTAATGATTAAATTAGTAGACTATGGTTGTGTTAACATTACATTTTCAACTTAATGCTTTGTTTAATTAAGAGTTCCCATTAGAGGCTCTTAAAATTTCAAAATGTGTTTTTTAATGCATAACCCATAAACCTTAAACCATAAACCTTAATGCAAAGTATAATTCATTGTTTGGCCAGCTATAGCAACAAAAAACATCTTAGAGAACCAGCCCCGGCCAGTGAAAATCATGAGTGTCCTTTCAATAAAGCAAAATTAGGTTGGTAAAAAAAAGTGTTAATAACTTTACCAATCATTGATGGACATTTGTCAACTAATAATACTTCTATACATATCATATAGATGCCACATCAATAGGATATGATATCCCTTTTTACTGCTTTAGAGAGAATCATTCCAGAAATCTTTTGAGTCTCACCCTCAGAAATGTCTCCTTATTTAAAATCTTAAGTTATATGTTCTATTATTTCTATTAAAAAATTACAAGCATATGAGAAATGCTGTGTAAATTGAAAACATGTGTGCCTCCTTTTTAAAATTATTGACTCAAAATGTTTCCTGTTCTTACATTAATGTATAGCCATGCAAAATTAGCCCTCCTTTAATGAGAGACAGGAATAGCTGTGGGTTACTGCAAACGATATAGGGAGCCTCTGCAGGTTACCCCAACAACAAGCAAGCACTGTAAGACAGAATGCTAAATGTTGATTTCATACTTACCAAAACTAAATCGACAGGAAGGACAACTTTAATTTTCCTTTTAAACTGTTCATTCAGCTCCTTAACCAGAACGAGAACCACGATACTCAGCAAGGATAACAGCAGTGCTTCCAGTCGGACAGACTTGATGTTCTCAAAGACATATGCGTAGATCTGCAGTGATGAGGGAACATGCAAACAAAACTCGGGGTCATCCACAACAGACCAACACTGAAATCTGGCTCCAAATGAACTCATTGATGTTTTGCAAAAAATCATGTTAAGGGGTGGGGTGTGGAAAGGTAGGCATAAAGTGTGGTCAGCACTAATGCAGAGCAACCTATAATTCATTTGCATGTACAAAATCGCTTTGTCCCTGACTCTTCCAATAAACTCAGTGGTCGCTCCTTCCTACATAAGGACACTGCTAGAGAGGATGACTCTTCTGGGGCCTTCATCGGGCAGAGATGCTAAAACTCATTGCCCACATGCAGATTCATCAGACTCTTCCTCAAACTGCAGGACAGAACAAGCACATGCACTTTAAATATCTATGGATGCATCTGGAAAGTTAAGAGCTCTGCATAAGGAGGTATTTGCATTTATCTGTATCTTCCAAATTCTCTCTTGCAAAGATATATCACTTGTATAATTTTAAAGGTTTTTAAATAAGCCTTAAATGCTTATCTTCAACATGTCCCTTAACTCCTCCTTCTGTTGGATCATGCTGACTCTGATTTTTATAAGCTCATTTTTATTTGTCCACAACAGATTCTTCAAGTCATTTCAGGTGATAAAAACTAGCTTTTGCTCTAGGACACAGGCTATTCTTACAGCAGTCCAACTTGTTGGCATTCTTTGGCCTCTCTTTTCAGTATCTCAAGTATGAGCTGACCATAACTAAAAATACTGGATCAAAATATTACATACACAATGGATCAAAAGAGCTCACATAGACCATGTTCTTCAGGATCTCCTAAAATTCTGCTCAGTAGGTTTCCTAATCAAAGGACTTAACCCATCTGGTCTAGAGATCTGGTTCAGAGATGGTTTAAGGAGGTACATCAGGTTCAGGTTATCCGAACCTGAATTCTAGAGGTTAAACGTTATCATTCACACTGTAACTCTTGCAAACAAACAAATTAAATAAACTCAGTTAAACTGAAGCTTCACTGAGTGAAAGGGACCACAGTAGGTAATCCAGAATCCCTTTTGCCCACAGTTGAAAAACAAAACAACAAAAACCGACAGAAACAAAACAAAAACAACCCAAAAAAACCTCACTACTTGTGTATCAGATACATTAAGGAATAATGAGGGATCAGAATAGCTTTACCTGTTATCTTTTGCCCAGTATTCTATTTTATCCCACACTATCTGAAAAGAAAATTTGGTACTACAATATCATAGCTATCCGAGACACAGACAACATTTTTTTCTGTCTCTTCATGCTGTGGACGATAATTGTTCACTGAATTCCTACAGCAAGTGAAGGAGCAAGTTCTATTTCTCATAGTCACCCCTTACTCAAAGCAGAGGACTAAAATTCAAAAGGCCTCTCAGTGAAATATATTCTATAGGGGATAGGGTTAGAGGAATGTCGAGAAAATTTTGTCCAGATACATTGCTTTCTGATGATTTAAGGACAAAAATGAGGATATCATTCAGATGATTTGGCAAGAAAAAACACAAGCATCCAAATGTTTTAAAGAGTTTAGAGGATTACTCCTTCTGTTTTATGGTATTAAAAGTATGCCACAAAAGTGCCTGTCTAAGAAAGGGGGGAAGGGCTATGTTCAACTGCCAAGCCATACCAAATCTGCTGTAATGTGCATTTTGAGAACATGTGTTTGCAATAATAAAAATGACCACCCCAGAATGAAAGGAATGAGAAAAGCCCCCCCCCCAGGGTTTTATTGTCTGTCTGGGTTAAACAACAACTTGTAGGGCAAAGCACTTCTCACAAGATGCTCCAGAAGAACGGTGGGGGTGGGCAAAGGCTTGTTACAACCAGCGAAGAACACAATAGAAAAGCAGGCTGAGGAGGAGTGTCATCCTGATGACTGTCACGTGGTCCCACAGGAAGAAGTCACAGCTAAAGTCAGCTTGCGGGCCACGAGTGGCATATGGAGACAGAGACAGGAACAGGGAGAGGGATACAAGCAGATATACAAACAGATATGTAATTACATATGCTCGTGTAATGCAGGTCTAGGCATCCTAAGCACACATTAAAATTTCTCATTGCTCATCAATCCAGTCATCAGGGAATGCTGTCACACACTAAGCTCCAGTGGATAAAAACTCCCACTGAAGAGCATCTTTCCCTCAGAAGAGCAGAGGCAGTTTAATACGTGTATGGATAACTAAATACGCGGTGTCACCAGAACAGATCACTTTAACAAAACAGGAGTTCAGTTCATTTTGAAACTATAATGCTAATTCTTTAAACTGACCATTTACTACAACTTGACATTAAATGAAAACTGTTGGTATGTCCAAACAAATCCATTTTGAGATATTTCAAAAAAAAAGTAGTCTACTCATGATACATATGTTGTTTCTTACTGTTTTCTTGACAGATGAGATTTTTCTGAAGTAGTTAATGGATGTTTGCACGCCCACGCACTAATTTTTTTAAGATTTTATTTATTTATTTATTTATTTGAGAGAGAGAACATGAGCAAAAGAGCACAAGCAGTGGGAAACAGTAGAGAGAGAGGAAGAAGCAGACTTTCCGCTGAGCAGGGAGTCCAGTGTAGGGCCCGATCTCAGGACCCCAAGGTCATGACCTGAGCTGAAGGCAATCACTTAATTGACTGAACCACCCAGGTGCCCCAACAAATTTATTTATAGAATGTGTTCTTATTGAGTTGGCCAATCTTGGCTTTTTTCTTTAACTGATGGATTTTCAACTTCTGGAATAGTGTCTGGCAGATGGACACTCAATAAATATTGCTGAATGAATAAATACTTTGGTCTAATGTAGTAAAAATAATAATAAATAGGAGACTTTAACTTGAATAAGCAGAATGATGAAGAGAGACAGGACCCAGAGTTTTCTTTTCTCATTATCAATACTTGAGCTATATCACATTATGGGGCTTTGTAGCTATCATTTATTAATCACTCATGTTTATTAAAGTTTTATTATAGGCAGGTCTTGAGCTAAATATTAAAGCTACCATTGCAGTAAATTTCAAGTAATCGATTTTTATATCTTCTATCTGATCTAAATAATCAGATTTTTAATAACTCCATCTTTATAAGAATGAGGCAAAATCCAAAGCTGAAAAAACTCATATTTGGGATTTAGTTAAGGGAAAAAAAAACAAACAAACAGGCAAAGGAGGTTGTACCCATTCAATAGTTTCTCATTATGTAGTTGAAAAAGCTAAATTATGTCCATTTTGTTAAACTTCATAAGGCAAAGGGAAAGATCTTAAATGTTTAGAAATGTTAGTAAGTATAAACAAACTAATGGATTTTCTGTCCAATACTCAATTAACCAGAAATTTCTCTCAATCAAATATCCTTTCCACCAGCATTCTCCATGCTCTAGGTATTGCTATAATGAAATGTCCATGACAGAAAATAAATGTTTTTAATATTTTAAGTATATAATGTTATCATTGACAATTCTTCAGAAGCAGTGATGAGTATATTTCTGAACTATCTATAAAGGGACCACATGAAATATGCTAACATATATTTTATGCCAAAAAGAACACATAATCCCTTTAGTATAATTATTTATCATTCCTATGCTATTTTTATATTAGGAATCTGTCATAAATCACTTTATGTTTCACTGGAAAAACAACAGAGTGATGGTACAATCAGCAAACCTTAATAAAGCTGTCAGCATTCTACTTTATAGTAGGTATAAAGTACTAATCTGTGATCCACAAGTCTTGATTCCCAATATATGACTTTGAGTCTGTCATCAACCACAAAACCAGGAATATCTCTAGGAAAAAAAAACCTGTAACATTCATAAATGCTTCTACCATGTGTTCAGATGGTGGTCTGAAAACACTTGTGGCATCATCTGTGCATAGATATTTGTCTCAAATCCAACAAGTGCACTTACAAGAGACAAAAGAGGAGAAGACATGAACACAAAGCAGAAGGGGCTTTGGGGTAACCAAGGCACAGTTTGGTTGATGTAGCCACAAGCCAAGGTTGCCTGGAGCCACCAGAAGCTGGAAGACAAGGAAGGATTCCCCTAGAACCTTCAGATAGATCATGGCCCTGCTAATACCTTGATTTTTGGACTTCTGGATTCCAGAAATGTGAGAATAAAGTTCTCTGTGTTTAGTCCCCAGGTTTCTGGTAATTTGTAATAGTAGCCACAGGACACTAACATATACCAAGTCAAATGCTTCTCACTGTGTTCCCCTAAAGTTCATATGCTGAGGCCCTAACCCCCAGTACCTCATTAGATGACCATATTTGGAGAGAGGGCCTTTAAAGAGGTAATTAAATTAAAATGAGGCCATTAGAGTGGGCTCTAATCCAATCTGACTCCTGCAGTTATAAAAAGAGGAGATGCTGACCTACAGAGAGACACCAGGGAAGTGCGTGGCCAGGGGGAAGACCATGTAAAGAGGCAGGAGGGGGGCCATCCGCAAGCCAAGGAGAGCAACCCCAGAGGAAACTACCATGCTGGCACCCGGATGATATCCAGCCTCCAGAACTGTGAGAAGAGCCATTTCCGCTGTTGGATCCACGTAGCCTGAGGCCATTTGTTACAACAGCCTTACCAAAATGAACACAGAGGATATTATGCCTTCGGGATTTCATGTATACCTAGGAAATTCCCCCCTCTTCAAGCTGACTGAGATAGAAGTCTTTCTAAAACACAAAGTGAAACTTAACAGAAAGGTTTTAGTAACTGCCTTGAATCCCTACAGTGCATTCACCTTAACCCTTTATTTCCACCTGAACAGAAGAATTTTTATATTTTCACCACCACACGCAGATGTGGAGAGGGCAGCTTGTGGTAGAAAGAACAGGAGAGCCTATTTCAATATCATCATTCTCTAGAAGAGCAGGAGAAGGAACATTTCTAGGCACTAGGCTATCTTATGTGCAGTGACTCATTTAATTTCCCAATTAATACAAGGTGAGTATTATCATTTCTCCTTTGCTCTATCCCATTACCCACCTTCAATTACAAGAGCTGGCCTCCTTCATTAACATTATCTGGGATGATCTTGTTCACCAATCTGTCTCCTCCTGCCCTATTTCATGCCCACCTCAGTATTTCAATAAAACTCCATGGGAACAGGGATATTAATTCTCAACTGCATCTTCAGTGCCTAAGAGGCAGTCAGCTAGTATTTGCAGAGGAAATCTATTCTAGTGGTTCTTAAATCAAGGATGCATACATACTAATCTCTTCCCATCCATGTGTAGTTCCTAAAATCTCCCCCACATTAATCTGTTGAAGATTTCTGGTTTTGAAGCCTCACACTTAGTCCAACTCTCTCACCTAGGAGGTGGAGAGACAAGTCCACTCTCAGCCCTGGGTTTTGTTCTTAAAGGCAGCTTTCACATCCTTGGGGCCTTTAAACATGAGCTACGGTTGCTCAGACATGTCCTCTCCCTGCCTCAACTTACTTTCAAATTCATTATATTTGAATCCCATCTCTAAGCAGATATAGATTCTTCTTAGAGATCCCTACAGCCATATCCAATCCCTCCAAAATTGATGTGAGTACTAGTTATCTCTGTTCTTAAGAATTTGATGTCTCCTATAAACTCTGCCTACATATCATTGTATCATTAAACATTTTAGGGTCAGTATTGTTAAATCAAACTCCTCAAATCCCTCTACTTCTTAAAGTCACTCAAACAGAAAAACAAGAGAAATATATTAAGCTGAAAGCTTAACCCCAGGCTGTGTTTTCATGAATACAAACAAAACCTCCAAAGACAGGGGAAAAAAAAAACAAAACACACATTCCATTTAATTTTTTACATAATTATATGCAAACTTCTGATCAACAAGTGCTTCTCACACTGGGAATAAATCCATTCACTATTGGGGTGCCTGGGTGGCTCAGTGGGTTAAGCCTCTGCCTCCTGCTCAGGTCATGATCTCAGGGTCCTGGGATTGAGCCCCACATCGGGCTCTCTGCTCAGCGGGGAGCCTGCTTCCCCCTTTCTCTCTGCCTGTTGCTCTGCCTAGTTGTGATCTCTCTCTCTCTGCATCAAATAAATAAAATCTTTTTTAAAAATCCATTCATTATTTCTTTAAGGGATAAATTAAGTCTGCAACCAAAATGTGAACTAGGGGAAGAATGGTGTGCTCAACACTAAAAACAACAAGGCACACAAAACTTACAACACATACAACCAAGCTCGCCACAGTCTTGGTGGCATCTGGCCATCCCTTGTTTAGAAGATGAAGTTTAACTTGAATTACTTGAGCGTGGATTTTGTAGTGCTTTGATTTTCAGTGAGTTGTGGGGCATAGCGAGAGAGCTCAACCCAAGATGGTTGAGTTGCAAAATTTAACTGCCCTCTGATTTAGAATTTTAAAGTAATCTTTGTTATAAATTCCCACATAATTGTTCCGTATCCAAATTAAACCTGCCACATTCTCTATTCCCAACGTCACTGATTGAATCAAGATGCAGATGAACATTCCTTTCCTCTCCCCTTCGATTTCTTCTGTCCATTTTTCAGGGTATATTGTACATCCCAGCAATTCACAATAGACATGTCATAGTAACTGAAGAGAAAACATAGGCTTTCCTAAACCACCAAAGCGTGTTCTTCATTCAGAATTCCCAGAGGGCTTAGGTCTTCAAAGTAGATTAATTCTCCACATATAAACCTCATTTGTACATATTTAATTGTGAGCTCATTCTCTATTAAAAAAAATGTTTTATTGGCTCTGATTTCCTTCTGACGTTTCTACCCCATTTTATTAACATTCTTGGTTCCTGCCTTGCAGCCTTCGGGGATGTCCAAACTAGAAAATGCTTGCTTGTACTTCAGGGATTGGGGTAGGAATGAAACTGTTTTTCAGTCCTGAAACTCCTCAGATTTAAGGAAGGAAATAAAAACTTCCAAGAAGGGTAATTGAATATGCTGCCAAGCTTGCCTTGTGCTCTTGGGTTTAATGTACAGAACTGTACATAATTATTTAGAACAGTACTCACATGAAACCATGCCAATGAGACTAACTCAGCCAAATTTATCATATGTTGCTCCAGGCTGAGATACTGGCACCATCTCAAAGAAACCCACATGTGCTAATAGGAACTAGGAATTTTTGTAATTTTTATTGTGCCTTTTGGGGAAACATCCTTTCTAACAAAAGATACATCATCATTTCTCAATTAAAAAAAAAAAAACAATGAATTTTGGAACACTGAAAAAATAAGATTAAATTAAATTTAAAAAAATATTCTAGAGAAGAATTAAACTTTTCCCTCTTATGTATGTGGGGAACCAACTATCAGTCAAATATTCGAATTGTAAAAAAGACAGGAATAAAATAGTGTCACTGGTTTGCCAAAGTCCCAAGACAGAATGTTATTGCTTCTGCTTAGTGTAACATGTATTCCAGCACTGTTATAATTTATTAAGTGAGTTTTTAACTATTGGGGTGGTGAGCTGAATAGATGGAAATATTTAAAAAAAAAAACAAAACTAAAAACATAGCATTTCTTGAATTCTGATGACTACCTCTTTTTATAAACAGCAGATACAGGTTTTTTTTTTAAGTTTTATAAATTTTGAAGTCATCTTTCTAAGTTGCAAGAAGAGATAGAACTTTGTTTTACTGTTTCTCTTTGGTTATCTGATCGAGTCCTCCACAGTTTACAGGAAAACTATTTATTACTATTCTATTATTATTAATAGACAGAAGTATCTCTTACATAAGAAGCTCTTTCAAAAATCTTAAATTTGTTACATCCAACAATGCATTACTAGTACAAAGATAATGACTTCTGTTTAATGAATATGTTCTAGGCATTTCACTTAAGGAATGAATCCCAATAGGTATAATTATCATCAGTTTATGGAACAGGCAACCAGAAGTCAAAGATATTTGGTGATTTTGTCAAGACCAGAGTTATGATCTGAATATGGGCTTCTAAAATTCTCAAGTTCTTTCTCCTGTTGCCTCTTTCTAAGGAAAAGAAAAGATGAATTATGGCCTACCTGAGTATTTGGGCCCTAAATAAAATCAGCAGAGCTAAAAGTCAACTCAGAGAAAAAACCTGATTTTTACCCCATAAGTAACTAAAAAGGAATGTGCAATACTTCAAAGACCATTAAGAAATGGTCATAATTTAAAATTTATTAGAGGTATATGAATTTAGAGATAAAACTCACATAACAAAGGGGAAAGTAAAACATGATGCATGAAGGAGTTTGGGGAGTTAAATAAGAAAGATGAATTTTGCCTAATTCTACCCACTTTTCTTGGGAATCAAGGAGATCATAAGGGTGTACATGGGGATCTACCTGCATGTAAAGATCCTAGAAATTCTGAGAGAGGCACTCGAAGGACCAGGAACTGAACGCTTTAGAAGGCTTTAACACTGATAGGAGAGCCCCTCCTCTGGTGAAGCTCCTTACCAGTTTTCAGATAGAAGAGAAGAAGTGGCCTCTCTGATCTTAGCTGGCATTGGTGGCATGTGATCTACATGGCAAATGTACACTTGATCTTAGCCAAAAGGCCGAGAAGCGATACATGGCAAATGTAGAAAGGGGAGAAGCATTAGGGCACATCTACTTCTTACGACCTATCAGACATCTGTTCTGCAATCTGACAGGGCAGAACCTGCCACCAGGTGTTTCTGACTCAAACTGCTCTTTAAAAAAATGTTTTGCTGAGGCAAGAACACCCACCAGTCCAGAGCAACCAAAGGGATGGAGATTTTAGATATTCAAACTAGAAAATTAGATTCTCTTAGTAGCACAGCCTCAGGCATCCCCCAGGTAGAAGACACTTAAGAAATCATCCCCATGGCAGAAAGGAGAGACCCCAACTCCAGTGACCTCAGAACAGGATGAAGGCAGAAGGTGACGTTGATAGCAAAGATCACAACTATCAAAATTAACCAACAGACATTTTCATTGGCCAAACTTGAATTCTTTTAAGAAAAATGAGTGTTCCGGCTGAGAAAATTAGGCGTGACCACTGACTTTTATACAAGAGTCTCAAATACTCTAGATATTAATTTATGTTCCAAAGATAATCATCTACATATTCTTTATCTCCCATCATTTGAAAGCCTGAGTAGCTTTCAAAAAGGATAGAAGTTGTGAAACCTCACAGGTAGGAGAAACATAGTCAAAAAGTGAACAATCCCCCAATGTGTTAATTCACCCTCCTCTGGGTTCTCTGGCCCTGATGATCAAGGCCTCCATTTTGTTTTCTGTTCTATACCTCAGACCTGAGTTCAGCTTTGGTCCTGCACACCCCACTCAAACGAGCTAGGGGCAAGTTCACACTTACATTATCATCATCAGTTTCCTCAGCCTAACTACACCAAAGCTCACTTTGCAAACGTCTCAGTAGAACCTATGCATGACACAAAATTTATTTCTTAATCTAAAGCTCAGATCACCACAATTTTTGAGGTCAAAATAACCACATTCATTTTTGAAACCCTGGCACAGACTCAAAACACCATTCCAACTCAGCAACTAAACAGTGTAGGACTCTGGGACACGGAAAAGCAATAGCAACTTTCTTCATTTTCTCTCAGCACACAGCTTAGCAATTCCCACCAACTGAATACGGTGACTGTAAAGCCAGCCATCTATAAATATTGTAAAATCTGATCCTGTTTCATTGTGAGAACTTAACCCCTTGCCTCCAAAAAGCCACATAGGATTTGACAGACAAGGCAAAGATTAAGTAGCTTACAGTTTTCCTCACAAGAAAATAAAATGAAAAAAAGAAAACATACACAAAACACTTTAACATGGCATTTTATATACTTGCCAGGAGAGAAACAAGCTGAAAGACTGAATGTCATTCCCCTATCAGGCTCTCCTGCCTCTTTTAACAGAATTAGAGAAAGGAGGGATGATTATTTGTGTGTGTGAATATGACTGAAGAGGCTAATTTGTAATTCGTTTACATTTCCTTACACTTCCCACGCACAGATGAGCACACCATTCAGGAAGGTCAAGACAGAATCCAATGCTGATTTGGTTCTCTGGTGTAGACCTGGTGTCACCAGAAGTCGTAAGGGACCCGTCACCTGATGGCTTACAGCTACTTTGGTCTGCATTCCTTTGATCTGGGGCCTCCAGGCTCAGTTCCAGCGCTCTTGTTCTGGTTTTAAGCTCTCTTATAATGAATGAGTCATTGAGCAGGATATTACCTAAATAGCAAAAATTCAGAACCAGCTTCCACCTCCATGTTGCCAACTGTTATCTTTATGGACTGCTTTACCAGTCACTCAGAAAAACGCACACTTAAGCAGATAGATAATACTACTTTTCAGGTACCAGAGTGACCAATTTTTAAAATAGTAATAATTAGAGTTGACAATGATAAGGTGAGTGTGCAATATTAATGAGCACAACTTTCAGACTGAAATTTGGCAAACATCTTACATCCTTCTGACCCGGTAATTCCACTATTAGGAATTTATCCCAATGAAATAATCAGTGATGCAGATAATAACATACAAATAACAAAGATCCTCGTGAAGCCGTGTATAATACTGAAACAACGCAAACTACCTTAACATCAGGCATTAGATGAAGAAATTATTGTACTTCTATGTTAAGCTACTATTTAGCCTTTAAGATCAAGAAAATTGAGGGTCAGAATTCTCTCACTATAAAACATTCATGTTACTTAGTATGCAGCATTACATTGTGAGAGCTCAGGATGTGCTACCCCAAAATATGCCTGTTTGACGTAAGGATTATCTTCAGGTTGTTATTTTGAGAAACAGCAGACACAAGGAAGCTCTGGAAACAGAATATAAGTGACCCTTTTGTAAGAGAAATTTACATTCACAAAGGAACTCTCCACTTATAAGGTGTCTCCTTCTCCGTAGAAGGAAAGGGTGACTCCAAATCACAAAGCACTCCCATCAAGAAGAAGGAACAACTTAAATCTGCACAGCAAACCTTATCCTTGTTTACAGTACTTTCCCTGGTCACCTTCCCATAAATTGGCTCCGCACACTTTTTCCTCATTTGTTTTGGGTGAAGAAAGTATTTACACCCAAATTCTAGCTTTTCTCAAGTTACTCATCTCTTGAGTTTCTCCCTTGCCTATATGATACACATGTTAATAAACTTGTTGGTTTTCTCTGGTTAATCTGTTTTTTTGTTAAAGGGTCCACAGCTCAGAACCTAGAAAGAAGGGAATTTTTTTTTCCTTCTCTACTATATAAAATTAAGAAATTAAGTAAAATGAAGTTTGGTTGCCTTCCAGTTTATTGATGAAACATTCATTTTCTTATAAAGCTCCATAGGATATGACTTCTGAGCAGTCAGAGATTTTAGGTCAGCTTCAAAAGGGGACAAAAACAATGAAGTATTATTAGGGTAATATTTTGAAATTGGCCATAGGTTCCTCCCTCAGGTTCAAGTGACTTTTAGTAGCTCATAGTCGGCCACCGGGGCTCCGGCCACCAATTTTGCCCAGGCCTGTGATTTGAGCCAAACTGGAGTTCACAATACTAAATGAAAGTGGTAGAGTGTCCTGTAGTCTAACTGGGCCCCAATCCCAGTAGATGACTTCCATGAGAAGTTGCAACAGAGCTGGCTCTTGAAAAAAATTCCAGTTATTTTTTTCTAATCATGACCCCAAATTATATCATACTCAATTTTTATGAAGAATTGCTTCCAAAATTAGTAGATAGAACATATTAAGTTAGCTTCATATCCTAAATTACATTAAACGTATCCCAAAAACGATTGTATTTAAACCCACATTCCATTCCTACCGAAAAATCTCAGTATTAGAATTCACCAAATTCTACTTTGTGAAACGCACTCCCAAAATACATGAACAAAGACATATGGAAAGCTCACGTAAAAGAATCCAAGTGGTCCAGATATATATGGCATTTTCATTCCCAGGAGATACTTGACTTGTGAAGTCACAACGTGGGTGGCAGCCCCGGTCGTCATCGCACTGATCACGGGCTCCGTAAGCAGGAAGGTGGCACTGCCCAGCTGCAGTGCAAACATGGCCACCTAAGAGGACAAAGGAGAGTGACATTTCCCAGACTTCCTAGAGGAATTAATGTCCAACACATTTTCATGTTCATTCCACCCTGACCTGAAGAAGTCACACGAAATGGGATTCTGAAATCTTATATATTCAATATCTGGAGTTTTTCTTGAAAATATAACTAGGTTCCAACACTTTCCAAATATTCTTAGGTATAGTGTAAGTGCTCCAATTAAAAGGAACACATCTTTCACCCCTGAAAATTCACTTCTTTTTTTCTCTTTTCGTCATCATAAAAAGGGGAAATATGCTCAGATCAGTTCATAGATGGGGCTCTATGGAGAAAAATTAAATTTGCATTATCATTTAATTTAAGAAAAATTCAGAAGGACATGATGCACTACTCCACACCCAAGAGGCTTAAAACCTCAAAAGCACTAAAGAAAAAAAGCCATTTCTTGAGTTTTTCCCTGGTTCTCAGAAATAGGAACACTTTCATGATTAGAAACTCTGTCAAGTGGCTCTACATGGCCAATTCTAACAAGAAGATATGAGGACTTATTTGTATGTGGAAAAGAGCAAAAGACAGAGGTAGATTAAAGGGATAGGAATTCAGAAACCCAGGAATCAGTAGAAAAGTCATTTTCCTTAAACAGTCCCTATCTACTCATAGCATCGTGCTCCATGGCAAAACCATGTCGTGACCAGGCATAATGATCAGGAGTGAGTAGAAGCTGTGCATTGAGTTCTGCTGGGCAAAAGATGACGGAAGAATCAAAACTCTCCTCTCTCACTATTAACACAGCAGCACTTAGTGTCCTTCCTTTGCCAGAGAGAGAGCTTTCAGAAGATGGCCCATCCTCTCTCACTGAATACAACTGTGTAAACTCTGTCAGGGAAACTGCAAAACACAAAATTCAGTCTTTTGAAAGTAACATTAAATTACATTCATGAATTTCCATACCGCAAAAGGGATCCTGAGTGGGTCATATTGATAGAACCTTTCAATGTGTTAATTATAATATTTAGGTCAGGTTTTAAAATTCCTGCTGGAAAATAAGATTAATTATTAAAAATCAGAGGAAAGAATAAAAATGAGATCTCATTCTATGAAGAGCTCACAATGATGGGAAAGAGAAGTATAAAGTGCTATCGGATAACTCCAGAGCGTAAGTTGCAAAATATGTCCTTGCTATCACCTTGCAAGGCCCTTTGACCAAAAGCAATCATGCTCTGAACTTGCACCAGAAGTTTCCTCAAATCTGAAAACCTAGGTCCTAATCCTTCTCCTAGCCTGACATCCTAGCTGTGTGAATATAGAAAACCTACTGAAATTTTCTGAGCCTCCTCATCTAGAAATTATTACAGCGATGTCCGTGCTGTTTTGTAGAATCATTATAAAATGAAGATGAAATAATATAAAAAGGGGCTTGGAAACTTGTAAAATGTGCAACATACATGATGCACCAGGCACATGGGTGCCATGCATGCTTCCCCAGCACAAAACACAAGGCTCAGTTTTGAAAACGTACGAGGGGCCACCCCACCTTTTCCAACGCTGGAAAATTTGAGAGAATTTATCAGTGCAGAAAGAAATGTATTCAGATTGTTTGCAGTTTAGCAGTCCCCTTTTATTCAATATGCAATAAAAAAAAATAATATGGATCGCCAACATAGAAATCAGGCAATCTCTTTCTGCCAACATAGGAGGCCAGAGCAGCAGCTTCTGCTACTAACATTTCTTTCTTTCTTTTTTTTTTTTTTTTCCAGGAACTATGTGTGTGTTTGTTAAAGTAGAATTATCCGGACGGAAATATGCAATCAATGGTATAGGTACAAATGGAACGCACTGATCTTCTTGGCAACTCTTGATTCATAGTCTGTTGATTTTCATCTTGAAAACACAATCAGTTAAGAAAAACATTGAACCAATTTTCCCCAACCATCTATCTACTAGTAAGTAAATTCCAACTTATGACATTAACTCTTACAGGCCCTAAGGATAAAATTCACATATTATTGGGGTAAGATGAATACCAGAGAGAGGGATTTTCAATTCAGCTAAATGTAGCCTACAAGCAATCCAGATCTTTGAAATTGTGAAACCTGTTTGCATATATGGAATTTTATGCACACATGGAATGTTGGAAAGTTCTCATCTGGATGCCAAGAAATCTTATCTTCATTTATTGTGGAAGAAAACAGTTTTGGAAGCCCTTGTATAAACCACCATCATTTTACCTTCTGTTTATTATTTGTTTCAATTCTAGCACCTTTTTAGAAGAGTTAATGATTTTTCATGGCTGAGAAACAAAGGTCACTTCACCTGAAGTCATTCACCAACCACTTCCTGCTAACCACTGGCTGTTAGTAGCAGCTTCTTAGTCATTTCCGCAGCTTGAATGTTACAAATGGAAGGGCTCAGGAAAGTTCAAGATAGACAAGAGTTCTGCCTTTTCACATATTGAAAATACAAACACCTGCCTTACAATAGAAACCAGAAAAGATGGAATACCCTCCTTTAAAGCTTAGCCAAAAACTCAAAGTGTTTCTGTAATATTCTACTTCTATACATTTTTATGCTTAAAAAAAAAAAAATCTTCCCAGCAAGAGATAAATCCCTAAAACGGAGAATTCTTGACTCTGAAAGGTCAACAAGCCCCTTAATTGCTCATTTCTGACACAAACCACTGGGTATTTGAAGGATGACTGCAAACATGTGAGATTTAACTGAAGAAAAATTACTCTGGTGGGTGACAAGAGTGACACCCAAGTGTGTATGCAGTAAATATTTATTGAGCAGACAAATAAATGACTTGGTACAATGTAAAAATCAGATGGCAAAGGAACTGACAAACTTGAAATGCATGCTATATTCCATCCGCTTGGGTAGGATATTTGTTTACTATGTACTCTTTTCTTTTTTTTCCACTGTGTGAAAACCACTTGCAAAAAAATGTGTGACACCCAAGACAATGGTGGCTATTTTAAGAAGGACAAAGAGGAGGAAAAAGGAAAGAGAAGGATCAGAAAGAGGAGAAATTTTCCCACTACCCAAATTTGAACAGTTTTTCACATCAAAATTAGGGCTCTAGCATATAGAGGCTGATGTACACAGCTTGAAGACAGCAAGTACCCATCCAACGCAGGTTTTGTAAGAAGCACCCACAGATGGGTACAACTTCCAAGATTATCTTAGAACTTAAGTATGTGAAATGAGGATCATTCTAGGCTATTCGTTCGGAGGCCCAGTATTTAAATTTTATATCAATGTTAAGCATTTTTTTAAGCGAATGACTTAATACACAGCCACCTCAGCTCCTTTTACTAAAAATATAGATAACAATAATTCTAAGCTGTTTAGCCAAGTCCCAAAATTTGGCCATGCAACATTTTATGAGAAAATAAATTTTATACCATCAATATATTTCAGCTGTTTGTAGTAAAGCTGATGATCCGGGCTAATGCTGAAAACCTCTGACACACATTATCAAGGTTCACTAGCGTGATACTATTGAGTAATGCTTCTATAAACAGCATGTGTTCTATATAAATCGAATGCATCTCAGATTTCAGGCCATTTTTTGCAGGTGGTTTTCACACAGTGGAAAAAAAAGAAAAGAGTACATAGTAAACAAATATCCTATCCAAGCGGATGGAATATAGCATGCATTTCAAGTTTGTCAGTTCCTTTGCCATCTGATTTTTACATTGTACCAAGTCATTTATTTGTCGGCTCAATAAATATTTACTGCATACACACTAGGGGCTAGCTGCAGCATTGTTCCAGAATACAATGATAAAGATACAGTTCATGCTTTAAAAAACCATACAAAGAGAGGTGAAACGAAGATGTTGGGAGGGGGCAATATTAATCAAAAACATAAAGAACTGTAAGGTAGATGTGTGACTTAGGAAAGTCAAGTCTGAGGAGCTCCTTGGGTGGGAGCTAAAATGCTAAGAGCTGTGTTCTTTTCTGAGCAGCATATGCAAGTCTGGGGAAGAGAGCTAAATTGCTCATAACAATAGGAAAACTACTGAGTGCTGCACAGGGATATGGCAAAAAAGCTTGTGTGGCCAGAAAACTTGAGAATAAAAAAATGTCAAATGGATACCTACGCACTGTGGATTTGAGAACATAAAACCCTCTTCCATACCGTTTGGTGCTAAAAGGGAAGGAGCTATCAAACCATGCACACTTCAGTTCTGAAATATAAGCTCAGTGTGGTAGACAGAATTTTTCCCCAAATTCCTATTCCCAGTTATTCAATAAAACACTAATTTATGGGGTCACTTGGGGGGCTTGGTCGCTTAAGCACTTGCCTTTGGCTCAGGTCATGATCCCAAGGTCTTGGGATCGAGCCCCACATCGGTCTCCTCGCTCAGAGGGGACCCTGCTTCTCCCCTCCCTCTACTGCTCCCCCTGCTTGTGCTCTTTCACTCTCTGTCAAATAAATAAATAAAATCTTAAAAAAGAACACACACACTAATTTATGAAGGAATTTTGCAGATGACATTAAGGTTATGGCCTTTATAACAGGGAGAGTATCTTAGGGAAAAAAATAGAAATAGATACAGGTAGATACATATAGAAATATATACAGATATGTCTGCATACATATATATATTTCCTCACTCTCTCAGCTGAGAGCACTAGAAGGAACAACACCCAGTTGCAATGAGCATACCTAGCACCCAGATCTTGATCTTGGATGCTATTTCCCCAGTAACAAGAGCCAGGGCTCCTCAAAGAAATGGTTGACTCTAGGACTGGGGAAGGAAATATACATTTGGAGCCTGCCTTATCTTGTAGTGTCAGAAACAAAGGAAGTGCTCCAAAAATAAACAAACAAATAAATGGAGGGGTATGTCAAAGAGGGACATAGGAGCCAACTGAAAGCTCTCCCAATGCCCAAAGCTAGAACAATTTGAGGAACAACATAAATAAAGTAACACTGGACTATAATCCAAAGGATGAAATAAATAACCTTAAGTCCATACTGATATAAATAATTGATTACATTTTTTAAATGGAGGAGCCGGGAAATCTCCTGTGTAAATTATTATTCCACCTCTTAACTCCCACCTCTTAAGTGTGCTCTGCATGTTGACTTCTTTCCAAAAAATACAATATGGAAAGGAAGGAATAGAGAAACTTCACATTGGAGCAACCTAACAAACACTAGTTCAGCCAAGTGATTAAGGTTAACACCAAGAATGATAAGTTATACTGATAGTCTAGATTTCTGATGTGATGTAATCAGAATGTCACTCTGTCTCCCTGGTCTTCCTCCTAAAAATCCATAAGCCCAGTCTAATTATGAGAAAGATATCAGACAGATCCCAACGGAGGGACATTCTACAGAACACTGACCAGAAGTTCTTAACCTGTTAAGGTAATCAAAAACAAGAAAAGTCTCAGACATTTTCAATTAAGAGAAGCCTAAAGAGAGACAGGACAATTAAACATAATGTGGTGTACTGGATAAGATCCTGGGAACAGAAAAATGGCATTAGGTAAAATTAAGGAAAGCTGAATACTACATGTGGATTTCAGTCAATAGCAATGTATCAATCAGGCTCATTAATTGTGACTAATGTACCACACTAATGTAAGACGTTAATAATAGGGGAAACTGTAGGTGGATGGAGTAGGTGGCAGCTCTGCTCTTTTTGCAAATTTACTGAAATCTAAAATTATTCTAAAACAAAAAGTTAAAAAAGGGAAAGAAACCTCCTCCACATCTTCCACAGAATCTTCAGGTAAGTTGACATTTCTTCCCCATGTGTGTGACGCATTTGATGAGTTCCTGAGTTCTGCACATGTGGACAGGGGTTGGGGGGCGAGGGCGAGGAGGGCACTTCAGAGGAACCTGACACAGCTGGGCATCAAAGGTATGACATGTGAGTAAATAAGCACACCAAGACAACTGTGCACACATATAAAAGGGAGGAATAGAAAACATGCCATAGATTTCAGAGGGAGTGGAAATTATGCTGGATTGGGGTATACTCGTGCCTTGACACATAAGGAGGAATCCAAGCGGGAGAAGTTATTAGAAAGCATTCCAGAAGGAGGGGAGAATATGAAAATAAAGCAGGACAGCATGGGATATGTTCAGAAGACACAGAGCTGCTGGTTCCAAAGGAGCACAACTAGCCCGAAGGGAGTAATAGAAAATAAAGCAGGACATTTTGAGTCAGAATATGGAGCACCTTAAAAGTAGTGAAAACAGAGTTTTGCAGGAGTGAGTGACCTCACTCTTCTATACATTTATTAAACACCTAATTTTGCCAAGAAGCGTGTTGCACACTGGCTCGAAAAGAAGACCTGGGCTTTGCTAGAATTAATCTGATGATGAAATGTGGAACAACTCACCATTTAAAAGGTCAGTATAAGAGGAGTAACTAAAGGAAAAAGGACGGAAAACACCTAAACTGGACACAGCAGGAATGGAGAACAGGAATGAGCCATGTGTTGGATAATCCAGAGGCAAATTGATTTTAGGCTTAGGAAACACATTTTATTTTTCCATTTGATTTTTTATTGTCGAATATATCAGAAATTCGCTGGTGTTAGGAATTATTTTTATTTGGAACTTCATGGTTGAACGGGGTGCCATAATCTTTTCAGTTCTCAGACTTTACTGGGCAAAAAAAAAAAGCCGCGAATGCAAGAGGCAATGAGAATCAGAAGTGCTATGGGTGTACAGTGATCTGACTCTTCTCCCTCCCTTTCTGCCCCAGCTATAGAAAACAATGACATCATAGGATGGGATGACTGAGCACGATAGTATTAAAAGGCACAGGAGCATGGGAGGAGGCTGTATTTTTATTGTTCCCTGAGTGCTGGCCAGGGAATAGCTGTGGGGAGAGCTGAGAGATTTCACTGACTAGGTCTTCACATTCCCACTGGATGGCTCTGACAAAATTCATAACCAAATTAGAAAATTATAATACATTTTCTTATTCCTTTTTCATTAAGAACCGTTTACAGTTTAAACAGATATAAACACATTCTTTATCTTCTGGTCAGGGATAGAGAGAGAAAAATGGTAAATTAATAAAAGTTTCAAAAAATCTCAATTTAATTTTGGCTACTTAACATAAGTGATAGCATTAACATTTAATTGACCTTTTTCTTATTCAAATTATTCAACTTACATTTATTAAATACTAGCTACTGGAATTATAGGGATAAACAGTCTCTGCTCTAGAGACTCACAGTCCAGAAAGGCAGGTGTAAATATGTGGAAAATATTTCCTGGTAGAAAGAAAAATCCTGTTGTGTAAGTCACGAGCAATGTCTCGCCGAAGGAAGTGGGAGAAATCACTTATAACCACATCAAGAGATATCAGGGAAGCCTTCTCTGAGAGGATTATATTTAAGTTGAGCCTTGAAGGACATGCAAGTGACATGGAAAAGGACCTTGAGTGCCTGGAGGATGGTAGGCACACAGTCACACAGCCAAGACCATTGCCGCAAAGCCTAGTGCATAGGCTGCTGCTACCACTGAGGAGATGAATAGTGGGAAAGAACACACCCAACACCTGACCTTGGAAGCTACTGGATGGAGTTTCCTTGGTTCCTATCTCAGTATGAGGAGAAAGCCAGGTAGCTAGCATAGCAGTTAGGGGGATGTATACCAGAGTCCAACTCCTATTTGGCTAGTTCCTAATTATGAGATTCTAAACAGAAGTCACTTTGCCTTTCCGTATCTTCATTTGTATAATGGGAAGAATAAAATGATTTATTTCATAAAATGGTGATGGGGAGTGCATGTATGAATACCTGCACTAAGACGAGAACAGAACTTGGCATATAGTAGGAAACTAACTATTATTGTTATTTTCAATGTGAAGAATTGTTATTGTTATAATTTTGAGGATGTTATAATTCTACTTTTAAGTGTATTACTTCTGAGCTTCGCCAGGTACAAATACAGCTGAAAAGATTTAGATTAAACAGTATAATGAGTTCCTGATGATAATGGTTGTGAAATAGTGAAACATCCTCAAAAGAAATTTTAGATTACCTTCCCCCTGCACTTCAGAAGAATGAAGGCAATGATTTTTCAGGAAGCAGAATATAGGATGTGCTGAATAGGCAGGTTAAACTAGTCTAGATCTTAAATCTTTCTATATTCATGATCTCATTATTTAATACACCTAAAAAATGTTCAGTACTAAACCAAAAGTAAATGAAAATCTCCTATTTGGGTCTGCAGTTGGTTTCTATCATTCTTGAAGATGTAAGCCTGTGTGTTTCCAGAATGCAGCAGTTCAATAATATAAGGCTTTGCGCCATTGAACACCCCCACCTGTGTCACGCCATGCTTGTGCAACTGTCAAACAAAGGAGCTGTATATCCCCATGTCCTCCAGGGCAGAAATCTTGTGCCATAGTTGCTTCAGAAAAGCAGAGCTCGGGAAAACTTCCAGAAGTAAATGTGCAGGGGACAATCCTAGACCCCTCTCAGTTCTTGGAAAAAGGAATGGGCAAGATGCCCAACATGAGAATAATAAAAGCTACAGGCAGAAGAGAACAATGGTTTTTAAAAGTGCCTTAACTTTTATGGAGTGTTTGTTTCCTCAACAGAAATGCTTACTGATACTGACATTTTAAAAGGTTCCACCTTGCCTTGAAATTAACACCTCATTGCTGTGAGTGAGCAAGCAATTGCTCTATTGGCTGCTACTGTTTTTGGGCTAGAAGTGTTTCTTTTTTATTTTTTTATTTTTGGAGAGTAACACGAATAGCACAAAATTGCATCAGTTACAACAGAAACACTTCCTCTGCAAAATGAGACACTTAATGTACCTTAGAAAGAGATGGTACAAGGGGAAACAAAAAGATTCCCTGACCAGAAAGTTCAGTTACAATCAGATACTGCATAAGTTCTAATCACAGAGGTCCTTGCTATGTTACAAAACCATTACCAAAAAACTACTAAATCAACAACAATGAAATTACACAGAGGGGAAGAAGCCAGGCAAAAATAATACACTGAATACGTTTTTATGAAACTCTAGAAAATGCAAACTAATCTACAGTGATTCCTGGTTGATGGGAGGTGGGGGTTCTAAAGCAGTGAGAAGGTCAAATGTCAAGGAAAAATTTAGGGGAGTCGCAGATAATTTCACTCTCTTGATTGCGGTGCTGGCTTTGTACATATGTCAAAACATCAAATTACACACTCTAAATGTGTGGAATTTATGTGAAGCAATTACACCTCAATAAAGCAGTTTTTAAAGGGCCCATAATCTAATCAACAATATAGAAAGCATCATATTACATTATTGTGGTTGTAAAAGTGTAGTTCATACTAGCAATGTTAAAAAAAAAATGGTAAGAGAGTAGAGAAATGGTTAAAAAAAATGGTAAGGAAGAAGAGAAACAGGAATCACTTCTTTGCCTGAATGACAATGAATAAGAGATGTTTGAAAGCATTTATGTTTAAGATGTACACAAAAACAGTTTACCTAAAAGGTAATCAAACTGCTAAAAGGCAAGTCTGTTTATTGTAGTGAAAGCAGCCTACAGTAAGGAATGCATCATTCTCAGTGCAAGAAAGACTAAGTAGACAAAAAATGAATAAGAATATTGAAAACTTGGTAACAAATCAAAAAGGCAGAGCTTATAGCTATACACTAAGAGACTATACCTTCTTCTCCCCAAGTGCTCATGAAACATTCACAAAAATTGATCATATATTAGTTACACGGAAAACATCAGTAAATTAGAAAGTGTAAAGCTATTACAAACAGCTCTCTCTGACCACAATGTAATAACACCAGAAAATTATTGGCAAAAACCAAAAAGGTCCATTTGTTTAGAAATCTAAAACCTTTCCCTAAATAATTGCTGGGTAAAAGGGAAATATAAACTGAATGTACTGAATTTCTAAAAAAAAAAACATTGACAGTTAAAAGCTATCAGAATGTACAGAAAACATTTCAAGCAAAGAGCAAGAGAAAATTCACTAAATGCACTAAATGCATTTGTCAATAAAAATCTTAAAATTATAATAAATGATGGAATTCCCAACTAAAAAACTAGAAAAAGAATAAATAAACTAAAAAAATAGCAAAAGAAAGGAAACAAAATTAAAAGCAGAGGTAGCAACAGAAAAAAAAATTAGACATACTGTTTCAAAATCCCAGTTTTTTTAGAAATTTTTTTTAAGATTTTATTTATTTATTTGACACAGAGAGAGAGATCACAAGTAGGCAGAGAAGAAGGCAGAGAGAGAGGGAGGGGGAAGCAGGCACCCTGCTGAGCAGAGAGCCAAATGTAGGGCTCAATCCCAGGACCCTGAGCCCATGACCTGAGCTAAAGGCAGAGGCTTAACCCACTGAGCCACCCAGGCGCTCCCAAAATCCTAGTTTTGTTTTGTTTTGTTTTTAAATAAAGAATTGAAGTAGACAAACCACTAGCTAATTTAATCAAGAAAAAAACAGAGTGAAGTATAAATACAAAACTAGAAAATGTTAAAGCAGAAAACATTGAAACAAGAAACTGTTTAAAAATCATGAGAAATCAAAGACCTACCTACCAGTAAATTTGAAAAGCTAGATAAAAAGGACAATATTCTAGGGAAAAACACAGTATCAAATTTGACCATATTGGAGACAGAGTGCTACACATGACAACTTTATAGAAGAATACAGAACGTTATCAAGAAATTACCCCCCAGGGATGCCTGGTGGCTCACTCAGTTAAGCATCTGCCTTTGGCTCAGGTCATGATCTTCAGAGTCATGGGACTGAGCCTCATGTCCAGCCTGCATCTGACTCTGCTATCACTGGGGGTCTGCTTCTCCTTCTCCCTATGCCCTTCCCCCACTCATGTTCTCTCTCTGTCTCTCTCAAATAAATAAATAAAATCTTTAAAAAAAAAATGATAAACAGAATCCATGACTACATTAAGACTAAAACACACCATGACCAAGTGGGAGTCGTTTGAGCGATTTAAGGTTGGTTCAATGTTAGGAAATCCATTAATAGAGTATAACATATAATAGATTTCAGAGGGAGAAAAATCACATGATTATCCCTATAGATGCTGAAAAAGCCTACAGCAATATTCAGCCCTTTTTCTAATTTCTATTAAATACACAAAAAATATAAAACAGTAGTAATTTCTTAACATGGTAAATTTAATACTCTATTCTCAAGGTTAGCATCTTAAAGGAGATGCTAATGGCCTTTTGAGCAAGTTCAAGAAAAGGAAAAAAAAAAAAAACCTTGTTGTTTCTACTATTATTTACCATTATAGCAGAGATACCATGTAATGCAATTGAATAAAAGAAATCATGAGTTATATTAATTTGTAAAAAGTAAAAGTACCTCTAGGAAATACTGAAAAATCAATAATTAATAAAACATTTAAATAGTAAAAAAGCAAAAAAACAAAAAAATAACAATTCGATAAGGTTTTCGGATATATAATGAATAGACCTAAGCACTGCATATGTACATATACACAGTACTAGAATAATAGTATTTTCTTCTCGATTATGACTTGTTTGGTTACCCCTCTACCTACTAGACTATATCTTCTATGAAAAGTGACCTGAGCCTGTTCTCTCATTCCAGTTTTCCCTATGTCTAGCAGATAGCTGGCTAGTGTAGAGTTCCAGAAAATTCTTCCATGTCTGGCACTGATATTTAATCTTCTAGTAACTATCCCATTCTTTATCACTAGCAGAATCCCAATTTGTTCCTTTTTCTTTTTGTGAGGTATTCAAGGAAGGAGTTCCTTGAACTCCCAGAGTTCTACATCCCAGAGGTGAATTTTAATTAGTCTATGACAATTATGGTGATATCATCCCCCACCCCACTTGCAATTCACTTAAGAATGGGCATGTGATACTTTCAAGCAGGAGAAGTCCACCAGGGACTTTCTGGGGTGAGCTTTTATTCCTGACAAAGAGATGCACAAGGAGAGACTGCCATTTTTCTGAGTCTAGATGTGATTATATGAGGACGTGGTGCCTGACATGACGGCAGCATTTTGAAACCATGCAGTCATGGACTGAGGGGTCACCCAGGAAGAAAAGCAACCAGCCAAGGATGGCATAGCAGGAAGCTATTAAAATATATAGGCTATAGACACAATTATAGTTACTGAATTAACCAACCAGGAACCCTGATACTACCAGAATTCTTGTCATATGAAACACTAACCTCCATCTTTTAAACCACTTTTGTGTATGAATTATATTTTCTGCAGCATCTTAACAGATACCTTTGTTAAATAAAGAAATGAGTGGGGAAAAATCAATAGCTTTTATAGACAGAAGCAATAGCCAGCTGGGGGACATAATGGTAAAGAAAGTTCCATGTATAACAGCAACAAAAATGATGAAATACTTAGGAATAAATGTGCAAAATGTGTAAGAGGAAACACTCCTGAAAGACTTGAAATTCTAACAAAAGTAGACTTGAACAAAACTATATGTTTTGGGATAAGATAACACCATGGCATAAAGATGCCAATTAAACACAATCCCACTAAAATATCAGCAAGTTGGTTTTTTTTTTAATGGAGCTAGACAAGTTGATGCTAGAGTTCAGAAGAAAGAACAAACATGCAGGAATTAGGCAAAAACACGCTAAAATATAAAACCTACAAAGGTGGACCAGTCCTACCAGATTAAACCATACTATAAGACTCCATAATTAACACAGAGTGCTATTTACAGACCAGCAGAATAGAATGGAATAGAATAGAATAGATCAGATCTAAGTAAATGTGGAAACAGTAAAGGTGGCATCATAAATCACAGAAGCAAAGGTGAACTTTATAATCAATGTCGCTGGACCAACTGGGCAACCACTTAGAAAAAGAATACCATTATATTCTTTTTTTTTTTTTTAAGATTTTATTAATTTATTTGACAGAGAGAGAGAGATCACAAGTAGGCAGAGAGACAGAAGGAGAGAGAGGGGAAAGAAGGCTCCCTGCAGAGCAGAGAACTCGATGCGGGGCTCGATTCCAGGACTCTGGGACCATGACCCAAGCCGAAGGCAGAAGCTTTAACCCACTGAGCCACCCAGGTGCCCCAAGAATACCATTATATTCTTATCTCCCACACACATAAGAATAAACTCCATACTGATCAGGAAAGTAAATATTTTTAAAAATGCATATAGAAAATAATTTTAAAAAATAAATTTTTAAAAATATGCTGAATGTCTCTATACACTTAGTGTAAAGGAAAGCTTTCTAATATTGGCAAAGTCCAGGGGCAATCAAAAAAATGATTAATAAATCTACATAAATTTCTTCAATTGCATGGTCAAATAACTTGCATGTCTAATTAGACTAAGACACTTGAAGCATATATCATAGATGAAAGGCTAATATCCATATTATATAAAGAGCTTTTAAAATTTGAGGGAAAAAGGACCAAAACCTTAACAGAAAAATTAGAAATATATATGAACAAAAAATATAATCCACAAAATGGATATAAAAGAGTCTTAAACATATGCAAAGATGTCATCATTTGCCATCACTTACAATTTAAGAAATGCAAACTATTCTTGAATATGATTTCTTACTTACCTGATTGATTAAAACTTAAAAGTCTGACAACACATTCTGTTGTGAAGCTGAGGGTGCTCCCATTTATTTCTGTGGGGAATGCAAATTGCAACAACTCTTTTGGAAGGGAATTTGAAAATATCAACAAAACTACCTATGCATTGACCTTTTGATGGTGTAATCCCATTTTAGGAATTCACCCTGACCAGACACCCCTAACAATATGAAAATACATATGCACATACATAGTAGCATTGTTTACAAATGCAAAATGTTGGAATTAACTTAAATGCCCAAATATAAGAGATATGTTGAATAAATAATGACATAGCCACACAACCCAGCACAATGCAGCAATAAAAAAGCATGAGGGGTGTTTCTAGGAGCTGACATGGAATGATTTCTGGGATATTTTACTGTTAAGCAAAGAAAGTCAGACACAAAAGAACGCTAACTTTCATGTCAGAAAGCAGGGTAAATAAGAAAACACTCATTCTGCAAAAGTATCAACCAGAAATGAAGGAGACAGCTCACCCAGAGGAGGTGGGTGAGAACAGAGCAGAAAGGAGAGGGAGACTGGGGGTGGGCTGGGGAGAATGACAGTTCTCTGATGTACCTTTTTTCAGTCTCCTCGTGTTATAATAATTAAGTCAACAAATGTCAGATTCAATTCCTTTAAAAATCACAAAATTATTACCTGGCATGATGTCTGCTGTTTCTGGATTTTCAGATTCTGAATAGTTTATTTATTTATTTTTTAAGATTTTATTTATTTATTTGACAGAAATCACAAGTAGATGGAGAGGCAGGCAGAGAGAGAGGGAGGGAAGCAGGCTCCCTGCTGAGCAGAGAGCCCGATGCTGGACACGATCCCAAAACCCTGAGATCATGACCTGAGCCGAAGGCAGCAGCTTAACCCACTGAGTCACCCAGGCGCCCTGAATAGTTTATTTTTTAATTCACTAAATCTTCTGCGAATTTACCATGTGTGGAATGCTAGGCTACGTACTATGAAAACGGGAAAACAGATAAAGCTACTGTAACCGCAAAAACCTTGTGTTCCACATAATGTCTTATGTAGAAAACAAACCAAAATATTACAGATGTACAGAAAGCTGAAAGAAAGGCAAAAAAAGAAGCAATCTCAAAATCAGAAATCTTATGGTATAGAAACAGTTTGCTGTAAGTATACAACTTAATTCTAATCTCTTCATTATTTTTTGCCATAGTTTCTTCTAAAAATTGAAGAGAAAGACATACTAAAATCATTAACACAATGTTAAAGAATGTAAGTCCAGTAATGAAGTAGAGAAACAGTTGCATGGGAAAGGAAGTTAGATAAATAGAAGCAACAATTTAGGGGAAAAAGTTATTGATGAACTACCAGAAGAGAAGTCAAAAAAGGAAAAAGCACTAAGTCACAGAGACCTTATTATCTAATGAAAAAGGCAGATCAGTTCATCAATTGAATGCTTTGCCCAACACTGATGAACCTGAGGTCTGTCATGACCTCTTGTAACACAAAATGCAATGAATGTCTGTATAAGTAAGCCTCCGGTAGTAAGGTTCTCCGTTACTTCCAGTGGAAAGCATTTCCAGCTAATCCACAATCTGTCAACCAGATTGGAGGTGACTGTTTCAAACACCCTAATATATAATTTTATTAACCTAAATAGTTCCATCAGGGCGCCTGGGTGGCTCAGTGGGTTAAGCCTCTGCCTTCGGCTCAGGTCATGATCTCAGGGTCCTGAGACTGAGCCCCACATCAGGCTCTCTGCTCAGCAGGGAGCCTGCTTCCCCCCCTCTCTCTGCCTGTCTCTCTGTCTACTTGTGATCTCTCTCTGTCTCTCTGTCAAATAAATAAATAGTTCTGTCAGTCGGAATTAAAAATAAACAAAGCAAGGTAAACAAACAAACACTGTGTTCATAGAAGCTGGAAACCCTGGGACTGCCTTCATATTCAGGAGGTTTCAGATCTGAAGGAGGAAAAGAAAAATGACCGAAAAGCTGGATCCAACAGATCCAGCAGACCCTAGGGTTCTGGTTCACAATGGACAGATGAGTTTGGAGGTCAAATAGAGTCCAGCCATCTGTTCAAAAATTGGCTGAAACATAGGTCACATATCCAGGATCAGAGCGAAAAGACAAAAGAAAGCAGATGTTTGATGAACTTCTAAGACAAAACATGCGACTCTCTGGATCAGATTTTACATGTAATAAAAGTCCATGAAAACCAAGTTATTTTTATTCTCTTTAATAATATCCTGCTTTACTCTCATGATTCTCGGGACTTTCATTCTGAGAAATGAGACTTATATTTTTTAAGTTGTTAGAATCCTGGCTTTTACTTTTATATTTTATTATCATTTAGATTCTTAATCTAAATATGACAGATGATAACAAAATATCTGATGATTGTTTTAAACTATGGAAAATGGCTAAAATGAGACAAAGCCGAAGATTATTGGGTCTTACTGTTAGTTATATACCCTCTTGGATTTTTCAAAATACTAATATCCACCTAAAACTAGTTGTTCCATGCTTAAAAGAATAAGAAAAAGTCCAAACCTAGTAAAATTCATAAATTCAAAGAGAGATGTGAATGGTAGTTAGTGGGACCAGAAGAAGTGATGTTACTTTTGCTGTGTTAATACAGAGATTTTTAGTTTATTTTAAATGAGCAGAGATTAAGGAAAATGTAGACCAAATCTATGGCAACATACCCTTTTTGAATCACCAGTTCACATGGCTGATTATTTCTGAGGTGGACACAGATCACAGGTCCATCAGAGGGTCTCACAGTGGCCAGTCAAGGAAGAAGAGCCCACTAAGCTTGCTTATGCAAGTCTCAGAATACACGCACATCAACCACATTTGAAAAAAAAAAAAACGAAGTTTACAGGGCACTCAGGCAACCAGTCTGAAAGCACACCATCACTGCACACGACACCCACTGGCCTTCTAGTCCAGTAGTCTCCTAGGCAAAACTGCCCCTCACATGGTCTACTCTCTAAGGAACTGGGAAGAATTGAGTTAGTATTGGTCTTATATCCTAAATTCTCCCACCCTTTTTACCTCATTAGAAAGCAATACAATTTCTGTCTCCTTCCCTCTCGATCACATCTTTTCTTCTAACCTTCCAAGTCCAGGCAATCAACAACTCTTTTTCTCCCTTCTTGGCCTTTACACTGTCTTTGACCTAGTAAATAACATTGCACTGTAGAACAGAGCCTCTACCAACGCAGAAGATAGTTACCCAGGAAGTTTATGTACATACAACTCATTATAACACAGAAGACTAAGCCAAAATGGCCATCAGATAAATTCCGTGTCTAATAGCACTATCCTACATTTACTTTATAGTCACTTCTGTCTGATTCTGATGACCGATTAGAAACCGCAAATTACATAGTCCGCTCCTTTGAAGAAGCAGAAAGACTGGAGCAGACCAGGCAACAGAACAGCTGCCTGATGCTGAAAGGGGCAGAGTCGGGTGCAGATCTGAGACAGAAGACCTCATGCTGGCCAGTCTTTGGCACAAAGGAAATACCAGTCGTTAATGCTGGAGGCAGTAACATCATAAACTCTGAAAATTGGGAAGGACCTGAGAAATCTAGTCATGACTCTTCCCATTGTAGGAACTTCTCCTACCCTATCCTACAGTGATGATCCAGTCACTGTATGAACGCAAGGACTGCCTCACTGCCGTAAAAGGAAGCCCATTCCATTTTGTAAAATGTTTTTTAGAAAGTGCCTTCTTTTTTTTCTTTCTTCCTTTCTTTTTTTTTTTTTTTTTGACAGGCAGAAATCACAAGTAGGCAGAGAGGCAGACAGAGAGAGAAGGGGAAGCAGACTCCCTGCTGAGCAGAGCAGAGAGCCTGATGCGGGACTCGAGCCCAGGCCCCTGAGATCATGACCTGCGCCGGAGGCAGAGGCTTAACCCACTGAATCACGCAGGTGCCCAAGGAAGCTCATTCCTGAAGACTCAAAAACTGCTTCTCTGTAACTCTGATTTCTTGATGCTGATTCATTTATTCAACTGGCACTTAGCAGTGTTTCCATAAAGATAAAACACATCGATAAAATCTTCATCCCTCTATAGAGACAAAGACACGAATAGGAATAAAAACAAAGCACCAACTGCCATTCCTTCCAGTTTCCCTTTCTTCATTCCCAAGTCTCAGTACCACTTACCTGAATCACACCTCCCAAGAAGGAAACAGCTGCGGCAACACCAATCCTTTGCAGCTCGAATTCTGACAAACCCAGTGTGCTTGTGTTACTCTGTGTGGTCAAGTTCTGGCTGCTCAGAGGGACAAGCCGTTCCACTGCGTTGGCTGATATTAAGGATGTCAAGGCGAAGGTGCCTAAGAGGGGGTGGGGGTGGGGGTAATCTTCTGTTAGTAATGGACTCAAGAATAACGGTTGGATTCCACCACTGAAGTTGAGCACATGGTGTAAAACTAAACAGATCTATTGGAAACACTCTTTTCAGCACCCTGACTCCTCCACCCTTCACTCCACTCCACGGAGGAAGCAGAAACTTTCCTACAGATACACACAGTCCTTCAACATATGACCACACCCAGCTCCTTGCTCTTCCCAGACCCTATGTACATTTTCCCACCACTCTGCAGACCTGCACAGAGTATCCTCAGGACAGGGGTTAAGATCACAGTTGAGGCTTGCATGCAAATCCTCTATTTATCAATAATGTGACTTAAAGTGCATGACCCTGACTCTCCATTACTTCACCCGTAAACTGCAGATGATAATACCTACCTTTCAGGGCTTGGGGGAAACATAAATGAGATGATGATTGTGAAAACCTCACTAGGCTCAGTGGTTAACTGTGAACTCTTCCCCTTCAGTATTAGCTCCATGCAACTCATTTCAGACTTCTGACTTCCAAAACTATAGGATAATAAATTTATCGTGTTTCAAGCCACTAAACTCCTGGTAACTTATTATATTGGAAATAGGAAACCAACGCAGTCAGTGACACAAACTGACCAGTGAAGAAATAGACACATACTTACAGGCTGAGATCTTAAGCACACAAAACAAATAGAAATGCCTCTATGAATATTTCTAGTTAAAAGTATTTTTATCATTATTACCTTAATATTTAAGATTAAGGTATCATTTCTGTAATAATAATAACTTACTAACTCTTATGTAGCAAGTACTAAATTAGACACTATACATTAATTATCTCATCTGATTCTAATTATAGTCATATTAATTTTTTTTATTTCACTATCCAGAAAGCAGCAAATAAGCCTTTGAAATGATGTCCAAGGTCATGCAGATAGCAAACAACAAATAAGACATATACTCAGAACCATCTCACTCTACAACCAAGCTTTTAACCAGTTTGTTCTATTATCAGATTATTTGTGATAGTTCACATTTTATTTAGTAAGGCAGAGATTGCCAAGGTAAGAGATATACTAATTAAAGGGCATTATATGTCTATTAGCCATTTGTATGTCTTCTTCGGAGAAGTGTCTATTCATGTCTTCCACCCATTCTCTGACACAGTGGCTAACTGAACATAATTAAAAAATTAAAAAAAAAAATGAACAAAGGGCATTATGGAATCTAGCTTGGACGAAACCTAAAAGATCATTGAGTCTAAGTATCAATTACATAAAAAATGTTTTTTAACATTTGAGTAAATAAATTCAATAGTTTTTTCTTTCCTTAAAGAGCTTACCTTCTCTCATTTCACTGTAAATTCAGAATGTATGCCCTTCTCTTATGACCTTTTTGCAACTTAAAAATGCAAAGAATTTTTAAAATAATCTTGATTACATAATAATATAGCAATAAGTCACAGTACATATTGAGTGAGGCACAGAGAGTTAAATGTCATGTTCTAATATTTGCTGAGGTTTTCAGAAGTAAAGTTAGAACTGCTTTGGAAATGTAATCAGTAACTAACGAGCATTTTAAAAAATTATTTATTTATTTGTCTTAGCATGCGAGATTGTGTGTATGCACTCGCACAAGCATGGAGGGCAGGGAGTAAGGGTCTTAGGCAGTCTCCGTGCTCAGTGTGGAGCCCCAGTGTGGGGCTTGATCTCATGACCTTGAATCACAGCCTGAGCTGAAACCAAGAGTTGCCAGCTTAACCAAATGTGCCACCAGGCACCCCTCTAATGAGCACTTCTGAGTCCTTTCCATTAGTAGCATGAGGAGCATAAACAGAGAGAGAAATTATTACCTGTGGCAACATGACGTCCCATTCCAAATATGGCATAAATGATGGCAGGAAACAGAGACCCGTATAAACCAAACACAGGATGCACGGATGAAAGAATCGCAAAGGCCAACCCTGTCAAGCAGACCCAGGTAATTAGGACCTTCTGAAAACTCCAAGATACAGTCCACTACAAAGCAGAATGGATATTTATTTTAGTGACTAAAGGAACTACGACTTAATTGTTCCACTCGCTCAATGAGATTCTAGAGTTACCATCCTAAGTAACTAGAAATTCCCTCATTTAGTTCATATTTAAATTTCAGTTCTAAAAACCATTATTTTGAGACCACTACCTTTTCCTTGGATTACAGAGACATCTATAAGAAAAGACTGGTCCAGAGAATCTTCCTGGTAAAAGTGATACCAACCTAAGGCAAAATATCTCCACACATACTTCGAGAAGCATTTCTACAGTTTTTTGGGGATCATTTTATCGGCACAGTAGCATCTGTGGGGTAGGCAGGACTAGCAGCATTACTGCTGACAAGGGTCAGGAAAGCTGGGGCAAGAAGGACACACACTCAAGGTTGCCTGGCTGGCCGCTGGCCGGCGGATCTCAGACTGTGTCACAGGAGCAGGGTGACGTGTGAACTGAGGCACTTCCCATCCTGGATCCCAACCTATTTCAGCTCTAGTTTCTTAGAGTGAAAAAAAAAAAAAAAGTCAACGTTGCTTATTCAAAGAGTAGGTAAGGAGTAACCCATAACTGTTCATTTTTATTCCTCATTGATACCACTGCCTATATAGTTTATATGTTATATACAAATAGATACTTTTCTTAGATGTGTCTAAATGAGCATTAGTGGTTTACATGTGACCAAAATACATGTGAGTACGAGCTCATTAAAGTGATCTTGCTAGTCATGGCTAGTTAAGCTAGGTTCTGACATATCCATCCAAGTCTATACAATTTATTGATAAGCATTTGATTGAACATAATGCATTTTAGAAGGCACAAAGGGACTTGAGGAAGGAGGTAGCATTAGAATCTAGATTACCTGCATATGAGGTTAATTCATTATTCACCCTATGGTTCTAGGATAAATACTTATTTACTCTTTAACTTTCAGTGTTTTAAAATTAAGTTTAAAAAATTTTTTAAAGAAATAAGCGGTAGTTATATATCAAATATTTTTTTCAAGCACCACAAGACATTTCAGCTTTAATTAAAATATATAAAATGTTTACCAGTGACCATCCCTTCTTTATTTTTAAAAACCCATCTGGGGGCACCTGGCTCATTTATTAAATGTCTGCCTTCAGCTCTGGTCATAATCCCAGGGTCCTGGGATCCAGCCCTACATCGTGCTCCCTGCTTGGCGGGAGGCCTGCTTCTCCTTCTCCCACTCCCCGTTTGTGTTCCCTCTCTCTCTCTGTCTCCCTCTGTCAAATGAATAAATAAATAACCTTTAAAAAATTTTTTTAACTTAAAAAAGTCTGTATTGCTATTTACTTACAATGTATTCCTAAATGTCTGGTAAAAATAAATAAAAAGTGATTCTAGATGGTTCAGTGGCAGACTCTGCTCTAGAATTTCATACCTGCAGGATAAGAGGCAGCATTCTGGATTTAGGAAGGACTATTTTAAGTGTTACCCCACCCTTCCCCCCAAAAAAAAGCCCCTCCTGGCATTTATAGCTTATGCAACTTTGTACAAAAATTGTACATTGTATCAGTCACACAGAAAGCTAGAAAATAACTTTTCCCTTTCATTTTCAGAATGAGTTACCTGAAAAAATTACCTATCAAGAGACAGAATGCTGAATGTTTCCAGGTAAGGAAAAAATGTGGCCCACATTTCAGAAGATCAACCAGATGTACTAAATCAAGGATGGGGGCAAAGGAAAATTGCACACAGCATCGTTAACAAAAGATGAATGAATTACATGCGCATGAAATTTTGATAAATGTGATAAATATCCACAGGCTAAGAGTTGCCTTATTTGGCTATGTTTGTATTCTATCTGCAACAGAAAATGTATAGACAGACCTAGAAGCAGTGAGATCCTCACCTCTTACCTAGTGAACAGCCAACTATTTATCTGTCAGCTTTATTAATTCCTTTCTCTCTCTCTCTCTCTCTCTCCCTCTCCCTCTTTCCAGTTTCCCTCTCCCTCTCTCTCCCTGTCTTTCTTTAATCCCCTGCAATATCTATAGATAGCAAAATCCATTCAAAAACAGAATTTCTTCAGACTTCATACTCTTATCAAATTGAAGTCAGGATAATCATGTAAAACATGTTTAATCCGAATCTTTAAGAGCTCTCTCAACCAATGTAAAATATTACTTCAGTAGATTCTACAAAAACAACCTCAAAAAAACAGAAATACTGTTGTAGCCATTTCCTTCCTCTCATCTGACACCGAAACTGAGCTTTCCCTTTGAGCAACAGTGTCCTTCCCCCTCAGCCAGAATCTGCTTTTTTGCTAAGACGGCAATGAGGAATGGGGGAACACAGATAAACAGTGCTTTAAAATACTCTTTCCACAAATCAGAACCATAAAACCCGAGCTGTCCTCCCACACACACCTCCAAAATGTACAGGGGCCTGGGTAAAGTCTGATTCATTTATTATTCTGGGTCAGAAAATAAGCCACATACACATTTTCATACACGCGCATTCACCCAGCTAAAATATGGTAAACACTTCAAAAATGATGAAAATATTAACTAGTTTGAGTCACTTACAAATTACCAGAATTATCTATACTCTTCTCCAAGTTTACGAAACAGGGTATTTAATAAATTAAGAACAGGATTACAACTCTCTAATTCTATTTGGGGAAGAAATACTGCAAATGCTAATAAATATCTGTATTACCTAATCTAACTTAGACTAGAAAAGAAGCAAGAGGACAAAAAGAAGGATCAAGAAATAAAAACAAAATAAATATCAGGCCAAAGGGTGCCAAAGGGGGATAGGGAAGAAACAGCAAAGGAAGGAGATACAGAAGGAAAGGAAACAGATAGGAAAGAAAGAGAAGCAAGGGGGAAAGAGAGAGGGGAGAGAAAGAGAGATTGGAGGACAGAGCCCAAAGCTTAAGGTCTTTAGAGGGGTGATTATTTCTAAAGATCAAAAATCATACATTGGTAAGGCAAGTCTGATGTAACCACAAAAGAATGGTCACTTTCTGAAGGACTGAAAGATGGATTTAAGAAAACATGTTTTGTACAGAAACAGAATGGACTCTTTATTCCCACATCAACACCATCCCTAGCTTCAGGGTTTGTGAACACCACCAGACTTTGAGGGGCCCTGAGCACGATGTCACACATTTCCCGCCATTCCCCTTGCCCCTGAACTCCAGGCCAGCTGCAAGGCAAATGGCTCCCCTACCAGTGCCTGACCCATGAGGGAGAGGCTGGTTGGTCACTCTTGAGTCTCCGCCTCTGCTCCTGATCTAATCTCTTGGTTGAAATGGCTAGAAAGTCACACTGTCACTACTGGTGAGAAAGAGAACTGTTTATCACAGAGAAGACAATGTTCGATACTTGAAGATACAGATTTTTATTTCTCTGTCAGCCATTTTATCCGGATTTACATGGTAGCAATTATTCAGAAAAATCCAAGAAGCCTGAAATTGCAAAAGATCACATCTAAAAATTAAGTAATGTGTTGGAAGTTGGGGATCAGGTGCTGGGGTTAGACATAGAGAGCCACTCTGTTGGAGCCTCCATGTTCTGCTGGCTTAGGGATTCACCTGTTTATGCTAAGGTCAGGCAGCTATTCCCCCTAAAACCGTGGTCAGTCTTTAAAAGCTCTGTGAATTGAGTTTCTATATGAAGTAATAACTGAACTGTCTCATTAATCTCTCCAATTTCTAGTATACAAGAAAGAATATATTTACAAAAATATCAAGAAGGCTGAACCCAGGCTGACCAGCTCATGGGAAGACCCCAGCCTTGGCGCCCAGCCTGCTGCTAACTGAAGCTGGTGCTAGATCGTTCCCCACTCTATGCAAATTAGAAAAAGGTGCCCCCTGCTGGATGATCAACACACCTTATTTGTGAGCTGTGACTGCCCCTTTAGAAAAGCATAGATAGCTTTCCCTTATCTTCTGCAAAAACAGGAAGCTTTTAGTTTGGTCAATCTCAAAAATATTCATTTCTCAAAATCACATTAAAGCACTGTATTCAATTTAAGTTGCTAAGCAGAAAACAAACGTTCCTTTTCAGTTCTAGATGCTTGGGCCCACAGACGAATTGTTGCCTTTGGATAAGATAGAGGAACTCTAGGATTTGAGATAGACGCTAATAATCTATTCAGCTGGGAGTGTGGGGGGAAGGTGGTGTTTCTCACCTACCCCCCTGCCCCCTGGTTTTATTTTAAAACTAAAGCCGAGATTCTAATCCTGGTTAAGTCATGCCACTTGATAAATTGTAGCATTATCCAAATGACACCCCCACTTCATAGGAGTAAAAGCCAGTAACAAAAGCTTAATTATTTCTTATAAATGCCTAGGGGCTGGCAGTGGAAGTGGTGGCAGTGTGATGTCATGAATATTAAGGATCAAAAGTAATTTTGTGTGCATTTCAGAACTTATTCTAAGCCCAGAATTGCTAAAGATAGAAGCACTTACAAGTTCTCATTCCAAAGAGTGAGGACTAAGCACCAGTAATCCCAGAAGGGTAAGAGAAAGTGTTTGGAATTTAGAGAAAGCACCAACAATAAAACTCAAAGAAAGGAAATGAAAGAGCCAATCCTGTGCTGCATTCCTTAATCACTGACTTAAGACTCTTATGACTAGCCTTTTTCATGAAAATGAAAGGGCCGCTTGTGTGGACAAAGGAAATGGAAGGCAAGGTGATCCTGCAGTACTTTTCCAGGTTAACAGTTACAAAGGAAAAAACGCTACATAATGAAAAAAGGTTTTGTGCGGTTCTGCTCTCCCTCCCTGTCTTCTTCCCTCACTGTCTCTCTCCTCCCCACCTTCTCCTTTTCTCTTTCTCTATTTTTATAGCATTTTTAAAAGATTTTATTTATTTATTTGGGAGAGAAAGGCAGACCAGGAGTCAGGTGGAGGGGCAGAGAGGGAGAGCGAGAAGCAGGCTCCCCGCTGAGCAGGGAGCCCTACGCGCGGCTAGGTCATGAATTGAGCTGAAGGCAGATGCTTAACTGACTGAGCCCTCTCTCTTTCTCTGTTTTAAAATAATCTGATATTTTCTGACTCAGAGAAGGTGGTAGAAATATCTAGAATGAAGACATCAGGACAGTAGGAACATAAGAACATTGAATCCTGGCAATCAGCCTAGCAACTACACATCTTAATGGAAATGAACGGAATAGTCATCAATCTGGAGACCATTAGATGAATTACGGTATAACAGAACTATGGAATATAATGTAGCTATGAATTAGACCCGTATCCATTAACCTGGAGACATGTCCATTATACATTGTTAGACATGACGAACAGGTTATAGGCATATATTTTTTATGTAATACTTTTAGGGAAAAATCCAAGAAAGAGGATTATACATCTTTTTACACATCTTTGAAACTTTTTTCACATTTTACATTGTTTATAAAACTATACAACTTACGCATTTTTGATGGAGACTTTTGAAAGCAACCTTAATATTATCCTTAATATTAGAGAAGTCATTACATTTTTTTCTAATGGAAGCAAGGTGATGAGATTTGTTTTTTAAGCAATCATTCTGGGGGTTATGTGGAAGACACACAAGACTGGTGGAAAGAATAACAGTTAGGGAGCTCCTGCCAATATCCAGGTAGTTGCAGTAGAGAAAGAAAGTACAGTTCCATCACATATAAAGGCACATTACACACAGTCAAAAAACAAATCAGTTCCCTGACCTGTGGCTTTAGCACAGAGCACTTTCTTCCTAGAACATGTCACAGGGCCAAAGGTGACTGACTGGATGTAAGTGGATGTAACAGGAGCCCGCTAACATCCTGGTTTCTGCCCGAAGAGACCGGGCAGGTCAGCATAAGAAGGCTGAAGGCCTGGTTAACACCAAAATTCCAAGAGTGAAGAAACTGCCAGATGCACAGGAAGAGAATTAAGAGAAAAGGGCATAAAGAAGCCAAGGCCGAAGTCTGTGGCAATTCCATAGAAACAGTATGCATGACAAAGAACAGAAATGTCCTTTGAAATAAATAAAATCTTAAAAAATAAAATGAAAAGTTGTAGGAAACCTCCTACATTGCTGGTGGGAATGCAAACTGGTGCAGCCACTTTGGAAAACAGGATGGAGTTTCCTCAAAAAAGTTGAAAATAGAGCTACCCTACAACCCAGCAATAGCACTACTGGGTATTTATATTTACCCTAAAGAAACAAATGTAGTGATCCGAAGGGACATGTGTACCCGAATGTTTATAGCAGCAATGTCCACAATAGCCAAACTATGGAAAAAGCCTAGATGTCCATTAACAGATGAATGGATAGAGAAGATGTGAGATATATATGTACACACACACACACACACACACACACACACACACATACACACTATGCAGCCATCAAGATAAATGAAATCTTGCCATTTGCAACCTGGATGGAACTAGAGGGTATTATGCTGAGCGAAATAAGTCAATCAGAGAAAGACAATTATCATATGACCTCCTTGATATAAGGAATTTGAGAGGCAGAGTGGGGGGTTGGGGGTTAGGGAAGGAAAAAAGTGAAACAAGATGGATCAGGAGGGAGACAAACCATAAGAGACTCTTAATCTCCCAAGACAAACTGAGGGTTGCTGGGGGGAGGGGGGTGTGGAGAGGGTGGTTGGGTATTGGGGAGGTATGTGCTATGGTGAGTGCTGTGAAATGTATAAACCTGACGATTCACAGACCTGTACCGCTGGGGTAAATAATACATTATATGTTAATAAAAATAATTAATAAAAAATAAGACAAAAAGCAAAAACAAAAAAGACAAACAAACACAAAAAGAAATGTCCTTTAAATTGGATAACAGAAGAGCCACTGAAGACCTATTCCCCAGCACTGCTGGGGAATAGGGGGCATAGGACCCCGGGGCAGGGGAGTGAAGTTTAAGGAATGGTCCTGAGGGAGGAGAGGCAGGAAACATGAACCAACGCCCAAGAAGCCTTATTAGTGAAGAGAAGAGAAAAAGGCTTGGGGCCAAATGGCGACAGGGATGAAGGAAAGAAGAGTTTGTTTATTTTCTTATTAGTTTTAAGATAGGATACACATGTCCCTTGGGCAGTCAGGGATTTTTGTTGTTGTTGTTTTTAGAGAGGGAGAGAGAGAGAGAAGAGGGGCGGAGGGAAGAGAGAGAGAATCCCAGGCAGCTTCCATGACCAGTGCAGAGCCCAGTGCAGGGCTTGATCCCACAACCCTGAGACTTTGACCCACGCCAGAATCAAAAATTGGATGCCTAACCAACTGAGCGATCCAGGCGCCCCTGGGCAGTCAGTTTTATGAGCCCAAAAAAGATAAATTTACAACATAAATTTAGTTACAAAGTTGAGTATTTATTTACACTGAGAAATCGTGCTAAATTATAAATTCTAAAAAGCTGACAAACTCCACGACTAAATAGCCATAAAAAATAATACACTATTTGTATTAATTAACTGCCTGATATATCTCTATACTTCTTTTTCCCCCTTATAATTTTAGGCTAGGATGTTCTTTGAACACTTCTTCATCTGACGACTTTTAGCATCTGATAGTTGCTATCAAGAGGAGGAAGATAAATCTGGCTTTCCTCTTGCACATCAGACATTTCTAATATATCATTTCAAGTGTTCTCGGCCTCGCCCGTCTCTCAGAGCTCTGCGGGGGCTGTCTGACTTCATGTGGTGCAATTTGACAGCTTCTCTTTTTCTCACCCTGGTGTTTCTCTGTTGACACCTGCTCTGTGATTCTGTTAATGCCCAGACTCCCACATGTCAGCTCAGAGGAGAACCCAAAGGGTGTGTCTTTGACCTGTGACAGAAAAAACTAGTGCATGCAACTTTCCTCATTTCTCCCAACTGAAAAATGGTCTGCAGATGCAGTCCATACCTTCTTGGGGAGCACGGCCCCCATGCCAGAGCCATGTGACACCCTTGGAGAGAGCCAGCCCCCTTATAGGCATCTCTCGCCCCCACTGTTTCTCCCTAACAGTCCCTCCCCCGGCCCTCTGGGCTTGCATTCCTTAAAGTTGCACAGAAGCTCTCTGACTCAGGCTCCAGCTGGGGGGAGAATCAGACTAAAGTCACCGTTGTGTATTTAAGTTTGTATTTTATTACTTGATAGATTAGAAATTTTTATTTTAGCTATGTAACTAGTTACTAAGATCACATGTAATTCAAACTGTCAAACTGAGAAAGCCTCTTTTGAGATTCTTGATAGCTGTAAGATTTCAGGGCATTTCAAGTTTTCTTGTGCAGAAAATTTAAATATGACTTGAGAACTGCTGACATTAATTACCTAGTTTCTTGATAACGCTCTTGTTATATTACTGTCCGATTAGTGTTATTTGATCTCTGTCAGTGTCAGCCGTTTGTGGCAACCTTATCTTAGCCAGATCCCAAAAATATCTGCAGTCATGCCAATGCCACCAGACAGAAGAGGAAGGGCCCGAGGGAAGCTGAGTTGGGAAGAGCCAGCGTTCTTAATTAACTTCTGTTAAAATATCTCACCTGGGAAATTCTGCAAAAATACATGACCATGTGAAGACAACTGACCCTGGAAGGAGCACAAGCAAAGGGAGAGGCAGTATTGAAGCGGACGGATGGTAAGCATGGCAATACAAGTATGATGTGTTTTGTATGTGAATTACCAAGGGCAAAGGGAGGACAATGAGCCTCCATGTGAGAGGAGTGTCCGGGGGGGTAATGCCCTTGCATCAGAGAGCAAGCTTTTATTTTTTTAAAAGATTTTATTAATTTACTTGACAGAGAGAGATCACAAGCAGGCAGAGAGGCAGGCAGAGAGAGAGAGAAGGAAGCAGGCCCTCCACCAAGCAGAGAGTCGGACGCGGGGCTCAATCCCAGGATCCTGGGATCATGACGTGAGCCTAAGGCAGAGGCTTTAACCCACTGAGCCACCCAGGCTCCCCAAGAGCGCAAGCTTTTAAGAAAGACGAACGAGTTGCGAGAATATCTTGTGAACATTTTGGAAGTGTGGATTTTTATTCCCTAAGGAAGAGGGGTTCCTAAGGATGCACTGGTAAAGGCTGGCCATGAAGCTATCACTGGGCATAACAAGCCAGAGAGGACACACACTGTGTACTAGAGGAAGGGAAGGAGAAGCAGAAGTGATAAAGGAAGGGTCTGATTTTTGTGGCGATGAAGAATCACAGGAACCAGAGGCAAGTGTGCAAGTATAAACTCAAATATATGCAACATATGCCATTTCTTTGCTTCTTCTTACTGTAATTATGGGGATGCTGAGACCCACTACTTAGGAAGAGAAAGAGACTGCAACAGTGGTCTCTGGTTTCCCTGTCTTGAACTGGGTCAGTATGAAGGACTTTCTCTGGATCACTTCCATCCTTTAATAATTTAATACTAGAGTTATTACCTAACTATATTCAAAACTGTAATTTTCAGGGTGGGGGAAGAAAAGAAGTAATCTTTGAACTTTAGTGACATAATTATATAAGTAAACGTCAGACCAGGCCTGTGAGATTATATCACTTTTCAGGCTGTAATGGTTTAAGTCATTTCAAAAATGGATCTTGTACAGCCCCCATGCTCAGAAAGGGTTAATTTACTCCTTAAAGATAGCCCAGCTACTTCTGGGAGGGCTTCATTAGCTCACCAGTTTCAAGTGGCTAAGTGTGTTAAGAACAAACAGTAAGGCCCCATGAAAATGGGGACCTGTTTGAGCAGAGGAAAAGCACACTTCGCTAATCCCTGGCTCCAGACAAAACCAAGGAGCCCTTGTCTGTGCAGACCAGCGCAAACAGCCACAGTCCAGGGTTGGCACTCCCGCCTCACATAATGCAGCCTCAGAGATGGGAGTGGCTTGGCCACACAAATTGTACCAGAGCAATAATGAGCCTCCTGTCTGCCCAGTGCCATCCTCCAGCAATGCCCCCAGTTTACACACAACAAGCTACATGAGAATGATCATGAACCCACCGGATACAAACAGTCTTCAGAATGTTCTCTGACCCAGTCACGGATGTAAGTGCTGGCTCATAGGCCTCCAGAGCCAAACAGAACAATACAATGAGCTTAAAATGTTAATTTGCTTATTTGGCACCTCTTCCCATTCCCTTTCGGATTTGTTTTCATTTCTGTTTCTGCTTTTTAACTGGGTAGACAGGGAAGGAAAGAGAAGTGGGAGAGAGACAGAGGACGTGCACATTCATATACTGAGCACCTGCAGATGTTCAAGGACATCTGTCTAGCAACTGGTATCCGTGACAGCTGGAAGGAAGACTTGAAGTACCATCCTGGAGAATTGGGAGGGCACCCTTGTTCTGTAAGATGCCTAGAATTTCTCTAACTTAATTGTTTCGGAAGACTGTGGGCAACACTGATTATTTTCCATCTTCTTACCTTTCTTTTACCTCCAAGGAGCAGGACTCAAACCTAGGCATAGGACCTAGGCATAGGAGGGCATCTACCTTGAATGAAACACATACAAGGGGCCATGCACTTGAGGTACAGCAACTAACAACCCAGGTGAAAATCCCTGCTTTTCTGGAGTTTACGTTCTCATGGGAAATAGAAGACAGCAATCATAGCAACAAAATAACAGCATTTATTAAACACTTCTTTGGTACTAGATACTGTCCTGAGTACTTTATTATCTCTCATTTAGTCCCCAAAGTAACTCTATGTACTAGGTGTTAGTATTCCCCTTGTACATACAGGAACAAGTAATCTTAGAGCAGCTAAAGAACTTGACCAAGAGATGTAGAATTCAAAATTGAGATCTTTCCGATAGTTATCCTGTGAGTACTTAAACCTTTTACTGTGTACCCAAATTCACCTTCAGTTTCATTAGAGATAGAAAGGACCATGGGATATGAACTATAAGGTTCTTGCCTGAAACAATTACATGTGCAGTTTATAGAATGATCAGTATGGTAAAAGGTCAGAGATGACAGAGAAATATGGGAGCCCTAGTCCCAGAAAGTTTTTTTGAAAGGTAAGAATTGAAGTGGGGGTTGAGAATAGAAAGAATTTTTTCCCACAAGTTGCCCTCATTCCTGAAGAGTTGTGAAGCATTTTGTTTTGGTACATCTGAGTTTATCAATAAAAATATTTTCCAGGGGCAAGTGGGTGGCTCAGTGGGTTAAGCCTCTGCCTTTGGCTCATGATCCCAGGGTCCTGGGATCAAGCCCCGCATGGGGCTCTCTGCTCAGCGGGGAGCCTGCTTCCTCCTCTCTCTCTCTCTGCCTGCCTCTCTACCTGCTTGTGATCTCCGTCTGTCAAATAAACAAATAAAATCTTTAAAAATATATATATTTTCCAGGGTTCCATCAAATTTCACATGATTGGTTTATTCTTTAAGTCCTGGGAACTCTACATTTCATAACTACATTTTACCATGTCAACCACACTCTTCTTGGTACTCTAGTACTCCCGGGGCACTATGATGCTCAGGGACCGTGACTTCTCATTCCCCTTTGCTAGTTCACAGCCGCTGAAATGTCAGTGTTCCCCAAAGTTGCTTTCTTTCTGGTTTCTTTTTTTGTTCTATGAACTAATGATGAATGATCCCATCCGACCCTATGAATATAATCTTTCCTGAAGGGAATTTCTCCTAACTAGTCATTCCTAACTAGTCTCTTGCCTCTGCCAAACATGTTATAGAAGCTGCTGCCAGAGTGATTATTCAGTGACACAAACCTTTGTCACACGCTGGCATCCCTCAGGATCCATCAATGCTCTCCGTCGCCTTGGAAAATAAGCCCAAACACTTTATCCATGTTACTGAAGCCTTCTGTGGTGTGGGCCCTTCTATCCTCTCCAGCTACAACTCCCACTGAATGAGATTACTGATGACTGTTTAAATGAACTGTTCTTTTATTCTTCTTATCTTTTCATATTTTTTTTTCTCCTGTCTGTAGTGCCCTTCATCTATGGACTACCTGGGAAACTATAGTTTAGCCTTCAAGACCCAAAGTATAGTTTCCCCCTGAAAATTTCCTTAACTACAAACCTCAACCCTACTCCAGCAAAACTTGATCATGCCATACAATGCAACTGTATATTCTTCAATTATATACTACCAAAATTATTACAATTATCTAGCTTTTGTATCTAGGACTCCAATGAGATTGTGAGATCTATTGTTAAGGCAGAGAATAAAAACTATTTCCATTTATAAGTAAACTACTAGGTGTCAAGCAAGGTAATGGGATCTTTTTCATGAGGCTCTGATAAAAACAGGAAGGGTCCTAGAAATGAAGTGATACATTTACCCAGATTTACCAGATACCCATTTACCCAGGATCTGAGGAGACAAACAAAGGATCAGAGACAAAGAAAGGTACTAGTTACAAGGTAGATGGAGACATAAGCAAGGTCAGGTAGTCAAGAAACTATAGACAGTCCAGGAAATTAGGTTAATAAGTGGTTCACTGTGGAGACCAGTACCAACCCAAAGGTGCCGAAGGCCAGTTTTCAAGGAGGTCCTAACCACATTGGGCAGAGTATGACTGCGAGTTTTGAGACTTCTCATACATCCCGATGCTCTTTCCCCTTGACCGTTCTACCTGAGTAAATCTAAACAGGAATTGTCCCCTGGCATCTTTCAGTGTTTTTTTCTGAGTACCACATTTCCTTAACACCCATGTAGAAAACACTAGACCACGAGCAGCAGAGTGCAAGAAATTTCGTCCCACATTACATTAATTGCTGGCTCATGCTTCTGCCTTCTCTTCTCCAGCCAGGTGTATTTTCTCACTGCCTTCACTGGGCTCAAGCCCACCCACCAAAATTTGAAGCCTGCTCATATACTGGGTAGAAAATTAGAAAAGACACTGAGATCTGTCCATGCTGCTGGCTTCCTAGATTGTAACGCAGACCCTTTTTACCCGGAACCTTGGACCAAGGTCCTAATCCTGCATTGCTCCTGGGTTTCATCTTAGCTTCTAACACTTTATTCCCCAGTTTTACCTTTTATCCTGCTCTCACTGGTGGACATCCAGGTGCTAAACTTTCCACCCACCAGGATGAATTTGCATCTCCCACCTCACCTTCCTGAACTTGACTTCAGTCCTACCTTCTCGAATGGCTTGATTCTTTTTTTTTTTTTTTTTTTTAAAGATTTTATTTATCTATTTGACAGAGAAAGATCACAAGCAGGCATAGAGGCAGGCAGAGAGAGAGAGGAGGAAGCAGGCTCCCCGCTGAGCAGAGAGCCCGATGCGGGACTCGATCCCAGGACCCTGAGATCATGACCTGAGCCGAAGGCAGCAGCTTAACCCACTGAGCCACCCAGGTGCCCTATCCCCCTCTCTCCTGTTACAGCTCCAACCTCAGTTCAAACAATGGAGCAGTTCTCAGACCTCTTCTCCCTACTGCCCTCTACCTCCCAAGAGAAGGGCTACTAATTGGAGAGGTGAAAGCTGAACGCTCCGATGAGGACACATTTCTCTCTCTCTTTTTTTTTTTTTAAATTTTAATTCCAGTATATTTAACATACAGTGTTAGTTCCAGTTATACAATACAGTGATTCAACAATTCTATATACTACTCAACATTCATTGTGATATATACTCTTAATCCGAAAAGACAGATTTCTTGATGGGCAAAAGTATATCCACACATGTATGTTTCTCTCTTCTACTATATCCTCTTCTATGCTCCTAATATGATAAAAAGACCAGGGCCTGCCTCAAGGTAAGCAATGATACATCTTTCTCTCACTCTCTGGTCACAAGCACATCTAAACCTCAGTTCTAGGTTGATTTTTGACACAATCCAGCTTAGCTAGAGCTGCACTTTAAGCAGTAATGCAGCAGATAATGTGGGACACTGGTTGCCTTCCCCAAAATGTTACCTGTGTACATAGTTCCCTTGAGATCCTCTCCAGAGAAAGAATGATGAGCAGGACTTGATTTCTTAAAATGCCATTTCATATAATAATACCATATGTCTATACAAATCAAGTCTTGCCAGCTGTTTAAGACTGCCACTTGGATCTCTATATTTGCTCAGTTTTTACCACCAATTGATTTCATGTTATGTTATATAGATGGGCTTGTACTACTTCTCATGTTCCTAAATAAAAACACATTCTTTGGCAGCTGCCTAGCTTAAACAACCTACTCACAGCAGAAAGTGGCTGAAACCAATACTCTACAAACTTTCATTAAGAAAATGTTCCCACCCTTATGTACCCACACCAGATTGAGATCTTTAAGGCTGAATAACAAGATCATATTCTCATATACTTTGTACAAATTTCTGAAGAAGGGAAAATAACAAGGCCCTTGTGGGCTGGATTGTTGTCTTATACTTCTCTGTCTCTTTCCAAGAACATAGCAAAATACTGTGTATTCTTTCAAGTATGTTTTTTAATAGAAATGAATAAAGCACCCTAGGAAGACAGATTAGTATTCTTGAAAACAAAATAATTAGGTGGCAGTAGGTACTTCCAAGAACTACACATAAGAAATCAAACCCAAACTGTGTGGGTAATGATGAAAGTTTATTTCCCTCTGGCAACTGGTTTGTGGTGGTCTTAGAATTGTTATTAGCAAACCACAGTATAATCAACTGTCTGATTCACAGCATCAGTGGGCTCAGGGCTAAGCAATATCACAAGTGGGTCTCCCAGAGTAAATTTACATATATTCAAGAACCACAACTACAGGCAAACAAAATTCCTATAGACACACATTCTCTAGGTTCACAGAAAAGACTGTAAATCAAAGATCATTGGTTCTAATCACTCGAAAAGTTAAGGCAAATCATATCATTCTTTCACACCATACATAGCTTGTTATACAGGTGAGAGCTCAATAAGAGTGAAAATAAAGAAATTACCATGACCAAGAAGCTTCAGGATGAACAGACTAAAAGCTGATAAAGCAGAAGGAGTAAGAGACTGAAAGTTTCCATGGGGAGAGTAGTCAACAAAAGCAGAGTGAACATAAGAAAATTTGGTCCTGTCTTCTCAATTATGATTTTTTCCAATGTCAACAAACATTTGAGTACCTACTAGGCGATAGGAGCTGAAAGGGTTTCCCAGGACTCAGGACTTTCATTGCTGAAACCAGGATGGTTGATCACTCGAGACTATAAATAGCCCCTGTCCTCGAGGAACTTGAACTAAGGGGGGAAATCAATACAAATTGCAAACGAATGCAATAGTTTAGCGGATAAGTGAGAGTACTATGGGGGAACAAAATCTGTAATTCTCAACCCTAGCAACTCATTTTACTTCACTTTATTATCAGTTGAGGAAGCTAACTAAGGCCCAGGAAATTAAATGATTTTCCCTAAATGAAATTCCCCCAAATTCTAATTTAGTTGGTCTAGCAGTTGAGAATAGGTTTTAAATGCTAAAAGAGATTCTTCTTTTTATTTTTTTTAATTATGTTATGTTAGTCACCATACAGTACATCATTGGTTTTTGGTATAGTGTTCCATGATTCACTGTTGGCATATAACTCCCAGTGTTCCATGCAATACATGCCCTCCTTAATACCCAACACAGGGCTACCGCATCTCCCTCATCCCCCCTACTCTGAAACCATCAGTTTGTTTCCTGGAGTCCATAGCTTTTCATGGTTCATCTCCTCCTCTGATTATCCCCCCTTTATTTTTCCTTTGCTTTTCCTCATGTCCACCCTGCCATTCCTTATGTTCCACATATAAGTGAAACCATATGATGATTGTCTTTCTCTGCTTGACTTATTTCACTCAGCATAATCCCCTCCAGTACCATCCATGTCAATTCAAATGGTGGGTATTCATCCTTTCTGGTGGCTGAGTAATATTCCATTGTATATAGGAACCACATCTTTATCCATTCATCTGTTGAAGGGCATCTTGGCACCTTCCAGAATTTGACTATTGTGGTCTTGTTGCTATGAACACTGGGGTACATGTGTCCTTTCTTTTCACTACATCTGTATCTTTGGGGGTAAACCCAGTAGTGCAATTACTGGGTCATAGGATAGCTCTATTTTTAACTTTTTGAGGAACCTCCATACTGTTTTCCAAAGTGGCTGCACCAACTTGCATTCCCACTAACAGTGTAGGAGAGTTCCCCTTTCTCTACATCCTCTCCAAAATTTGTTGTTTCCTGCCTTGTTAATTTTTGCCATTCTAACTGGTGTAAGTGGTATCTCAATGTGGTTTTGATTTGAATTTCCCTGATGGCTAATGGTGTCGAACATTTTTTCATGTTTTGTTAGCCATTCATATATCTTCTTTGGAGAAGTGTCTATTGATGTCTTCTGCCCATTTTTTGACATGATTATTTGGTTTTGGAGTGTTGAGTTTGAGAAGTTCTTTATAAATCTTGGATACTGGCCCTTTATCTGTAATGTAATTTGCAAATATCTTCTGCCATTCCGTGGACTGCCTCTTGATTTTGTTAATTGTTTCCTTTGCTGTGAAGAAGCTTTTTACCTTGATGAAGTTCCAAAAGTTCATTTTTGCTTTTGTTTCCCCTACCTTTGGAGATGTGTCCTAAAAGAAGTTGCTGAGGCCAATGTCAAAGAGATTACAGCCTATATTCTTCTCTAGGATTTTGATAAATTCCTGTCTCACACTGAGGTCTTTCAGCCATTTCAAGTTTATCTTCGCATATGGTGTAAGATAATGGTCAAATTTCATTCTTCCATATATAGTTGTCCAATTTTTCCCAGAACCATTTATTGAAGAGACTATCTTTTTTTCCCTTGAGTAATTTTTTCCTGCTTTGTCAAAGATTAGTTGACCATAGAGTTGAGGGTCCATATCTAGGCTCTTAATTCTGTTCCATTGATCTATATATCTGCTTTTGTGCCAGTATCATGTTGTCTTGGTGATCACAGCTTTGTAATATAGCTTGAAATCGGGCAACATGATGCCCCCAAATTTTTCAACATTTCCTTGGCAATTCAGGGTCTTTTCTGTTTCCATATAAATTTTAAGATTGTTTGTTCCAGCTCTTTGAAAAATGCCACTGGTATTTTGATTGGGATGGCACTGAAAGTATAGATTGCTCTGGATAGCATAGACATTTTAACAATGTTTATTCTTCCAATTCATGAGCATGGAATGTTTTTCCATCTTCTTGGTCTTCTTCAACTTCTTTCATAAGTGTTCTGTAGTTTCTAGAGTAGAGATCCTTCTTTTAAAAGATTTTATTTATTTATTTATTTATTTATTTATTTATTTGACAGAGAGAGAGGCCGCGAGAGAGGACCACAAGCAAGAGGAATGGGAGAATAAGAAGCAGGCTTCCCGCTGAGCAGGGAGCCTGATGTGGGGCTCAATCCCAGGACTCTAGGATCATGACCTGAGCAAAGGCAGACACTTAACTACTGAGCTACCCAGGCACCCCTAGAGTACAGATCCTTTACCTCTTTGGTTAGGTTTATCCCGATATAGCTTATGGTTTTTGATGCTATTGTAAAGGGAATTGGTTTCCTAATTTCCCTAGTATATAGTATAATTCCCATTATACTATATAATGTATAGTTACATTATAGGAAAGCAACTGATTTCTGTGCATTGGTTCCACATTACTGAATTGCTGTTTGAGTTCTAATATGCAGCCAAGGTTAAGAACCACTGAGCTACAGGGTCATGATCCAGGGTCCTGGGATCGAATCCTGCATTGGGCTCACTGCTCAGCGGCAGGCCTCCTTCTCCCCCTCTCTCTCTGCCTGCTTCTCTGCCTACTTGTGATCTCTGTCAAATAAATAAATAAAATCTTAAAAAAAAAAAAACACAACACTGAGCTAAACCCAGCCCTTATAGATGCTAAGATACAATCAGGTGAAGATATAATCTATATAGAGTGAATCCAGGGGGAAAGGCTATGCATTTAAGAAGAATCAGTATGTGCAAATGTCCTGAGGCAAAACAAGCATGATCCTTTAGAACACTAAGCAGTTCAGTGTAACCAGAATATAGGGTGAATAAGTAGTGATGTGGTTGGAAAACTGAGATCCAGATATTGAGCAGCTTTCAAAAACATCTTCAGAAGTACAGTGCTATCTAATGAGAGAAAGCTATTTATAGCCATAATTACCTTCTAAATAGTGTATGCTTTTATATTAAATATGTTGTTCTTTGAATACTTATGAATTTGGACAATCATGGTGCCATGAGCTGAGCCTGAGAACATCCTGCCCTAGTTCTGATGAGACTGAATAAGAGGAATGAAGTGGTACTAATGGAAAAGAATAGCAAGTGTTGGGGAATATGATAAATTGGAAAGTCCACGCCCATAGAAAGGGTACAAGCACCAAAAACTTCAGCCGACGGTGTTCATTTAGAGATATGAGTCACTTGTTTTTAAATGATTACATTTAAATAAAGGGGGAAACCCTCTCAGTTTTAGAATGAAGTCTTCTGATATTTGAATGTCAGCTCTCAACATGGTACAAGTTAATAAACACACACCTGAGTTTCAGTTCCATGGACACAGGAGTGAAGTGATGAGAGGAAAGATGGCTGGGGAAGTGTGAGAGAGACCAAAGAAACAAGGGTGTTCTATGGAGTCAAACCAAAAAAGGTCCAAAAGCCACTGGCAAAGGTGTAGCCGAAGGAATTTAAGACAAACATCCCCATCTAACTCAAAAAATTTTTGTTGAAGTTTGAAATAAAGAATACAGAACAATACTATAAACAAGAAGACATTCTAACTGGCATGGAAGAAATGATGGTGGCTTTTAATTAAGATAAAAGCATGGGCTCAGGAGCCAGAAAGACAAATATTAGAACACTACCTCTATAAAATTAATTAATTAATTAATTAATTAATTAATGAAATTTTAAAACTTAAATAGTAAATGCTCCAGATTTGAGCAAATATGCCTTTAAACTCCTTCTGAGAGAAAACTTACATTCTTTCTCTGTTTTTGGAGATGGAAATCTTATTATGTACTTAAAATGTAAATATCCAAGAAGATAACTTCCAGCTAAAGCAACCCTGTACAACTGCCTAGGGCTGAAAAATAAAGTAAAACAAAAGAGGCTTTTTGGGAAAAAAAAAAAACCCTCTGCTTTATAGAAACTGTACTACTTGGCACTACAAACAAACTAATCCATTTTCTTTCACTAGTAAAATACAGATAATCATAGTATCAAACTCTTAGATTATTCTGAAGTTTAATTAATATAATACGCAATGCATGTTTAGGACCATTTGTGGCATATTTTAAGCACTCAGCAAATAAAACAGTACCTGTTAAGTACAATAGTACAATATTAATACCGAGGTCTAATATCTAATTAATATCTATTAATACTATTAATACCAATGGTCACAAGGGCAATGGACATCAGGTATATTTAAGAGATGTTAAGAGGAAATTTAGAGAACCTCCTCAGCTGAATACAGTTGTTAAGGGGGAAGGGCAGTAAGGATCATTCCCAGACTTCTGGTATAGACAACTGGGTAGATGGGGGTGACTCTCCGTATCATATAGAATAGAGGATAAGGACTGATTTTGAGAGGGGAAAGTCATGTGTCCAGCTGTAAATACATCCCTGGGAGATATTAAGATGATGTTTAATAGGTAGCTAGATATTTACATCCAGGACAAAAAAAGAGATAATTGTGCTAGAAATATATCTTTACAACTCACCAACAGAAAAGTGGGAACTGAAGCCACAGAAATGGATTAGCTCACAAGAAACAAAACGTATAGAGAAAAAGATGATTGAGAACAAAGACTAGACGAATAGGCCATTGTGTTTTTTATTTATAGAAATGGTGTGAAGCTGAGACAGACCTATGCTGCTGAGCTCATGGCTACAGAGGGACGTAGAGTCATGCCTGGTGGGCAGACATCTCTAGTGTCAGAAAAGTTAGAAGAGCTCCTGGGAGGCCGCCTTCTCTTGGGCTTAGAATGGCAAAGGATAGATATGCACAGTGCTGCCCTGAGCAGGGGTGGTTAGGATTAGAGATGGCATTTACTGTCATTGAGGACAGCAGAGCTGAGAATGAAGGGGAATAAACGGTATGAAGATGAGTAAGCCTGGTTACAGACCTGCGGCACTCCACTTTTCACTTTTATTGCCTCCTAGCCTCTAGTAAAGTCTCATCCAAACATCTGAAAATATCTGATCCGCGTGCTCCCTCTGCCACACGGTACAAGTGGTACAAGCTATTGTTCATTGATGCTCAGGGCCAGTGTTCAAACACATCTCCTCTCCCTCTTTCCTCTGAAGCAAGTCTAAGGGAGGCAGTGAGATGCTCTGGAGGAAAAGAACAGGAGCCCCACCTCCCAGGGGCAGAGCCCTCTTCCGCTCTCAACCGGAATCTCCCGGTTTTTATTTCATCAGCAAGGTGACATGTTGTCATGGGAAGGGGCACCTGAGGGGTGGATGGGAAGGGAGGCTAGGGCATTCTGTTGTCCAGAGTCAGTCCCAGTCCTCCTCAGGTTATATCTGTTCTAGTCGAACAAAACTGAGGGATGGAGCCTGGCGTATATAGATTTGAACCCCTTTTAAGCTGCCCATTATCTAGTGTTCTGAGCCTCAAACTCCTCTTCTCATAAAAATAAAAAGTATACTGATATTTATTGTGCTGGGTTCTGTAGAATTAGAAAAAAATTGTGTGATACATTTAAATTTAACAACACTCAAATGTGTAGTTAAGGTGATTAGAAGTAACCCAGCTTAAACCTAATTAAGCAATTAAAAATATGTGTTTGTACATGCAAGTAAAAATTTGAAGGTATACTAGCTGTCATGAGGACTGTTTCTCTCTGCTATGCTCTTTGCCGGGCTGGCTTCATTTTCCAGCTGTGGAGATCCTGGGAAGCTACAGAGGCACAACAGCCTCCCTGCCAGCAGTCCCAGGACAAACAAAGGTGTCTCTTCTTGAAAGGTCCACACATACGCTGGGATCCAGACTGATAGAACCATTTGGCCATCTGTATTACCATTCTCATTTTAAAACAAAAAATGACTGACTTACTGCATCGTAAATCCACGCCCTTGTGTGTAGGTGGCAGATCTCTTCCCTGAACCAGTCGCGGGCCTGATGTATGGGATTATACCAACTACCATGGCTTTAGCCGTAAGCCTTCCCCTGAACTAATCACTGTGTCTGCATCCAGTTCTCAACACTGATGCACAATAGAGTCTGGGACAACTTAAAGAAGAAAAAAACATAATGCCTCGATGTCTGGGAACCCCTCCCAGGAAGTCTGATAATAGCTTGATAATGGGACCCAGGTATCCACATTCTTTGAAGCTGCAAGGTTGAGAATCTGGTTGAGGGGGACCCAGCCTATAACTGGCCTTGACTCCAACATTAGAGTCAAAATTCCAACCTCATATACACATATACTAAACCACATATGCTAAAAATGGATATAGTCACTAGCAAAAGTAAGAATGGATCCTAGCTGGTAAAAATAGAAGTCTATTCATATATAGGCCACACAATTTATCCTCACACTCACTGCCGGTCTATTTCATTGGAAACCTTGCTAAGGTCTGACGCACTAAAAAGGGAGGTCATGATTCTTCCATGCGAACAATTCTAAATATTACCAAGAGCATTACTTTAAGGGCAGAAGTATGTAAATGGCCCTTTACTATACAGATCATCATCTTTTTTACATTTAAGAAAAATAAAAAGAAAACCAGAAGTATCGAATGAAGTCTGGAGTTATACTGTGAGGATGGGTCATGGGATAAAAGGAAATGGAAAAGAAAAGCCAGCAAAGAGTTACTAGCTTGTGGGCATATTTGTATAAGGATCAGGACAAGTATACTTTAGACTTACATAGCAATATTTTGCTGCCCTTGTTTCTGAGAAGAAAAAAGTTACTAGCAGGAAGTAATAGTCTAGGGGGTTAGGTTAGAGAGACGTAGCTAATGCCAGGATTCTGAATCCTCAAGGCTAAGACCATGCAGCAAAAAATTCCCAGACAAGCCTTTCATCTTCCCAAGGCGGTATGCTTCAGGAATTTCCCCTTATTGTTCCACATGTCCCTAAGATGCCCTCAGGAGTGCAACGAAGCTCAGCTTCCACACATATGTTTCGGTGCCAGTAATGCCACACATTCTGCATAATTATAAGGAATATCCATCTTTTGTCTGTGGCCCAAAACACTGTGGTTTGAACATCAGGCAGCCCTATGGCAGCATAAAATTTTCATGGCTTGGGAACACGATTTCTAGGTGATCCCTTGGAATGCAAGGCAAAACATTCTCATATTCCCTCTCAGTGGATTAGCTTCTTACGTGGCAAGTCATGCAAGTTAGGGCTCCGCCCTGTCTCAGTGCTTGAGTTTTCAGGTTGGAAACAAAGAACCTACCTCCCCGCAAGTGCTTGCTTGGGCTAGAATGTGGTCCAAATACCCTAGAGACCACAGCCTTTAGTGCTTAGCTCGCCCACCATGTCTGGGACATGTTTTAAATCAATGACTTTCTCTACAATGTTTGCTCATCTTCAGAACACATTCTGTAGTGAGGTCCCACAAACGATCCGTTAAAGGAGATTGTGGTAGATACAAACTCTAATGGCTTGTACCTAATGGTAATGATAAGAGCCTCCAGATTCGTTAAATAGTTTTATTTATTTATTTTTTAAAGAGTTTTAAAAGACAAATTGTTTCTAGAAATACTTGAAACGTGCCGAAAGAGGGTCTAAGGTTTCTCTTACTTTGCAACGAGGACACCCATACTTTCATTGATTTACTTTGAGGAGGTGCGAGCTCCCCTTTTAGCAGTCTGGCAGAGCCTGTGGACGCCTTCCCAGAAAAATAATTAACAGAGAATACAAAGGATTATAAAGAAATAAAGTCTACTGGAATACATTAATCCAGGTACGCAGACCTAAGGGTTCTGTGGTTCTAAGTTAAGAACCTAATCCTACGTAATCTCTCTGTAAAGGTTTTGTTTAGGGATGAGTTCAGACATTCATGGGCCTGGGCAGGTAACAGGAGCACTAGCAGGAAGGGTGGCTTGGCACAAGTGAGTAATGAAGAGTGTGGCAAAATGCAAAGTGTGTGCCCTGTCTAAAAGGGGTCCCCTCTCTGAAGTCCAAAAGATTTTTGCCAAATGGGAATGTGGACCCTTGTATGGCCATGTTTTCCCCCTTTCTTAAAAAAATCTTTTTAAAGAATTTTTTTTAGAAATTTATTTATTTGACAAGGAGAGAGATCACAGGCAGAGAGGCAGGCAGAGAGAAGGGGAAGGAGGCTCCCCACTCAGCAGAGAGCCCGATGCCGGGCTTGATCCCAGGACCCTGAAATCATGACCTGAGCCAAAAAGCAGAGGCTGTAATGCACTGAGCTGCCCAGGCACCCCCATGCTTTCCCCCTTTTCAAGAGAAGCCAGGCATCTGGATTTATATATGAACTCTTCATATTTGTTGATGTTGGCTGGAGAAAATATTAGCACTTTTGGGGACAAAGGAAATCTATTTTTTACCATATTTGTCTGGAGGGCTGCACATCTGTAACCTCAGCAAAGTAAGAGGAATTGGAAGAAATTAATTACTCATATTTGTAATGTACTTTTTACTAGTAGTATTTCTGTTGCATATATTCTGAAAATCTAAGAACGTTAATGTCCTCCCTCGAGTGGTAAAGTGCTACTATGGGACGATCTGAGGCAGCAGGAGCTAAATTGTTTTGTATACTTCCAACAGATATTTATTGAAAACCTACTCTATGTAACAGGAAATATACAAGTTGGTAATAACAGGAAGATTAAAACATTATCTTTGTTTCCAGAGCCTACAGACCAGTGTGGAAAGGGCTCTATCGAAATATTATAATACAATCTGTTAAGCCCTATCATAGAGATACCTAAAAAGTACAGAGGGAGTAGGAGGGAAGAAAACATGCATCTTCCCAGGAGACTGAGAGGGATTCTCAGAGGAGAGATCTCTTTGAGTAGACCTTAGTATCAAGGGGCCCAGATTATTAATGATCTAATAAATTGTTCAGAAGAACTGGACTTTTATTCTAGAAGAAAGAGAGGATTGAAGGTTTTTGAACAGAGAAGTGCTGTGTTCAGACTTTTATGATCATTCTGACTGCAATACAGAATATGGCCTACAGGAGGAGACAAGGGAGTAGGAAGGCCCACAGAATAATGACTGCAATGGCTCAGACAGTGAACTAGGCCTCAGCAGGAGGCATGAAGAAGACTACCCCGTTGGAAAGATAATCGGGGACTGGAAATAACAGAACCTAGGGGCTGACTGTGTGATAGTGGCTAAGTGGCAAAAGACAGGAAAGATTTGGAAATGGCTCTTGGGCCCTGCTGTGAGACACAGTCTAGTCTAAGATTAGAGCCTAGTCCCTGGAGCCTGACTACTTGAGTGCAAATCCTAACTCTTTTGCTGTGTGACTTTAAGCAAGTGACTTATTCTCTCTGAACCTCAGCCTTGTATATGATGTCAAATATTCTTACAACAGTGTTTACATGCATGCCTAAAAATTACTGCTATTATTATTGATTATTATAATTCTGGTTAGGATGGTGGTGTGATTCAGTTTGTTTTCAAAGACTAAATGTTGCATTTGAAGCGCTTTTAGAAGGGTATGTGTTGTGTTATATGCAACTAATGAATCCTTGAACACTACTTCAAAAACTAATGATGTACTACTATATGTTGGCTAACTGGAAAAGAAGAAGAAGACAACTCCAGGTTTGCACAACTGAATATGCAGATCTCAGGTTTATAAGAAAGTTTCTTCTGAAGGATGATGGTAGTTAAAACCTCTTGCGCTGATTATATAGCCTCCAGCATTCTTGGAGAAGAAGGCTAGAAGTTGAGTGTCCGGGACACAGACACTTAATGGGTGGATAGGATAGGGTCAAAGTCTGCAGAGACTCACAGGAAGAGAGGGACAGAGGCGTAGGAGCAGAAAACTGAAAGAGAAATGTCTCAAAACCAAGACAAGAAAGTTTTAAAGAAAGAGTATAGTCAATACAGAAAATGCTTTACGTGAGTTAAATATGATGATAACTGACAATCATCTATATGGAACAATTGGGAAATCTTTAATAAAGTGATTTAAAATACATAATTTAAAATATCTGACCTATAGAATACACTCACAGGTTAGTTTCCATTATTCTTCTCAATTTTAAATGCATTTATAGAGAGGGAAGAATGAAAAACTACTGGATTGAACCATATAACTTTCCATATTTGTAGGTAAAAAGTGTTAAATTCAAAACTTTCATATAATTCAACTATGCTGAGTAACTGAAAAGCTGCTTCAAAGCTCAGTAGAGTAAAAACAGGTAGTTGTTTCTATTGTGTTATGACGCAAGAGCAAAAATTACCCCTTTCTTCTGATTTTCCCAAAGAAATAGGGCGGATAATGATTGCGTATATTCACATAAATAGAAGCTAATGATATCTAAATGCCGTTCTTACTCTATGTTCTATGGTAGTTATTTCCCTCATCACTCACCTTCAAGTCTAAAAACCTCAGGGATGAAACTTAAATGCAAAAGTAATTTGAAGGGAAGGATATTCATACCTACCCCAAGAAATAGCTTCTATTACTAATAACATTGGTATAATGAAAAAGTCTAGTTATCTTGGCGGTGTACTGCATAAAGTATAAGATGTTGAAAGTGTTGGCTTTGGAATCAAGTCCTAACTCTACCACTTATCAGGTGTGAGGTCCAAAGAAAATTACTTGCTTTTCTAAGCCTCCATTTTCTCATGTGGAAAATAGAGAAGAGACTGCTGTCTCTTGGGATTTTATTAGGAAAGGGGAAGATAATGAATAGGGGGGGGTAGCACAGGGCCCCTGACAACAACGGTAATGTATTTATATTTCACTTTTTATCTCCCCATAGTGCATAAGCCTGAGAAAGTTTGAATTGTCTTTAAAAGAGTAGGTACTTTTAGGAGGATTAGTCTTTTCATATATCAAGAAAAACCCTAAAGATCTTTCTAGCAGTGTAGCCTTGACCAGTCACTGGTAGCTTTCCAAGAGAACCAACAGCCAGATCCATAACTTCAATGTACAGAGCTGAATAAGCTTTGTGCTTCTCCTCAGTCAGGGGCTGGCCAGTGTGTTTCTTTGTGACCAATGAAATATATGACTCATAAAACAAAATCCCCCAAAAATCTATATCCAAATGAAAGCCGTACAATTAATTGCCAAGGACTTATGCATAAATACTACTGCTAAGGGTGTATCATAGGTATTTATCACATCCCCAAATTTCCCTATTAACTTGATATTTTACAGAGATGAAACTACAAATGGTTTTAAAAATACATTTCTCTTTCACTCTACATTAAATTAAAGCAAAATAAATGTATAACATATACTGACACTATCTGGTGAAAAAGTCCTTGGAAGTCAATCACCTAAGATTCAAAACACATAGTAGTGTCTCATTTTGAATTTAAACAAGGCTGAATAAAACAAGGCTGAAAATGTCCTAACCTATTATTTACTTTGCATTTTTATTAAAGATTACCATGCTTCACTCTTGGCAAAATGGTCATTAAAAATGTAATATAAGACTATTCAGGGAAATAGAATCCTATAAAGTATGATAGTATTATGGATCTTAAAGTAAAGCCACCAGTGCAGATGTTCCTAATCATACTAAAAATACAAATACACAAACCAGTTTGTTCCAGCTACAGAATAATTCAGTTAAAAGAGTGCTTATAATTTAACAGTATGAATAATAGTTGAAGCCAGGGATACAGTAAAACTACAAGGAAATATAAATCTACAGAGTCTATGCCAAGTAAAGTGTTCCAAATCCTCAAGGTTGAGAAATTGGTTTCTTTCCTTGCTACAGGTAGGAAATTATTATTTGAATTAGAAAAAAAATCATAATAACACTAATAATAATACAACAAATGTACCTTTAAGGCAAACAACATGTGCACACACACAAGCTCACACACACATGTACATACCACTTAACTTACAGCTTTCACCAAGAGAAACACATATCTAAATCCAGAATATCACTTAGAATCTGCTTTGGGAAAGTTAAACTCAGACTTCTCAACCGTTTAAATTTCTTATTGAGAAATAAATACAGGACGTAATGTAATACAGAATTAAATCAGCATGCACAGTAAAACATAAGCTCTAAGGACATGCAGGATTCTCTTTGCAAATAATGATCTTGGCAAAGAGCCTCCTTTATGTACAGAAAGCTCTGTTCCTTGCTTACAGCAACTCGAAAGGCTACAACAGGTCATTGTGTGGTGCTAATTAGGTTTACAAACTTTACGTACAAGCCAGGAGATATTTTATAGCCTGATTCCGTGAAAGTAAGAAACTATTATCAGTAAGGTCAAACTATAAAATCTCACTTTCCTACAATTACTGATCTTTTCCTCTTACATAGTATGAATTTTAACATTGCAAATACATATTAATGCTATTCAAAAATTGGTTGTGCTTAAGAGCTTTCAAAAATAGAAAGAAAAAAAAAAGACCACTAGGAAAGCCTTCGTGTACAGGTATTCCGTGTGCTTATTTCCCCCAGAGTTAACAAACTATCCATTTCACTAGCAAATTATAGCTCTTGGGTCATAATACTCTTCCAAGAAAGCGAAGTGACATCTATTCTGCATAAAACAGGAAAATCAAATGCAGTACATTACCTTGTGTCACCTGTTGAACTGCCAACATTATCCCAGACATGGTGTCTGGAAGCAAGTTTTCTTTCAGATTGTACTGTGGTGCCCATTCCAGAATAGGCAGACGCCTTCGACACCACTGTTTAAAGTCTTCGCAATGGGGGGTTTGCATCTTGCTCCACAGCATGCCTTTCTTTTTCCTCTTTGTCCCTGTCATTTTTCAGATTCCCTCTTGTAGAAGTAAGCTTCTTTAGACAAGAAAAAAAAATTGTTGCAGAACACCTCCTTTCAATGCCAGGCTCCAATTCGTCTGTGGTTTTCAATGTCAAAGCTATCCAGAAAACAAATCAATAAAAGAGAGAGAGAGAGGGAGAGAGATTAACAGAAACACTTAAATATATGCAGCCAGGCTGTATGCCTTATTGTGGTGAAGCTAATTATTCCAGATAAAAGGTATAGATTTAAAACCTTGAATCGTTATCTGAACAAGATGGGGAAATGGTTCCTGTTAGTGTATGGTTTTTCTGAGCTTGGAAAAGTAATGGGTTCAGTGTTAAGCTGGTCTAGAGCTCTTTTGCCAGTAATTCCCCTTATATTCTCTGTAGTCTTATGTTTTTGGCTCCCATCCCAATGGCTAATGAGGTAGTTCTGGGCGTGTGTTGGAAGTGGGCTGGGTTATGCTAATGCAACCAGGAAGCTAGTCCAGTCTCTGCCCTACAAGCTGTGCAAAAACATAAAACTGCCGGAGGGGTCTATCGTGCGAAATACATTCAGACAATCTAGGTTTACTTTTTGAGAAAGTATATATTTTCAATATATCAGACGACTGCCAGTTCTACAAAGTTCAGAAAAAGAAGAGGGTATTGCTAAATATCCTTATCTTTTTTATTCCTTGGGAGATGAGCTTTTCATTCATACAGAAACATTCAGACAGACGCTGCCCAGTCAGAGAACAGAATAGCCAGTTCACACAAACAAACTGAAATTTCATCTCACGGGCTAAGAAAATAAGCATCACCATGAACAAATACTTGGGGCAACAGTGCTTCCCTGCCTCTGACATTGTTCATTCAATTTTTCTCTAAATCATCTAATTCTCACACTCATGCTATTGTAACTAGAATTTCTTTTTTTTTTTTTAATATTTTATTTATTTATTTGACAGAGAGAAACAGAGATCACAAGTAGGCAGAGAGGCAGGCAGAGAGAGAGGGGGAAGCAGGCTCCCTGCTGAGCAGGGGGCCTGATATGGGGCTTGATCCCAGGACCCTGAGATCATGACCTGAGCCGAAGGCAGAGGCTTAACACACTGAGCCACCCAGTCACCCCATAACTAGAATTTCTAAAGGAATAATGTATGGTTCAAACTATGGTTTAAAGTCTCCCCAAATTTTTTTGTGCTGCTGCCTTCTTTTCACATGACCTTTGGGGGGTTTCTCTTTTTTTAGGTAGTGTGTTACATTTTATAATAGGACAGGCTGTCAAAGATTTTTATTTTATGATGATTTCCCCCCTACCCCAGAAGAAAAACGCTGCATTTATGAGCTGTGCCATTGGAATTAAACCAAAAAGCCAATACATTAACTAAAATCCTGAAGCCAAGAAAAAGAATATCATGTACAAGTTTGCGCAGCCTCTTTAATACCTATTTATTGAGAGAGCAGAAATCTGATTTCTGAAAACCTTAAGAATAGCAGAGTACTTGGAGCCCTTGACTACGTCCAAGCTCCTCTACTGTACCTTTTTCCATTGTTTTAAAATTAAGGTAGAGAACTATTCTCTCTGCTTTCCAAATATGAATGGCTTTCTATCTGTGCAAAAACAACTTTCTTTATAAATACAATAAGTCCCAAATATGTGGGGATGCATGTACACTTCATTCGTACATACAGGATAGAATTTATTTTGCATTTTTCCAATTGTTTACATCATGTTAAATTTACAAACCCTTCCTTAGTTTAGATATTGAGTCCATTTAGAGACTGAGTCATAGCATTTTAACCCTACCTCTTGGTATGAAAGATAAAACCACCAGATAAGTAAATCCAGTCTCTTTCTGTTTTATTTATTTATTTATTTTTAAGATTTTATTTATTTGACAGAGAGAGAGATCACAAGTAGGCAGAGAGGCAGGCAGAGAGAGAGAGAGCACACTCAGGAGCTGGGGGTGGTGGGTGGGTAGAAACAGGCTCCCCACTGACCAGAGACCCAGGTGCAGGACTCAATCCCAGAACCCTGGCATCATGACCTGAGCCAAAGGCAGATACCCAACCAACTGAGCCATCCAGGTGTACAGTAAATCCTCTCTTAATAGAGATGCTCCACTGCTTTTCCTTCACAAACAGCAATCTTTAACTCTGTTTTATATACTACATTCAGTAAACAAACAAAGATATGTATGCATGTGTGTATGCTTCTATAATCAAAATTAACACTAAAGATATTTTTTCAAAACAAATCTAGATCATAAATTCAAATCTATACTGACGAAAGTAAAAAAAAAAAAAAAAAAAAAAACTTGACTGAAATCACCAAGCAACAGCTACGATTTGTGTAATTTCAATCATTTTTTAAAAACCCTTATGTTAAATATTTATCACAAAGAATTCACATGAATGGACTTTTAGAATTGAAGATGAATCTGTATGGAAGTATCTAAGTATATTATTACCAGCAAATGTTCTAAAATATCCTAAGACCAGAAAAGAGGAGAAATTCGTTTGATAAAATAGTTCTGTTTTATTTCAATCAAAAAAAACTCTTTTAAAATACAATAAATCTTTAAAAAAAATTTTAAGTATAAATCTAGAATTCCAAAATCCAGAATTTTTTTCAATTTGATATGCTAGCACATTTTTAAAAACATGACAAAATCTCACTCCAAAGCAGGGTATCACTCCTATTTATAACCAACAATACCAAAAAACCTTATGAAGAAATTTATTCACACCCACAAGATTCTCAGAGTACTTTGATCCAGCCCATAAAATTCAAGAAGACTAAATATATTTGTTCAGAAGTTTCAATGACTAAAATTAGCTTCAAGTTCAGTACTGTGTATAATCTATATGAGACAGCTCTTCCCAAATGTCCATGTAACACTTATACAATAAAAAGATGACCTTATCTTCTACCCCTACCGCTTAGGCAATGACAGAAAAATTCTTCTTCCTAAAATAATATTTTGATCACATTGGTGACATTTTTGAACTTCCAGTGATGTCCAGTATCAAACTTAAACTCATCAGCACAAGCATGTGACCCTATTCCATTCCCCTACCCACCTCTGACTAGCTTCTCATCAAATCCATTTAATTATTTATTGAACACCTACTATTTGCTAGATTCTGTGTAAAGGGCTACAGAAATGGAGTAGAGTGGTGGGGGCAGGCAGATTTGTCTTCACTTTCTGAGAGTTAGCACTTAATGAACAAAATAGGAAATGTATAACTAACGGACTCAAAGCAGAATGGGATAAATTAATAAAAGGTCACACAAGAGTGTGATGGTTGCCCAGAAAAGGGAGAGAATTGCATGGCTGCTGAGAAAAAAGGCTTCCCACCTTACTTAGACCCTCTGTTCCAGCAGATAAATACACTCATGGTTTACTCTTTAATAGATCTCTATGCTAATTTCTCTTGTTCCATGGTCTTTTTCCTCATCTAAACAGTTTACTCAGTTCTACCTCTTCCATGAAGCCTTCCCTGGCTTCCCCATAGTTCTTTTGTTCATACTATACACCCAAGTAGCCCTGAAGTTATTAATGGGTCTACAGTTATAGTCATTTTCACTGTCTATTGGTTTTCTTCTTTGAAATCTATTTCATTTGATTTTATTCAATTTGGCTCATGAGATTGTAAATTCCTTGTGAGTAGGGATTATTCACATGGCATGTTTTGTCTCTTTTCCTTAGGAAAACTCTGGGAAGTCTAAGAACAAGGCACCCAAAGAGTAGATGTTTGGTGAGGGCTCTCTTCCCTTTGTAGTTTGTAGACAGCCACCTTCTCATTGTATCTTATATGGCCAAGAGAAAGAATTTGTGTCTCTTTTCCTCCTTATAAAGGCCCTGATCCTATCACGGAGTCTCTACCCTCATGGCATCATATAAATCTAATCATTTCCTAGAGTTCTCACCTCCTAGTACTATTCCATTTACTGTTAAGGTTTCAACATAAGAATATTGGAGGATACTCCAGAACTGTGAGAAATAAATGTGTGTCATTTAAGCCACGCAGTCCATGGTTTTTCTGTTACAGCGTTCTGAGCAGAAAAGGAAAGAATTGAAGGATGTGGAAGGAAGGAAAGAAGGGAGGAAGGAAGGAAAAAGGAATAAACAGTAAAAATAGTAGTTCATTGAGAATTAGTAAAAGCCCTTTCTCATTTCTGACCACCAACTGATACACAATAAGTGAAATATACTATGGTTGGGGACATATCATGATTTAAGATTTGAAAATGCCAAAAGAGGGAATTACCCAGTACACTGCTAGAAATCCACCCTTCTAAGAGCTCCATGATTGTGAATCTATAAATACTGCTTTAGCTTTCCTACTTCTAAGAGCATTAACATGAACATTACACATGTTAAAGGAAATATGTGTAAATTGGAAGGTTGTGATTGTGCTTCTCTTATGTATCCTCATTTTCCAGCTACATGTCATAAGTAACTTCAGTTATTGGCATAAATTGTAATTCTTTGAATTATTTAGACCATTTAAATTGATATGATTATTGATATGGTTGGGTTTAAATCTACCATTTTGCTATAATTTTATACTTATTCCATCAGTTCTTTATTTTTCCTCTCCTATTACCATCTTTTGGATTATTTTCTATGATTATACTTTATTTCATTTGTCATTTTTTTGCTATAACTCTTAATTTGTTGATCACTTTAGGGCTTACATTGCACATGTTTGACTTATCAAAGTCTATCTTCAAGTGACAGCATACCACTTCAGATTTAGTATAAGGACCTTACAACTGTACACTTCCACTTTCCTTTGTGCTATTATTGTCATAGATTTATATCTACATTATTATTTTCCGTCTTAAAGTTGCTTACCTTTTAAAGACAGTTAAATAATTTTAAAATTCTATTATATTTACCCATTAAGTTACCATTCCGTTGGTCTTCATTTTTCCCTGGATAGTTCCAGATTTTCATCTGCTATTATTCTCCTGTCTGAAGTACTTCCTTTAATATACCTTCTTGCTAAGATTTGCTAAATAAATTCTTTCAGGTTGTATATATCTGAAAAAGGTTTTATTTTGACTTTTTAAAAATATTTTTTTTATTTATTTGAAGGAGGCAGAGAGAGAGAGAGAGAGAGCAAAGCACACAAGGGGGCTGGGGCAGAGGGACAAACTGGCTCCCCACTGAGCAGGAAGCCTGACTCAGGGCTCCATCTCAGGACTCTGAGATCATGACCTAAGCCTAAGTCAGACTCTTAATCAACTGAAACCCCCAGGGACCCCTAATTTGCTTTGTATTTGAAAGATATTTCCATTTGGGTATAGAATTCTAGGTTGACAGAGATTTTCTTTGTTTTTGTTGTCCCTGTTGTGTTCTTTTTGTTTGTTTTAGTACTTTAAAGCCATTGTTCCACTGTCTAGCTTTTTCCAACAAGAAATTTTTTGTCATCATCTTTGTTCTTCTGTACATGTTATGTCTTTCTTCTCTAGATCTTTTAAGACTCTGTCTTTATCATTGGTTTTTAAGTAATTTCATCGTACTGTATCTTAGTGTTTCTTCCTTGCAGCATATTTTGTTCCTTTTTTGATATATGTACTTGGTGTTTGTCAAGCTTCTTATATCTGTGGGTTTACAGTTTGAACCATATTTGGAAAATGTCTGACAACTACTTATTCAAATATTTTTTTCTGCCCTACATTCTTTGGAGACTCCAAATAAATATACATTGGGCTACCTGATACTGTCCCACAGTTTGCAGGTGCTTCTATGCATATTTATGTCAGCTTTTTTTATGTTTCATTTTAGGTAGCTTCTGTTGTTGTCTTCAAGTTCATTAATATTTTATTCTGTAATTTCTAATCTATTGTACATTCTATCTGGTGTGGTTTTCATCTCAGAGATTAAAAGCAAAACCTGGAAGCATTTTACTGGTAGGTGGGACCAGAGGAACATTTATTCCCCCTCTTAAGATACAACCAAAGTCACTACCTGATGCTCTGTGGATCATGAGATTTTCGCTCAGTCTGATGGAAATGTGAACTATTCCTGACACTGTAGGAATCCCTAGGATTGTTCCTTCTAGCCATTTCCCTAATGTCTGTAGATTCCTCACACTCTTGCATTCATCTTTATTTAGCTGAACATTTTGCATGTGCTGATTTCTGACACTGTCTCTGTATCACTCTTTTCTTTTATACTCTCTGTGAAATCTCTCTGCTTTGGCCTCCCAGACTCCAAGTTAAATAGACCACCAGTCTTCTGAGTTCTCATCTACCCCTAGGCTCTGCTATACCTTGGCTTGGAAATTTTCCTAGCAGTAAGCTGGGACAATCAGTGCCTCATTTAGTTTGTTTCCAATCTTTTCAAGATTACTGTCCTTTGTTGCCTGATGTCCAAATTCTTGGCAGTATTGTTTCACATGCTTGTCAGGTTTCTTTTTGTTTCAGACAGAAAGATAAGCTTAGTCTCTGTTTCTCCATTCTGGATGGAAATTAAAGTTATTCATCATATAATACGGCTTTCAAACAGTCTACCATTGTGATCACTTCCTTAAAATTTGCTATACCTTGCCAATTTTCTTTTTAGAATATGGTACCAAAATTTAATAGTGATTAGCTGTGTTCTGACTTGAAAAGTATAAACAGTACCATACAATTAAATTCTAGCTTTTTTCCAAACCACTCTGTTAAATGATTTGTTCTCTATCCTTTTTATGTAGGAGATTTTATAAAAAATCTAAATACTAAATTTTATATTAAACCTTATCTGACATCTTGAATCTGGTTAATTAATTCATTGGGCCAAAGTCTTTCTGAATCTGAGATAACCGTTACTAATACTGGTAATTATATACTTCATTTCAACATATTAGTTATTCCTTCAAACACTGTGTTACCTGTATTAGTTAAGTTCGGTTGCCATACAAAATACCACAGATTCGGTAGTTTAAACCTCAGGAATTTATTTCTCACAGTTCTGGAGGCTGGGAAGTCCAAGATTAAGGTATGGTGATTGGTTTTTGGTGAAGACCTCTTTCTACCTTGCAGACATCCACCTTCTCACTCTGTTCTCACTGTGTCACACAGCAGGGTGAGAAAGAAGCAGCAAGCTCTGATAGCTCTTCTTATAACGGCACTAATTCCATCAGAAAGGCCCCATCCTCATGACCTAATCTAAGCTTAAATATCTCCTGAAGACCTGTCTCCAAATATCATCATATTGGAGGTTAGGATGTTATCATAAACTCAAGGATACAATTCAGTCCATAGAATTGGGAAAAAATGATGCAAGTTTTATGTCCTTATTCAAATCAATAGATAAGAAAAACCAGACACATCTACTAGAATGTCCCTCATATTAAAATGTATTCTTTAGTAGGAATTATTTGAGAACAGTCAAATATAGTTGTTCTCATTTTGTCTAAAAAGTTATCTTAAGAATTTATATCAAACTTAATTCCTACAATCAAATATACTATGTCTTCAGCAGTCATGTAACTTTGTAACCTTTCAATCTCATACTTCTATTAAAAGACATAATGGAGTTTGTCTACTAGCTTCATTAGACTCTCCCTCTGGACACAGAGTCTTCATCTAGAAAGGATCATGGTATCAGAGAAAAATGGACTCTTTGGAACTGTTGTGTATGTTGCTCCATGAGAATCAACCTAAAAAAAATTTCCCCAACATTATCAATATTATTCTCCAATATTATCAATGCTTAATTTATTAAATTACTTTTAGTGAAAATTCAATACTAGAATGGATCTTGTACTGTTAGACTTATTCATTTTTAAGTCTTTTTTTTTAAAGATCTTACTTATTTATTTGTCAGAGAGAAAGAAAGAGCCAGTGAGCACAAGCAAGGGGAGCAGCATGTGGGACTCGATCCCAGGACCCTGGGATCATGACCAGAGCCAAAGGCAGACGTTTAACTGGCTGAGCCACACAGTGTTACCTGTATTAGTTAACTTAGGTTGCCATACAAAATATTATCCCTCATTTTTAAGTCTTAAAGTACCTAGTACTAAGTAGTACCTAGAGATAATCTAGGTACTAAATAGTACCTAGAGATAATCCCTAATGAAGAAGATCCAAGCAATGTGGAAATAATTTTTATAGCATTTATAAGATGGTCACTCAGCTTTTAATGCATGAAACAGGGGGCTATTCTAAGATGGGACTAATAACTACTTCAGGTTCTTTAGGTTCTTACTTGCAAGAAGAAGTGTTTTTTCTTTTACTTGTTTTATTTTTAGTAATCTCTACATGCAACATGGAGATTGAACTCATGACCCTGAGAGTAAAAGCCACATGCATATTCTGACTGGACCAGCCAGGCACCCCCAAGATGTATTTTTATCAAGACAATTACTTTATGCATGGAATATGAGTAAATTTACAAAACTGAAAATTAACCAAAGTACTCTCATAAAAATATATGTATTAAAATATCAAAAATTAAAACTCAAGTTCCTACTCATTCAATTGCTTTTACTTTCCATGGTTAACCTCATGGCTTTGAGGTTAGAGATGAAGAGAGCAAAATGCAGAACATTTACACTTCAACAAGAATTCAGAAATTATTTATTTTCCTAAATATTTTTCTTCATTTCTCTGGTTATTAGATAATCAAATTACTATTATAAAAAATAGAAAATTTTGAAAAGTATAGAAACATTTAAAAAATAGAAAAAGAAAAATATAATCCAGAATCATACTGATGATTGAAGCTTTGGTACATTTGTCCTTGGTTTTTTTTTTTTTTTTCCCATGAAAAGTTTTCCCCTAAGTAGTTGAGACATTACTGCACATATAATTTTTCATTTCACTGAGTAGTATATCATCAGCCTTTACCATTTCATAGAAAACTCTAAGGGAACACCATTTTTTTAAATGACTGCACAATATTCCTTCATAAAGATGGTTTGGTTTACATATCCACTCCCCTAGGAGTAGATACTTTGGTTCTTCTAGTTTTGGGGGCTTTTTTTTTACATTACACATAACACTGGAATACACATCTTTGGACATAAATCTTAAACCAGATCTTGGACTATTTCCTTAGAAGTAGAATTATTAGGGTCTAACTGGCAAGGAATCATTACAAATGATGTCATTTTTTATTGGTGGATATTTTTCTCATGCTCCAAAGCACTTTTTTGGGTTAACATCTTACACTATCCCTAGATTTATAATAGATTCATCTTTTGAGTGGTCTCACTGGGACATTCTTTGACCTGTCACATGTTGACTTCTACAACACTTAATGATGTCTAGTTTTCTGGATCAATTGACTTTCCAATAAAAATTTAAAGCCCCATCTTTAGAATTTCTTGGGACTTTGAAGCCACAGAACATATTTTTCTTTTGAGATAGTTTTTACTTGCTGGTTTACATTCCATATCTGACAACATAATTCTAATGTGGGCTACCACTAATGTCTTGTTACCAGAAAGCACATAATAATATTCAGACAGCATAGGGAAGATAGTCAATAATATTATAATATACTTATTGTGGTGAAATTTCATAATGTATATAATTGTTAAGTTACTATATTGTACACTTGAAACTAATTTAGTATTATATATCAACTATACTTCAATTAAAAATTAAAAAAATTTAAAAAATAACAGTATTCAGAAATTCTCAGTGCTCAAGTTTATTTGTCCTTAAGAATTCAAATGGAGTGACTATATATAACTCTAACAGTGAAGCCAAACAGAAAAAGAAATAGTTAATAATTATAAATTTATCATTTATTGGAAGATGTAAACAAATACCCAAGCCATTTTAGTTTATTGAAAATTAATTCAAAATTTTAAGGGTCTTTTTATACCTTCCATAAAGCACTTCTCTTGCTTCAAGAAGTAGCATATAGGGGATAGTACCAGACTTCTCATTCTCTCAATTAATTATTGGCATTACTGAAAATTACACTAGAAGTTGCACGGTTTACATTGCACATAGATTACAATGATATTTTGTACCATATCCACTGTAATATTGGCAGTAAAAACTATATACACTAGAGCAGATAAACCAAACCCTAGAGAACATTACTTTTTTTCATGTCAAAAGGAAAACAACAAAAAAGAAATATTTGAAGTGTTATACTGTGAGCTAGACAACCAGGCAGCACATTGGCAAGCTAAGCTGACACTCTATGCTAACTTTTCAAGGTCGTTGAGGGGAGGACTTAGATAAGTAGAGTACCAAGGACAATGCCTGGCGCATGGGAAAGGCATAGATAAATCTTACTTGTTAACTCCTATAAATTTCTTTCATTGGTTGCTAAGATGATTTGAAAGATGTGTGTGAGTATTTCAACAGTTTTGAACTGAGCTTTTGGAATGCCTTAATGCGTTAAAAGCATAGAAGAAGAACACCATATATGTCTTACTTCCCATCATTATTCAATTAGAATGGAATGTTTTCTTCTTCTGGAATGGATACTCCTATTCAGTTTATAATTTTTTGCGAACCAGTCTACTTAGCTTCGACCCTGAGTTACAGCCCAAATCTATTGCCATCAACCTTGCTTGAATCTGAAATTCTGACTTAGACTACAGCATTATTTATTTATCCTCAAAACATGGTCGTCTACTCCTGTCTATCTAGTCTGGAGATCTGCATGTCAACTTCACTCTCTCTGCTCAGATCCTAATCATTGTCGTGTCCTCAAAGTGGTCCCAAAATTCCTAAACTCTTGACTTTATCTTCTGGTATTCATCTTCTCTATTCTGAGTATAATTAACAAAAGAGCCACCCATATTCTATGTCAACAGAGATGAATTTTTTTCTTCAGTTGAATTACTGAAATTAGAAATTGACAGAATTATAAAGCAGTGCATCATGCTCAGCAGGAAAGTTGGCATAGATATATTGGTGATGTCTTCCACAGGCATTGGCAGGAGTGACCACGCATACAGTGTAAACTTACCATATTTGCTCTAAGAATTTTTAATCTAAGGCAATCCTTTAAGAGAGCTAGCAGAAACATTTTCTCATATTTTTATCTATAAATTGCTTTTAACAAATTGACTGTCTCAACCGAATCTATAAAAAAACAAGGTTTTATTGTACTTAGAAATTTAAAATTAGTGCAGAATAAAAAGCAATGAATATGCTTAGTAGCACATAGTACTTGTGCCTATCAAGTCTTTTAGAGAAGAAGTTCTTTGGAGAAGAAATTATTTTTGATGGACAGTTGACTAACCTATACTTAAAAGACAATCTCCACCTAATTAAATATATATTCCCAAAGTCTCCAATCCAATGAACATTCTTATTACTTGAAACCGCTGTTTTGATGGGTTGCTTAAAAAATTATGCAGGATGATCAGCATGTTTTCTGATGTATCTCCATGGACTGCCCATTCCCCAGGAAGTCTCAAGATGAGGAAGCATTATCGTTTAAGAGACCTAACATAATTAGGGTTGCAAAATCAAGGGCAAAAAATTTAAGAGTTCAAGGTATAAACTGCCTTTCTGGAATGGTCCTTGGGACTAGAAATAAGGCAATGCGTATATATGATCTTTCCCATATTCTAGACCACATCTTGAGTAGATAATGCTTAAAACAGTGAATGTAATGAAAGTACCTGTATCATGTTTATCAATAAAGCAATTTCTGAACCTGTGAACCTGTTGACCCACTTCAGGTACAAGATAAGAAAAGTAGTTCATCCCCCACCTCCATCTTCATGGGTCAGGGGGTCACTCCCCAAAAGCAAACAGCTGAAAGCAGAGAGCTCATCAACGTAACCACAAGTCCAGAAAAATAAAGAACGCCTTCACTAGAATACGCTTTTTATTCCTGTCACCCCAGGATAATCATCAGCTAAGCAGACTAAGGTGGAGAATAATAGAAGAAAATTCCTTTCCTATTAATCTTAATTTTTTAAAAAATCCCCTTCCTTTGTTTGATTAATGTGATCAAATTAAAAATCAAGAGGAATGGATAAATGTAGTAGAAACAGAAGCTGCATAATAAAGCAAAAGGGGGGGGCACCAAAGAATGTCAAAGACAAATCTTTCTAGTATCTGGGTCTACAGTGATGCCATTATTACAATAGAAATAAAGATACTGAAAATCTCAGAGTACACAAGAAGGTGATGATGCAACCATGGGAAATAGCACTGAGAACTGAAATAGGGGATTAGAGATGGAAGACCATCAAACAGAAGGAAAAAAAGAAAGATGAGGGCTTAGAAAAGGATGGAATTTAACAATTAGAAAGTTGGTAAACGCCCTTCAGGACAGACATTTTATTATAGTAATAGGTAAGTTACCAAATTGCAGCTATCTGAAGAATAAATGGATGGTAAGAAAATGGGCTATGCGTTCAAGAAGTATAAGCAAATAGGATGCAGAGGAAGCCTGAGGTTCTTTGAGGTAGAAATCTCTAATCACTTTTATAAGTGAAAAAAAAAAAAAAAAGACAAAGTAGGGAGGTGAAAATGAGACCTGCATGATGGTACCAGATGGAGCAAATCTGGGAAAAGGCAGGAAGCAAAAGGATGAGGGACAGAGACCACAGGATCATCCTCTAAAAGAACAAATGTGTACTCCTCAGACAGGAATGGAAGGAGACATACAGAGCAAAGGGAGAAAGTCCAAGATACAGGGAAAGAAAATTCAGTGAGTTTTTGTTATACTGCCTCAAATTAACTGGAGTAATAGGTAAGAAGATGTTGCCAGATCTAGCAAACTAAAATGGATACCTAGTTAAATTTGAATTTCAGATAAAGAATGATTTTTCTTTTTGTAAATATAGATATGCTCCATGCAATATTTGGAATAGATTTACACAAGGAATAAATGTATCTGTTGGTTGTCAGAAATTGAGATTTGTGCATGGGACATACACTAAAATGTCATTTATCTGAAATACAAATTTAAATGCAGATCCTATGTTTTATCCAGTAATCCTAAACTCAGGTTATCTTCTGTGAATAAAAATATTAATAGGTATATCAAATAGACACAGGTATTGTTTTTCCCACAAATATGAGTTCCCAAAAATACCTTTTAAAAGTAATGTAAAGGAAATCATATCATGCTTATGTTAAACCTGCTCTACTACTTTTTTCCCTAGACCCTGTTTTGAGTTTTTTTTTTTTTAAGATTTTATTTATTTATTTGTCAGGGAGAGAGTGTGATCACGACTGGAGGAAGAGGCAGAGGGAGAAGCAGGCTCTGAGCTGAGCAAAGAGCCTAATGTGGGACCCGGTCCCAAGACTCTGGGATCATGACCTGAGCTGAAGACAGACGCTTAACCGACTAAGCCACACAGGCACCCCTCAATCCTGTATTTTGATATAAAGAACTGAGTTGGAAATGCCATGACAGAGCTCAGGTAGTGTCCTGACCCCAGCCTACCAGGGGACTGGTCACCACATTATCCATGAAGGGGCTGGAGTACCAGCTAAATGGGATCTGAATTCTTACTCTGCCACTTCTCAGCTATATTATCGTTAGAAGGCTTGACTGACAGGGATCCAGTAAAATAATTACCTAAAAGACTAAGCACAAAGGTCATCAGAGACCTAGCAGCTGATAAACACTAGCCATGTGTAGCAGCCGAAGTAGTAGTAGTTCGCTTTATTCTTGGCACATGTACATTGTATATAATAAATAGTATCGTCAGAGATATTTCTAATAATACTGACAATCAATATTAGGTCAACTTCAGGCCAGTAAACCAAATATGCTTATTTAAACATTAAAAATATGTTTATCACAAATATAAACCATAGCCCTGCTTCTATAACTTACACGGTTAATGGAATGTCCCGCACTAACTCTGTGAAGCAACAGCGTCACCTAGTGGTTGTCAAGTCAATAATGACCAACTAAGAACACCTAGAGATGAAGATTGTAAGGGCTTGTATCTGCACAGAACCCAACAAATTTATCTCAGTGATGACTAATCACTAGGCTGATGCTCGTTAATATTTTCTGTAATATGATACATCAGTTCTTCTCAGTTTGTTTGATTAAAATGATGTGTGCCCTCCCTCAAGAGAGTTTTGGCTATTTGCTGCTTTTACCTGCTTTCATCTGACAGTCTAACATACTTTGCTAAAGAATTTAACTGCCCAGGATGCTTGAATTATGCAATGATTCAAATGGATCTTGGACTTTTCACTGCTTCTTCTGACTCTTACTTCCTGAAACCTTGGCAGAAGAGGAAGGAAAAGTGGGGAGAGCTGGAAATTTGAAGCTTGAGGCTTACTCAATTACCAGCTTTAATTTTGTCCCCTTCTATTTAGGTTAGAGGTTTCTCTTTCCTTTCTCATGCAGTCAAGAGGATCTATGCTTTTCTTTGGGAAAAGAAATGATATGATTTTCCCAAAAGTCAAACAGATATAAATAGACTACTGCAAATCTTGTTTCTGTATTAATTGGGACTAATGTCTCCTCCAGATATATTTTACCACTTCTGTCCTAAGGGCCTCTCAAAGAAATGACAGATTTATAGCTCACAGGGTTATGCATGTAAGTAAAATGTTCAAAAAGTAATGAATAGTTCAGGGTTTTGTTTTGTTTTGTTTTGTTTTCACTTCCAGAAACGTCAAGAGAAATTAAGTTAAAAATTCTAAGTAGCTTTGGGGGGAGATTTTACTCTGACTCTATCTAACCTATTTCTTCTATCAGAATATTACAGAAGTTCCAAACCAAAATTCTAGTGGTCAGGATATGGTTAATTTAAGTAAACTTGGCACTTAAACTGGTAATATATCAATTCAAATATGACTTGGGAGTTATTAGTCAATGGCTGTTAGAAATTTTTCCTGTGTTTGTGAGAAATATATATACTTGAAACATCCAATAGGAACCAGTCCTTTTAAAGAACCAATCTTTTCTTAGCTGTATTTTTTAAATCCCCAGACAATGATTCTCAATCATCAAAATATTTGTGTGTCTCAGACTTTTCAGTCCTTTCCTCCCTCAGACTCTGCTTCATCCAGAATCTCTCATAAATATTTCATGGCTGACATTGTTTCACAGTGTTCCTAGACTGGTAGGAATTTTGATTTTCTCTTTTTTCTCCTGATAGGAATGGATAAGAATAGGCACATGGATAATTTATTAGAAAGTGCAAGCCAGTGTCCCAAAAGTCAGCCCCATACATGAGAAAGAATATATCTCTTGCAGTATTTCCTTCCATCTCCTCTAGTTGCTCTTTCTTTTCTGGAGGCTTATTTTCAGAATGTAGGGACTAATCCCTCCATGTGCAGAGGTAGACAACTCAGACACAATTGCACGTTGCAGAAATCCAGGTACAGCAACAGAACCAGACCACTGAATCCTCCTAGGACCTCCAACTCCTGCACACCTCAGAAACCTGCTCAGTAATTCATGGCATGCCTATTTGTAAGGCATGAATGACTGTACTTAGAAGAAAAGGTAAACTTGAAGTAACAGGTAATACTGCACAGTCCCTTTGAACTCACCCATGTGAGTCAGGTGGAGAAAGAAATGACATATTCTTCCTTGAGCATACTGTTTGTCTGAATACGTCTAAGAAAACCAAGTAACAATACAGTGATAGCTGGGTCATATGTCTATTCATTGAATGGGAAGATTGTTTTCAATCATGATCATTTGCAATCTGAAAAATACAGAGTTCTCATTCAGGTTTGGCTGTCTTATTTAAGAACATTGAACACTTCAAATTTGGATTCTCAATTCCTTCATTAGAATTGAGAATAAGCCAGTATTTCATGCAAGTGAAAAATAGGCAAAGATACATGCCCTTTGCTGCCAAGTCTTTCTGCACCATTTTTATAAATAATAACAGAGGAGCCACCTAAATTTAATCCATGCAAGGGCAATTTACATATGTGTGTATATATGTATTATATATGAATATATATATATGTTTAGCAGATGTACATATCTGCTTTTCCTTAGTAATAACTTAGTGGTAAGCAACTACTGTACTTCCTATTCTACTTCTTAAGAAATGTAGAAGAATTTCCTAATACACAAACCAACTATAAAGGCTTTGGGAAGCCACTCTGAAAAATAATGGGTTTAACACGTTAAGCAAGCACTGAAAAGAAAAGTTTGTGCTATAACCAATAGACTTGATTAAAACCAACTAAGTTATAAAGCTAGTAATCTCCAAAATATATTCCTGACCAACACTCCACCCCTAGAGGTGGTCATGCTTTGAAGAGCAAGTAAAAAACAGAAACTGAGACTTTCAGAGAATTGAGAATTATACTTGTTGAAAAGAAATTAAACTAAGTTAAATATGAAAATTAACTCCATATTCATGGCAACAAATTAAATCCATTCTTCTTATTGCCCTGGTCTTCTACATCTGCCATCTGATCCATCTGGAATAAGCAAATGTTTCTGAGAACTCGAAGTTGGAATATCATCTTTAAGAGTGTTGGAGAAGAGGAGAGATAAAAGACAGAGATAGATGCCATGGAAAGTCTACGAGTACTAAGCTAATGGGAATACCATTAGCACTGTTAAGGACCATAGTAGAGTGGAAAAGTACTTTTCTAACAAGAAATAATTCCTTTCATGAAATGAGAAGTTCAGAATCAGCAGTAAAATACCTGGTGTCTATGACATGAAAGATTCTCTCAGTTTCTCTAAATAACTCTTTAAAAACATAATGTATCAGAATTCTTGTTCAAAATACAAAGACTTGCATGAACATAAATACAAATAACGTATTGTGAGTAGATTCACTTGGTTAGATAGATAACCCCTGGAAATGTTTAGATGGAAACAATTTTACTCCATGACTATTTCTATCAGGAAGGCAGGACTTTATTTATGGTTTTTATTTATGTATTTCTAAAATACATCCAGAGAAAAAAATTTAACTCAGATCAGTTTCTTTTTTCTTAATGCGTAATTCTGTCCTAAAAGGACTTTTCAGTTCAGAAATCTTGGGTGATTTTTGTTATAATACACTCTATAAAAACCATATAGAGTAATAGATAAAAATTGCATACACCTAATTCTCTAGAAAGTGACACAAAGCCCCAGCATTACAACTAGGAAGTTTTTATTAGTTTTTATTTATTAAAGGATGGCCACAGTAGCAGTGCCAGATGCTGCTCTGATCTCTGGTTCCTGCCTAGCAGTGGAAAAGAACCAAAACAAGGAAGACAGACAACGCATGCACAAGCGTGTGTGCGCGCACACACACACACATTCTCTCTCTCTCTCTCTCCCCTGTGTCATGTATTACTGGCCTCTTGCCTTGAGATCAGGAATCTAAAGGCTACCTACAGACTCCATCTTTTTCTTCTCAGTTTTTGGATTTAAAATAATCCGCCCTAAGCTGCAAATTGGAACACCATGATTCAAAGTACCAAAGTCTTAATCCTTGAGAAGAAAGAAAGAAAGAAGAAAGAAGCAAAGAATCACAGCCAGAGCCAGACCTTATTAAGTAGTTCCCTTCAAACACTGCTTCTTCTGACTTTTAAACAGGCTCCTCAGGTGAGCCCTTGGCCCTCTTCTACTAAAAGAGCCTTCTCCTGTACTTATTCCTGTATCTGTGTTACCTGAATGTGGAAGGAACAGAGTTGTCCACTTATTAGAATCTTATCCGGGATGAGTCTAAAAAAGGAATGAGATCTATAGAACAGCAATAGAAGCATCACCGCTTTATTTCCTGGAAGACAAAGTCCTCAGATGATACAAGGATATAATTCATTCCTGATCAAAATCCATGCTTTTGATTTTATTTTCTTTTCCAGTGTTCTGGTGGACAGTTCCACCAATGTCCAGTGAGCATCCTTAATTTATCTAAATAATCTAAAGTCAAACTTATTTTTCACCAAATCCAGTCCGTCTACCTGAGTCCCAGTCTGTAATATCTTATTACTTTGCACCAAACTTGTCACAGATAACCAATACAGAAGGCTCAGAGGTATCTATGTCTCTACCTTGGACTTCACTTTTTGACATTCATTCAGTCAGTTCTGACTCCAAAATAAAGGTCTTCTGAATCTTTCACATTTTCAATTCCTACTGCCATTACCTCAATTCCCACTGTGTGTACTCACATGGACTATTACTCTCAGCTAGTCTTGCCCCTGTGTTGGCCTGCTGCTCCTAATTGCTCTTCCACTCTGCTGTCATCCCCTTCCATGATTCCCCATTCATTCGTATGCAGTAGACCTAAAGCATAAGCTTCTAAAAACTCAAGCTCTCCATAACATGGAGTACTAACATTGAACACTTACTGTGTTGCCTAGCTAAGTGCTTTCCTTATGTTAGTTCAGTTAATCCACATAACAACCCGTTGAGAAAGGAATGGTTATTATTCCAGGACCCTGACAAAGGGTTAGGGATAGAGGCCCACAGAGATGAGGAAACTTGCCTATAGTCACCCTACAGTAAGTGGAGGAGCCTGAACAAAATGTGCCAGGCAGCCAGCAGTAGGATTCCAATGGGAGGGGACTTCATATAAAAGGCCCAACGTGGAAGCAGCATAGAAACTTCGGGGCACTGAAAAGAAGATGACTGGAGAGGAGTGAACTTGAGAAAAGAACAGTGAGAGGTAAGACCAGGGAAGAGGTAAGAAAAGCTAATGTAGAAAGTGTCTGTGAGGCATAATAAGGAGTTTCTACTTCATCTAGAACTTGGTTGGCAGCCACTGGATGTTTCCAAGTACGGTCTGGTTCATAGCAGATTATTCATAATAGACAGAAACTGGAAAAAAAGCCCAAGGTGAGGAACAAGTGAACAAAAAGTATTAAACTTATATTATGGAATACTATTCAGTAATAAAAATGGGAAAATGCATGAAATATATAAACAATATGGATGGATCTCAAAACCATCACACTGAGTGAAGAAAGTCTTATAGAAAAGAATACATATTGTACACCTCCTTCAGTATACACAAAATCTATAGGGAAAAAAATCAGAACGATGGTTCCTCTGGGGCTGAGACAAGAATTTACTTAAAAACTAGCATTGCTAGATAAATACAGGATTTCCAGTTAAATTTGAGTTTCAAATAAACAACAAAGTCTTTTTTTATTATAAGTATGTTCTGTGCAATATTTGAGACATTATTATACTAAAAATGTGCTCCTTGTAATTAAAAAAACAATAAAACAGTTGTAGCAAAAATAATAAAATACCTGGAAATAAACTTAGCCAAGGGAGCAAAAGACCTGGACTATAAAAACTATAAAACATTGATGAAATAAACTGAAGATAACACAAACAAATGGAAATAGAGTCCATGCTCCTGGGTTGGGAGAACAAGTATTGTTAAAATGGCCGTACTACTTAAAGGAACCTACAGATTTAATGCAATCTCTATCACAATACCAAAAGTGTCTTTCACAGAACTAGAACAAATAATCCTAAAATTTGTATGGAATCACAAAAGACCCCAAGTAGCCAAAGCAATCTTAAAAAAGAAGAACAAAACTGGAGGAATCTCAATCCCAGATCTCAAGATAACACTAAAAAGCTGTAGCAATTAAAACAGTATGGTTCCAGCACAAAAAACAGATACATATATCAATGGAACATAATAGAGAGCCCATAAATAAACCCCTGGTTATATGGTCAATTAAACTATGACAGGAAGCAAGAATGTATAATGGGAAAAAGATAATCTTTTTAATAAATGGTTTTGGGAAAACTAGACAGTTATTTGCTTAAAAAAAATGAAACTGAACCACTTTCTTACATGATATATAAAAATAAACTCTAAAATGGATTGAAGACCTAAATGTGAGACCTGAAACTACAAAATTCCTAGAAGAAAACATAGGCAATAATCTCTTTGACATCAGTTACAGAAACACTCCCACTCCTTTGGTAAAGGAAACAAAAACAAAATTGAAATACTGGGATTATACCAAAATCAAAAGATTTTGCACAGTAAAGGAAACCATCAACAAAACAAAAAAAAATACAGTGAATGAGAGAAGATATTTTTAAATGATATAGCCAATAAGGGGTTAATATCTAAAATATATGAAGAACTTATACAACTCAACACCAAAAAAAAAAAACCCTCCACAAATAACCCAATTAAAAATGATCGAAAGACATGAACAGATATTTTTCCAAAAAAGACAAAGATGGCCCAGAGACACATGAAAAGATGCTCAGCATCATAATCATCAGGAAAATGTAAATCAGAACCATAATGAGATATCACCTCACACCTACCAGAATGTCTAAAATTAAGAACACAACAAACATGTATTGGTGAGAATGTGGAAAAAAGGAACCCTCATGCACTATTGGTAGGAATGCAAACTGGTGCAGCCATTGTGGAAAACAGTATTAAAATTTTTTTTTAATTTTTAATTACAAATTAAAAATAGAATTACCATATGATTTAAAAATTGAAATTAGATTTCAATTAAAAAATTAAAAATAGAGGAGTGTCTGGGTGGCTCAGTGGGTTGAGCCTCTGCCTTCAGCTCAGGTCATGATCTCAGGGTCCTGGGATCAAGCCCCGCATCAGGCTCTCTGCTCAGTGGGAAGCCGCCTTCCCCCTCTCTCTGCCTGCCTCTCTGCCTACCTGTGATTTCTCTCTCTGTCAAATAAATAAATAAAATCTTAAAAAAAAATAAAAATAGAATTACCATATGATCTAGTAATAACACTACCTGGGTATTTACTCAAAGAAAATAAAAACACTAATTCAAAAAGGTATATGCACACCTATGTTCATGGCGGCATTATTTACAATAGCCAAAATACAGGAGCAACCCAAGTGTCCATAAATAGGTGAATGGATAAAGAAGATATAGTGTACACATACACACACACACACACACACACACACACACACACACACCTGGAATATTACTCAGCCATAAAAAAGAATGAAATCTTGCCATTTGCAACAACTTGGATGGAGCTATAGTGTATAATGCTAAGTGAAATAAGTCAGTCAGAAAAAGACAAGTACCTTGTGATTTCAACCACAGGTGAAATTTAAGAAACAAAACAAACAAAACAAAACAAAAAAGACTCTTAAATATAGAGAACAAACTGCTGGTTGCCCGAGGAGAGGTGGATGGAGGCATGGGGGAAATAGGTGATGGGGATTAAAAGTACAGTTACCATGATGAGCACTGCAAAGTATATAATTGTTGAATCACTATATTGTACATCTGAAACTAATATAACACTGTATGTTAATTATACTGGAATTAAAGAGATCAATAAAAATTTATAATAAATCAAAATGTATTTATTGCTTTGCTGAAATTCAAATTAACTGGTTGTCCTGTATTTTTAGTTATGAAATCTGGCAACCCTACAGGGAAGGCACAGGAGAGAATTTTCTTGGATGATGGCAATACTGTGTATCTCAATAAAAGGTATATAAATGCACTTGTCAAAGTCATGTAACTTTGCGCATGTAAGCAGATGCATGTAAATTTTACCTCAAGGGGAAAAATAAGAAACAAGTATCGAACTCTAATTAGTTACATGCACTCTGAAATATTAGAAGAAAAATACTCTGTCATCTCCAACTTCAAATTATACCAAAAATGAAATGGTAACATGGATTCATGCCTGAATAGAGGGATGAATAGATATGTAATAAAAGCAAACATAGTAAAATGTAAATTATAGAATCTAGGTGATGGGCATGTGAATGGTCACTGCAAAATTCTTCCAACTTTTCTGGGTGTTTGAGAATTTTTATAATAAATGTTAAGGGGAAAAGCTCTGCCCTGCTCTCATGGAGTTTACATTAGAGTGGAATGAGACAGACAACAAATAAAATTGGTAAGTCAATTATGAGTGAAAGAGAAAGTGACAGACGCATAGGAGAAGCAGAAGGTGAAGGGTTTAGTTATGCTGCATGGAACTCCCAATCAAATATGTGGCCAGGAAGTACTTTTCTTTCAAGCCAATCCTACTACTTGAGGAGACATTTAAAGTGGTAAGCTTTAAAACCTTTTAAATGCCCTTTTCTCTTCTATTTGAAAAGATAACATAAAATGACATGCCACCCCTGATTTACATGAGCAAGAAATCAAAGTTTGTGGTTATAATTCGATTCACTGGAAGCTGTTTCTAATTTTACCAGGAGAGAGGTGGCTATTTATGATCTATTTCCCCTGCATCCAGCTACCGCATTCTCCAAAACACTCTCCTTTTTCCTCTCTCCAAATTATCAACTATTTAAGGGAATAAAAGGCAGATTTCCCATAAAATGGCCTTGTGAACGTGCTGTGCCACACGGCCCCAGCTCCACACTGTCTGCCTGCTAGCTGCAGTCCAAGCTTGTCCTCATCTTGAGTCTGCAGTGATGCTAAGGAGCCCCGCCTCTCCTTGCAAGGCCCAGACACCAGCCCTTGGTTGCGTCTGATCTTTCAGCTGCCCTGACTCGACAACATCATAGATCTTTTATTTTCTCCGCCCACCTTCTAAAGCAGCTCTCCTAGCTCACTCAACCACCCGCAGCCCAGATGCCTCCTTATGCTGTTGCCCTAGTAGCCCTCCTCACTCACACCAAACCTATGTAGAGACAGGGTGTGTATGCTACACTCCTCTCTACCTCAGGTGATGGCTCTGGCCCCTCAGGGTACCCACTCTAGCAGGATGAGGGTTATTTAATAGTCCCCTCATCAATCCTGCTGTGCCACAGCTGGACTAGGCATCTCAAAGTAACTTCTGAACTGCAGGTCAGGAAATTCCACGTGATTTGGAGTCCTGGGGCCTGCAGAAAGCTCCCCAAGTTCCAGCACTGGGTTTGCAGATTAAACTGCCCTGCCTGGGAACTTTCTCTGCACCAAGAAACAAAACCATTCTTTTTAGCAAGTGCAACTGACTTGCAGTTATTTATTTTCTCACAGCTGCAGTCTGGGAAATAACCGAGACAATAAGGAACATGCAAAGAGGTATTTCATGGAGAAATACCAATCAGAGTTCCAACGGTTATTTTCGAGTCTTTAGAAACTTTATCAGCCAAAAAAAATTAAATCTCCTTTCATCTAAAAGAGGTGCCTCAGTGAGGTGCCTGGGTGGCTCAACAGGTTAAGCATCTGCCTTCTGTTCATGTCAAGTACCACATCAGGCTCTCTGCTCACTGGGTAATCTGCATGTACCTCTCCCTTGCACCTTACCCCTGTTCAAGCGTGCACACTCTCTCTCTCTCTGCTCTCTCTCAAATAAATAAAATCTTAAAAAAAAAAAAAAAAAGAATATCCATCTTGAAAAAAAATTAAAAAATAAAAAATAAAACTTTCTCACTAATGGTCATTAATAAACATTAACATAAAGAAAACAATGTTTTTTTAACCAAGAAAGTGAAAAAAAAGGCAGATATCACAAATATCATTAATGGCTTATTGCTTTGATTATACAAAAATAGTACCAGTACTTGGCTAGATTTATTGATTCTTTGCCCACAGAATTCAACAAGCACCACTCTGAACAGTTGTTGGAAATGTTGGGTAATTAATACTGGGAAATATTGGGTAATTAATATTAATTAATAAATATTGGGTAATTAATACTTGGGTGGCTCAGTGGTTAAGCAGCTACCTTTGGCTCAGGTCATGATCCCAGCATCCTGGGACTGAGTCCCACATCGGGCTCCGTGCTAGGCAGGGAGCCTGCTTCTCCCTCTGCCTCTGCCTGCCACTCTGCTTGTGTTCACTCTCTCTCTGACAAATAAATAAATAAAATCTTTAAAAAAAAAAAAAAAGGTACTTCCTCCATATCTTAAAAGGATCTTTTAAAAAAAAATTAATACTGGGAGAAAAATCCACATTGGATTGTGCACACAAAGCATATCCACAAATATATTTGTGAGATTATGCTTGGATTATTCATAGTAACTATAGACATATAGAAATTCATAATAGGAATAGGAATAGAATAATAGAAATAGAATAGAACAGAATAGGAATAGAGTGGGAAGAAACTAGTAACTAGGGACAAATAGAATTCATTAGTAACCCTAAAATAATAAATAATAAATAGTGTCTCGGATGGATACAGATTGGCAAGGAGAGACCACAAACTCACATGCACATACACACTCACATATATACGGAATAACATTAACTAAATTTCTGATTTAATTAACCAATGATTCAGAACATGGGGTGGCCCCAGAGGGTAGAAGCACATGCACCCTTCCCTGGTCTGGTTGCCATCGTGACAACTGATACATGACCATGCATCCAGCCACACTAAATTTTCTGACATCAGAGTCACGATTTTTCTTCAGCACACCACTGGTTACCTGGCACTTTTAGCATCATTTTGAACTTTCTGCCTTTCAAACACTCAAATAATCCCAATTCATTGAATTCTATCTGTAGAGTGCATGCCCTCACTTGCTTCAGATCTCTGATCAAATATTACCTTATCAGGCCCAGACCACCCTCAATAAAAAGTATTCCCATCATTCTCTATCTCCCAAATCTTATTTTACTTCTCTTCAAAGTATGTGTGTGTGTGTGTGTGTGTGTGCGCGCGCGCATGCATCTCATCATATTATTTGTCTCTTTTTCCTCGTTTGCCTCCCCTGCCTCATTAGAATATAAGCTTCCTGAGAGCAGGCCCTGCCAGTTTGTTCTGCTATATTCCTAGAACAAAACACAATGCCCGGCAGAGTAGTGCCTCAATAAGTATGTGTTTACTACAATGGAAGACAAAAATTTGTAAAGAAGAGAATCAGTCTTGGGGTGCCTGGGTGGCTCAGTCAGTTAAGCATCTGCCTTCAGCTCAGGTCATGAACCTGGGGTCCTGGGATCAAGCTCTGCCTTGGGCTCCCTGCTCAGTGAAGAGTCTGCTTCTTCCTCTGCCCCTCACCCTGCTTGTGTGCTCTCTCTCATATTCTCTCTCAAATAAATAAATTAATCTTTTAAAAAAATCTTAAAAAGAAGAAGAAAAGAATCAGTCCTATTTTAGAGATGTTCAAGTGGAGGAGCTTGGAAACATGTGCTAAAATTAAAAAGACTAGGGAGCTACCCCCGGCCCCCCACCCCAGGTGTGATAAATGAAGCTAAATGAAACTAGTGTGAGTAGATGACTTCCTTCAGGTAAAGAAAACATGCTAAGAGAAGAAAATGGTACTGAGGAGAGAGTCTCATAGAACTCTTGTTTTTGAAAGAAGGTATGGAAGAGAATTAAGTTAAAGGTATGGGGAAGAGGCCACCAGAGAAATAAAGAATGAACTTAAGGCATTTAGTTCCAAGAGGCAAAAGATGGTCGACTGAGCTCAAACTTGAAGGGAAGACCAGCCAGACGACGAGCAGGTAGACTGGTAGGCAGTCACAGATGACCTCCAAAATATCAGTTTTGGGAAAGGGGGAGAAACTAGGTCTCAGGACCCAGAGACAGAAGAGAATGAGGGTGGAAAAGTAAAGAGTTAACATTCTCTTTTCATGTCACTTGAGGTTCAAGGGTACTTGAGATATTTTGTTGAACAAATGAGTGCATAGATGAATGAATGGATCCATTGTTCTCCCCAGAACCAGGATGGCACAGAAACTGTGGCTGAGGTCAAGAGATTAAAATGGTAAACAAAACACTCTTGAACAGCACATGTTGCATAAAAATATTTCCCTAATCAAAGTCAATTTTCCAAATGGTTTTCTCTCGATAAACATACACGGTTTATTCCTGTAACTCATTTTTAATGAGGTCCTATGACTTTCATTTGTACTTTGTTTTTTATTTTTATTTAAAATGCACTCTTGATTAATGGAGCCTTCAGAAATTTACCTTGAGGCCCCATCTCTGTCTCAGTGGGGCCTGACTCTTGTATTCTTTGGGATTGAAGGCCTTTCAGCTGAGCTCCATTGAGTTACCTTCCCAGGCATACTAGAGGCAACTCTGGTACATAGAGAAGTATATTCTGAAGTGAACTAAAAAAGGCCTCGCTGGGAAGGTAACATAAATAATAAAATAAATGAAAATGAGAATCCACTCAGCTTTCCACCAGAAGTACCACCAAATAGTTACGTGAAGAAACATAGTTCTAGTGGGATTTAAACATAAAATGATTAAATTTCTTGCTTTTCTGAACCTATAGCAAATTTCTCTTCGTCAGTACCTATGGCTCTCACATGACAGCGTGGCTCAAAATCACCTGGATGATCTGTTAAAACACAGACTGCTGTCCTACTCCCCCAGTTTCTGATTTAGTAGGTCTGGGGTAGGGCCAGATAATTTGTACTTTCAACAAGTTCGCAAGTGATGCGGCTGCTGCCAGACCAAACCACACATACAAAGACCACTGCTTTATGGGACCTATGTCATGTATTTTCATAACTTCTTTCTCTACTTTTCTGTTGTCCTTCAGAGAAAATGAGTCAAATTCTCATTTCAGCGCCACTGCCCTGGCTTCTGTACGTTTCTTTTGTGAAAAACAAAAACAAAAAATTACAAAACTTTAAAAGTAGAAACAAAGTGATGTTAGGATCAACCAAGCCTCAGTTTCCAGGTTTCTACTCAGTTTTAAATGGAATAAAGTTTTTACCTTAGTCAATAAGACGTTAGTGCCTCTTAAAAATAAGAGCTCAGCTGAAATCATACAAATGTGATACAACTCACACTAAAAAGTAATCCTCTTTCAACTGCAAAACATGCATAAAATAAATACTTGTCCCCATCAAAGTCTCTTAACACTTATCTAGAAAAGGAGAGCGGTGGCCATCAAATGACAGGAAAACATAACACTCACTTGCCACACAGATCTTTATTTTTCCATTCTTTATTTTGTTTTTAAATCGAAGAAGAAACAGCACACCTAGAGTCTAAACAAGCTAAAGGTAGAGTATAGCAGTTAAATTGGGATCTTTACAAGTAAATTATTTTTCTTCCTTTGTTTAATGTGCTGGCAAAAAGAAGAGACACAGTATGGTGTCCTAAGTAGGGTATAATCTGACTCTGTGTGCAGAGCCTTGGGGGGCAAGTCATGTGAGGCTCTAAATGAGCTGCTCACCGACTCTACACTTGAGCAATTCCAAAGAGGTTAGGGCCACGTTGATTAAAACATTTGTAAGAACAAATTAATATTCGAAGAGGAACCAGCTGTAGATTTCTGCTTATCTTCCAGTTCTAAAAGGTAAAGATTAAAAATAAAATTAAAGCAGTACTCAATAAATATTTTTGAATAAAATAAACATTAACTTTCTCTGAGATTTCATATCATTAACTTCTAAAGGGCACACTATTCTATTTATGCTTGATTTGCTCTTTTCCCACACACAAATAAACTAACTAGCTAAGAAAGGCATCTTCAAAACTAAACAAAGGGGTGCCTGGGTGCTTCAGTCAGTGGAGTATCCGACTCTTGGTTTCAGTTCAGGTCATAATCTCCGGGTCCTGAGGTCTAGCTCCATGCCGGGCTCAGTGAAGAGTCTGCTTGAGATTCCCTCTCTTCCTTCCCTCTGTCCCTCCTCCCATTCTCTCCCTCTCCAAAATAATTAAATCTTTTTTAAAAATTTAACAAAATTCAAATGATAAAGGTTTATCTATGCTTTTACCCAAGTATATTATTACTCAGTCTAACCATAATGAGTTTCAGATGAAAGTAAAAAATGATACAGAATCCACACAAACCTGACTTCTGCCCTATAGGGATGTTAAATTGATCAATCAGCAGACATTTATTTAACTCCCCAACGGATATCTTGGTTTGGTTGTCCACCATCCATTTGCCCATGGAAATTAATCGTAATATTCTTTGCTCACTATGCATAAAATGTTCATTAAGATTGGCTAGATTTCAGACCATTTGCCCAATGCGTGACTTAAATTTCTGTACTTCAAATGTTTTTCATTCTCAATGCACAAAATAGGCAATCAAAAACCTTGTTAGCCATCTCAGCATACATGTCTTCACCACTAATGCTGGAAATAATGGCAACTTCAAAAGCTTACCATCTGTATGCTTTATAAACAACCTCAGAAGTTAACATAGCTCTCAGTCAAAGAATCCAAAACAGTCACACAACTAATAGTGTAACTCGTTGACAGTGCCACTTGCTTTTATCGTGAACCCATTGGGCTGTCATCATCACAATCCACAGTGAGAGATTTCATTACTGTTTTGTTCACTCTTCCACAAAAGAACAGTGAGGGCCCATTTAAAGGCTCAAATACCTAAGCACAGTTATAAATCCACCCTTGAGAGAGTAATAGCCTTCCAACCTTGGTGGTAAATCAGTGGGGAAGTCAAAGTCGTATGTGATATCACCTTTTCATCCCTCCAACCATGACTATGAAGTGCTCAGAGGATACATGGCACTTTCTAATGATAAAATATCTGGGATTAAGGTGGAAAATGGTACAGACTCTCAACAAATCTGACTTTATTCCCAAAAGGAAGTTTAGCTGATCAATCAGCAAATATTTACTGAAATCTTGATTCAGTATCTTATTTTTGCTTATCCAGCATCTATTCCCCATTCTGCTGGCACAAAAGACTGTCTTTTCCTTTTGGGAACCGCCCCTTCACTGATTTCGGTGTTTATTTTATGGAAGAGAGAAGATAACTGATCCCACCCCCTGGCTCAAGACTTAGTCATGTAACTCAAGCCTGGCACATAATCCAAGAGAGTCCAATAAAGTCAAAGAACATCAGCCCTAGGGCTTTCCCTGGATCTACTAAGAGAAAGAAGCTCTCCCTCTATTGCCAGAGGGCACAGTGTAGGGTACAATGAGTGCAAAACCAGGACAAAGGAAAGCAGAGACAATACACATAGAAGGACAGATTCCTGATAATAAATTTGAGTTACCTGACCCAGCATGACTAAATATTCAGACAGACCCATTCCTAGGCCTTGTTTATTACTCATTATTAGTTAGTTAGTTGGTTAGTTAGTTAACTAGTGCATAAGTTGGGTTTCTTTAACTTGCAACCAAAAATTCTGACAAATTATAAGCAACCTAAAATCTGAACCACATTAAGCAAAGTTCCAAGAATACAAAGATATAAATAACAAATAATCTCTGCCTCAAAGAATCTTTTCAGTATCTAGTTGGGAATCTAATATGTAAACACAAAAAATAACTAGAAACATATGGTTCAACACCATGATAGGTTCTATATTAATTCAGAGAAGGGAGACACCACCATAGGCTGCACATTAAGCAAGATTTTGCAGTGTAAGAAAATAGTGAGCTGGGTTTTGAAGGATGACTAGGTTGTGCCTACCTGGAAAGGACATGAAAGGACACTGAAAAAGAGTGAGAAATGAGAGCATAAGTTCAAGAATGTGCATATTGTATTGGGGAAACAATATAGTATAAACAATAAATAGACCATAAAATATTGAAGCATGGACTATCAACAATAAATGAATACATTAGTCTAGAAGTAAGAAGAATTCATAAAGTTTTCCAATGATACTCACATTATATACAGTATTTTAAATCTATATGAGATCATAGTGATCCACTGGATTGTAATGGCTAAGTGTTGAAATTGTACTCAAAAGCTAAATATGTTTTTTCTGCTTTGCATATGGGTCCAACCAGCTACCCCTGCTTACTACTGTAGCACATTTCATCTAGAACTAAGGGCTGCCAAAATAAATCACACTAAAACACTTCACTTAGTGGCTATTGAAGAAACTAGAACAAAAAGACTACAGACATGAACCAAGAGGAGTTTACAGAAAGAAAGACAAACATAAACCAAGGAAACAAGTGGAGCCATACAGTTAATCTGATTTGCTTTGTCCAGTTTCTCCATGAGGTAAGAAGTTTACAACAGAAACGATTAAAGACATTTTCCATTTCCACTGTGGTTTCAGCCATTTCCCCTTGTGTCATTAAGAAACTGTATGGGCCAAGATGGGATTGGGAGGGAGACAAACCATAAGTGACTCTTAATCTCACAAAACAAACTGGGGTTTGGGAGAAGGGGGTGGGATTATGGACATTGGGGAGGGTATGTGCTTTGGTGAGTGCTGTGAAGTGTGTAAACCTGGTGATTCACAGACCTGTACCCCTGGGGATAAAAATATATGTTTATAAAAAATAAAAAATTAAAAAAAAAAAAAGGGAGTTAGGGGAAATTGGAAGGGGAGGTGAACCATGAGAGACTATGGACTCTGAAAAACAATCTGAGGGGTTTGAAGTGGCGGGGGGGGGGGTGGAGGTTGGGGGAACCAGGTGGTGGGTATTAGAGAGGGCACAGATTGCATGGAGCACTGGGTGTGGTGCAAAAACAATGAATACTGTTATGCTGAAAATAAATAAAAAATAAATTAAAAATAAATAAATAAATAAATAAAAGAGACTGTATGGGCAGAGTTTGGATTGGCTCTTGTTGCAAGCAGAAATGCAAAGGTTCTGTATCCCTCCTTCCCCTTCTTGGGGTATCAAAGTTTAGTTAATTAGAATAAAATGTTTTGTTTCATTTTTTAGAAGTTTATTTTATCAAGGACCATTATCAGTTTTATACTGAATATGAAACTTTGCTTGTAATTATTGTATAACTTAATAATTACTATTTCTGATATCTCTCAGTACTGTGAATTGTTTGAAATTTTACTAAGAAAAATGAACTCAACATAATTCCTTGGGAACATACTTTTCCATCTAGAATCACTGGACACAGTAATGTTTTCATTAAAAAAAAAAGAAAGTCTCCAATGCCTGACGTGCTCCATTTAAATATCCATTTAAATTTCTATGCCCATTTGTGGTTTCATCACAATGGTTTAGACCAGTATGACACTCTATTTGACATGAGCACGTTACAAAAGAATAATGACACAACCTCTTATAGAGGACCTCTCTTCACAGGCCTCAATTAACATAACTTCAAGATTCTGTGGAAGATAATTACTGCTTTGGTCGTTGTTTACAGAGAGAAACTGAAATATCTGAAATCTCCTTTCTGTCAAGCTGAAGGTAGAAAAGGAAAAGGAATTGTCTATGATTAGACATGCTTTTATTCTGAAGTATCTTTATAGCAAAAAGCTTTAAGATGTGAAAATATACTAATTTTTCACCCTTTACTAAGTATAGCGAAATGCGTTATTTCCTAAAGCAAATGAATATATGATTACATCCTCTCCCTATTTTAGGAAAAAGCAGTTTTATATTTTAAGTTTAAAAACATACATTTACTAAGTTTTGTATTTTTTGAATGGCGGAATTGAGTTTTTTAAAAAATTCAACACATGCTTTATCAGTGACAATTACTGTCATGTTTTAAACTGAGAAATAAAAAATTGTCAAAATATATATTAATATCACAGTATAAAGCAAAGCTTTGAATAAGGTTTCAGTATTACATGAACCAGAAAGCATAAGAAAAAAGAGTAAGATGGTTTCCTGTTCTCTTCAGAAAAGTACCATAGTAGGCAGAGTAATATCTGAACCCCCCTTGCAAAGAGGTTCATGTCCTAATGCCTGGAATCTGTGAATATGTATGTTAACCTTACATCGCAGAAGGAACTTTACAGATATGATTAATGCAAGGACCTCGAGAGATACATATTTATTCTGTATTATCTAGGTGGGCCCAATTTCATGACACAGATTGTTAAAAGTGGAAGAGGGAGACAGAAGAGAAGATCCAAGTGATGTGATGTGAGAAGGACAGTCCTGCCAATGTTGGCTTTGAGCCAAGGAATGTCAGTGACCTCCAAAAGCTGGAAAGAACAAGAAAATGGATCCTCCCCTAGAGTCTCCAGAAAGCAATGCATCCCTACTGACACCTTGTTTTTAGCTCAGTGAGACTCGTGCTGGACTTCGGACCTTCTACTGAACTGTGACATCATAAATTTCTGTCAGGAAACCAAGTTTATGGCAATTTGTTACAGCAGCAATGGGAAACTAATACCGGTCTCATAATCCAAATTAGCAGGACCATGAAAAGCATAACTATGACAGCCCCTCAGACACTCTGAAGCTAGGAGAGGCTTTGGTCTAATCCCTTCATTACCCAGATAAGGAAATTAGTCCAGATATAATGAGAAGAAAGGTGGTTTAGCTTAAGCTTCAGAATTCAAGCCAGAGAGAGAACTAATGAAGTTCACAAAACTCTTACTCAGTGTTAGTCAGAGTATTCCTCCTAGCTTCTTTCACCAGGGTAGGATTTGGGTTATGGTTTAATAACAATATGCAGAATTCTCGGAAAGAATAAACAGTTGTTGGAAATTGCACACATTTTCAGATAACGCACAGAAGTACACTGCTTTGCTGTTCTATCTGCAACTGGCTAAATATACTCAAGTGAACCGCACTACACTTGAAACTCAGTATATCTGTGATAAAACTTGGGGTCTTGCCTCCCAGATCAGCTCCCTCAGAAGTTTCCTGGTTTTTCTCCTTCACACCCTTCTGCAGTTTCCCTTATCCAATCAATCAAGCTCCATCATCCATCCTCCTCCCATGGAGGCTCTTTCCTTGCATTTTCTAATGATACACCTTACATCCACACTAGGCAACCACTAATTGGTCTCTTTTCTTCATCTTCCCTTCCTTTCAACCTCCAATTAATCCTGAAAGGACTGCCAAATGATTCCTTCTAAAATACATCTTTCTTTATATCATTGACTTGTCCACATTTAGTAGGACTCCATTTCCAAATGGGATCAAGTTCAAACTCCTTATTCTATCCTTTGACAGGTTTATAGAATTTGACCTCATTTTTATAATAATGTCTCCGCCCATCCCATGAACTTATTTAACTGATTCACTGCCCTATGAACAAGATCCATTCTCCTTCATATCATTCTCTTCTAAAATATCGCCTCTGCCTCCTTCTCCATGTATCTGAATTTTACCTATGTCAAGGCCTTGTAAAGTCGCAGCATCTTTCTGGGTACCTTCCAGGCCAGACAACTTACAGTGATCTCGTCTCCCACTTTGAAACACTAAAGCTCTTACCACACAGTTAACATTTAGTTTGTATTGCTAGTGTCATTTTCATCTTTAGAGTTTAAGCTCTTAGATTTTAAACCATTTGGGACCAACTAGTTCCCCTACTTATCTGCCCTGTACTTGGAACCGGAGTTTCCTGTTTAAAGCAGGACTTCAAATATTTACAGAGTGACTGAAAATAATTTTTAAAAATCTAAGAATGAAAACTCTCCACACCAGCAGTGAGAAAAGCCAGCGATGAGCACTAAAGTTAACTGCTCCATTTAAGAAGGGGAGCCATACATTCAGATTTGCCCAGGACAGTCCTGATTTCTTGCTGGTTTTCCAGCTTATTAATAATGTTCACTTTTACTCGCAAAAACATCTTGGCTGAAGTAATACATGACATGGTCATTCTGCCTGTAGGGCACTTTGGACTGTGGTAAGAGCAGAAACCAGGAAGAAATCCCTGCTTATGTTCCAGCCACCCATCCAGCTAAGCAGCATTCTCTCCTCTACAGAGTGACCCTGCTCTCCAACACCATGTCTGCGTAATCAGTGTCTTTTGAATTTCACGTGAGAGGTTCAAACATTTTGGGGACACACAGGTCCAGATAAAGGTGTGGAAGTTGAATGCAATTAGAGACTCTTTAGAAGAAAAAATAATCATAGATATTGAATACAACTGTGACTCTACCCAGCAGTTTAAGAACAAAAGGGAGAGTTTTCTAAAAAGAAAATAAAATTCAATGAGTTCCCATAGGAGTAGAAGTAATCAAGATGCAGTGTGTGAGTTCATTTATACTATAACTGTTTTGGCTATTTTCTGAATAAAATAATAAAGAACATTCATACCATTTCAATTTTTCTGAACAATAAATACATATTACTTTCACGACTGTTTAGAATTAGAAATGTGATGCCTTCTGATCCTCTTAGTGCCTAATGTACATTAAATTGACTAACCACTGCATAAATGTTTTAAAACCTACATTCATTTTCACAGTTGGCTGGCTGAAATGATCAGTTTCATAAATGAATGTCAGTGGTATCTAAACAGTAATAACTTTTTACTGCAAAGTAAGATTTTGCTCTATAAGTAATGAGTAAAATTATTAAATGTAATCTTATGTTTCATTACTGGCAGCTTGTCATAAAAAAGGAATTAAGGTCGCAAATTTTCATTTATTTTCATAGAGTAGATCAGCATTTTCACTCATTTGTAGTGAAACCTACTCAATCTAATCTCTTTTGAGGGTAGTTTTAATTACATTACATCATTCAACACAGGGTTGAGAGTTCATGTTCCAAATGGTTCCCTCCCTAAACTCTTCAACTTTAAAGGTATCTGGGGAAATGTTAAGTTCAACCAATGTAACTATACAAAATGAAAACTATCAAATGCATATCTTGGGCCCAGGATCATTCTTAAGTGTTTGGAAAAGATTTTATGAGACTATTTAGGTTACCTCTGAGTTACTAGTTCAAATATGGCCCAAGCTGATACTAACTAAAAGGATTAGCTTTTGTTGATATTTTAAAGATTTATATCATTAGCAGTTAATACTTAAATATCTACTACACTGAAACTATTGATAATTCTATCATTGCTGAGGACTTGTATAACTCAGATGGCAAGAGCTGTAACATTTGGAAAAACACAATAGCATCTGGATGAATTATGGTAAAGGTTAATATTTGATATTGAGCAAAACTTTTTATCAGCTACTTTTCAGTCCTCATCTCACTACTTCGTAAGTACCACATAATTTCACATTCATCTGAATACAAGCAATTACAATTCGATATTTGGTTGTTCCTAGTTGTTTTATGTCAAGAATAAAGACCCATTTGTCATCAAGTGTCTCCCCTCTTCAACTGTGCCTTCAGATGGCAAACTCCGGCAGAGACAGAACATTCTGTAAAGCACAACAAAGCAACCAGACGTTGGCATTATCAAATGGGCTCTCTCTTCATGATAAAGTATTTACTCTAAAGGTCAGCATTCTCTAAATTTCATTCCTGAAAAGATAATTAAGATATTAAATTTTTTAATAGAAAGGAAGGCTTCTAGGCAAACTAGTTTTTGTATAATCTCTTCCTACTTAAGTGGAAAAGCAACACAAAATCCTAAAGACATATAAAAGCAACTGTTTACCAACATGGTTAATCTGATTATCATCCCATGTATTTTGTGCACATTTTCATTCTAGAAACAGGGAACTAAACAACTCCATTAAAATAAGATGCTTTAACTGTCAAGTACCAGGTAATGTATACCTCAATCTAAATTTTCGTTATCCAATTTTTAAATATCCTTAAATTTATTTGGCATAATTTATAAATTCATAGTATACAATTATTCTAATTCCATTGTTACATACTTTTTTCACTGTCACAAACTTACTAAATGTTACTTAATTTTTTCAATTATTTTAATAAAGTTAAGATCAGTGGCTATTTCAAAGCAAAATAATTTTCCTTTTCAAATTTTTTCTTCTCACAGTTTCTTGTCTTTCCAATGTCTTTTGCCTATCAACTTATCTAGGCATATAATTCTAGATTTTGAGTTATTTTTTCTTAGTGCTTGAGGATATTATACCATTTTTTCCTGCCATCTGCTTTCAGTCCATTGTCATTTCTTTGTAGGTGATCTATTATATTAAAAATTTATCTTTAGCTCTTAATAGCCCTCTTTGGCATAATGCAGTTTTACCAAAATGGGTCCAGGGATGGATTTGTTCTTTTTATTCTCCTTAGCACCCAATGTGCTATTTCAATGGGAGGAATCATGTCTTTCTTCAATAACTGAATATTTTCTGCCATTTGAAAGTGTTCACACACACTTTCTCAGGTCTCTGACTTGTTTTTTTAACCATTATGTTTTTAACCCATGCTATATTTTTATGCCATTCTGTTATGTTTATAATGCACTCAGACATACTTAATTGATAAAAAGGTATTCTTATCCCTCTTTTAATTTTTTTAAGGATTTTATTTACTTATTTGTGAGAGAGAGAGAATATGGCTTGGAGGGAGCAGCAGAGAGAGAAGCAGGCTCCCCACTGAGCAGGGAGCCTGATGTGGGGCTTGATTCCAGGACCCTGAGATCCTGACCTTGAGCCAAAAGCAGAGGCAGATGCTTAACAAACTGAGCCACCCAGGTGCCCTTTGCTTTTAATTTTTAAAATGAAATTATGTAGATGCCAAATCTTGTTATTCTCCTATCCTTTCTTCCATCCTTATTGTCTCTTCAGTAATAACCAGTGTTAACACGCATGAGTGCATATGTGTGTGCATCTGTATAAAACCCCATAGGAAAAGTCTTCCCTTCATCTGGCCTGAATGCCAGTCATGCTAGGTTCCACTCCATAAGTCAACAGAGGGAAAGCCTCATCTCTCTTCCACCTGACAGTCTTTCAAATATAGGAAGGCAGCTGTTGTGGATAATTATATAACCATCAATCAATGAATTTATTTGCACTTTCTTTTATGGTTCAAAATAAAAAAGTGTGTATGCTATAGAAGTACAACAAAGAGAGACCTGAAGGGGCTATCAGGAGGCATTAACTCAAGTCCTAACCTCAAGGATTTGAAACTTATGATGAACAAACTACTTATCTTATTTAGTTGCTTCACCTCTAAATGGAGGCAACGAAAACCAAGTAATCAAGTTAATACAAACATTGGGACCTCACGTTACTCAAATATCACCTCCTCAGGAAAGTTTCCCCTAAGCCTCCTGCTATAAGATGAATGTTGGTGTCCTTCCAAAATTCATGTCTTAGTCCTCATGACTAATGTCGTGATTTTAGAAGAGGGGCCTTTGAGGGGTGATTAGATCAGGAAGACAGCCATTATGATGGAGTCGTAGAAGAGACCTCCTAGCATCTTCCAACATGTGAGAATACAACAAGAAATGTGTGAACCAAAAGAAGGCCCTCAACCAACCATGCTGGCACCTTGATCTCCAACTTTTAGCCTCCAGAACTGGAAGATATAAATTTCTTTCATTTATAAGCCACTCAGTCTTTCATTTCATTATAGCGGCCTGAACAGACAGGGACACCTCCTAAGTAGGTGCTTGCTTTGTCTGTGATGCCACAGTAGGAGTATATAACACCTCATTATAATCCTTATCACATGTTTTTTAATAAATAGTCCATGATTTCCTCAATGGCATGGACTGTCCTATTCATCTTTGGATGCTTAGACGCTAGCACAGTACCTTGCACAGAGTAAGCACCCATGAAGGAAAAAAATACATACAAATCATACTCTAAGTGGGAAAGTACCACCACTATCCATTTTCTAGTTATTTAAGAACTTTCAAATCTGTTCTTTTTAGCTTACTCAGTCCCTTAAGGTGATGGGAAAGATGCGGCTTATCATGTGGTAACCAATTCTAGTCCTATTAATTCCTTAAAGTAGGCAGCACATAATCAAAACACTAAACCCTTCCTGAATTAGCACAAAACACAGACTAATTTTAAGTTTCATCTTCTATTAGCTCTGTCCACAGCCTACAAATTATGTATTTCCTCATCCTCAAAATCTTTCCTCAAGTCTTCCTCACCCTTGAGGAAACATTCTATTACTCTCCTACCTCTCTATGCATTTCATGGAGATTAGTCAAGACTTGTAGACTTTATTTCTGTGTTCTCATTTGGTTTCTGACCAATGGAACCTGCTTCCCATTTAATGACATTTAATGACACAAAGAATACCATCTTCCTCTCCCAATTTTCTAGCCCAGTTTTTCTCCTCAGTTCTGAATCTCTCAGCTTGGCACCTTTAACCAACTCATGCTTGAGCCTACAGCAGAATAAGGGAACAGCCAAATTATCTCACCCAGAGAATACTGTGGTAGGAAAGGACAAGCAGTACAAAGGTATTCTAAGATCAGAACTAAAAAGGACAGGGCACAGAAGAGATAAGCAAAGGTCAATGGGAAGTGGGTCACTGAGCAGACACCATCAGGAAGACAGGACCACGTGTGAGGTCTTGACAGGATGACCATAAACTTCAGAGGATGCCCATCTGGGACACTACTCAACAGCTCCAAAAATTGGATAATACAGGAAGAAAAGGAGGAGAAGGAAATCCTGAATGATCAAGATTATATCTTAAATAACCCAAAACATCATAAAATTACCACATAAACTTGGAATTAACTAAAATAAGTTTTCCAGTAGAATGAGGGCCCAAATAAGATAAGTTCCACACATTTTCTAATGTGAGAAAATCCTGTTTCTCACATATTTGTGTTTTATAGCTAGAAAATCTGTGCTTGCACTACCTGATTTTGGTCCTCACCGATTCCCTGACTATATTTTCTCATTCTCCTTTTCTGACTCCTGCTTTTGTTCATCCCTCTGATATAATCATCCTCAAGGGTTCTGTCCTTCTGACCTTCTCACCTCACCAGGTAAGTCTCCTTGAGCAATGTTCATTCCCCTGGCTTTGGGTATCTCCTATAAACAATTCTTAAATTCCCATCGCTAGCTCCAACCTCTCTTTGTCAAAAAATTTAAAAACTTCATCTTACTACTCCGTTGTTTCAACAACAGTAAGTAGGTCTTATGGGCTGAAACATGCCCTCCATAAATTCAAATGTTGAAATCTTAACCCTCTGTACCTGCAAATGTGACTATATTAGGAAGTAGGGTCCTTAAAATGGTAATTATGTTAAAATGAGGTCATTATGGTGGGCCATAATTCAATGCGACCATGTGCTTATAAGAAGAGGAAATTTGGACATGGAAGGGTACAAAGGGAAGATTGTGTGAACACACAGAGATGGCGGCCATCTATGAGACAAGGAGAGAAGTCACAAAAGAAACCAAGCCTTCTGACACCTTGGTGTCATATTTCTAGCCTCCAGAAACGTGAGAAAATAAATTTCTGTTGTTTAAATCTCTCAGACTGTGGCCCTTTGTGACAGCAGCTGTAACAAACTGTAACAAACCAATATAGTACCTTTCAAAATTAAGTTCAAACACAAGCGCCATCCTCATCTCACACCTACTTCTCTCTCTAACGTCATCTCCCATCTCTGCGAGTTTCCTGCACTCACTGTGTAATTTACTTGCACAATGTTACCTTTGCACAGGCAGTTCCCTTACCAAAAATGCCTGTCTACTGGTTCTTTATTCTAATACTTCCCTATCACTCAAAGCACATTTACAAGCAATGCTTATTAAAATAATGTTAACATGTATTATGCGTTCAAGTACCAAGGACAATCACTGTTTTAGGCCCCAGGGATAGACAGAGAATGTTCCCAGCTAAATGAGATTACTTCTTCTCGGAGCACACTGTGCATTCCTCCATCACTGTACTTACTCAAGAATGTAATAATTCTTTCTTGTCTGAAGGCCTTAATTTTTTATATCTATCCTGCTGGTATCTAATATGCACTAGTGTGCATGTACTGTGCTAAGCACCATCTGTACAGAACCTCATGTATCATTCATCTCAGCCCTGTGAGATATGCACTATTCTTATTATTGCAATTTTACAATGGAAGTTTAGCCTCAAAGAGGAAATTAAGATGACCCAGGTGGTTAAGTGGCAGGGCTGATCATCAAGCCTAATTTGTCAGATTCCAATCACCTTCTTGTATTGCTTTCCTTAGAATGTATAAGTTCCTGAGAGGCTGGAGCTCTATATTCCTAGCCCTTGGTAAAGTACCTGACACACAGTAGTAAAAAAAATTCATGAGTTTGAGTAGATAAATAGATGAGGAGAGAATAAGGCTCTTTAACATAAATGCCTTAAATTCATTTGAAGCAAACGAGATATAACTGGGTTGAAAAGCATAGGAAAAATGGTCTAACATGTCTGGTTAAGAGAAAGGAATAATGGGTTCCCTCCACAGAAACCCTACTCAGCAGCTTTGTGAACTGAGCCAAAGTACTTTGCTCCTCTGCAACTTGGATTTAATTAACACTGGTGTCATGAGATTACTCTGTACGTTAATTGAGGTATACCATGCTTAATATGATATGAGGTACAGTACCAAATAAATGTTGGGGGCAGTTTCTATCATTAGGTGTGACTTCTCTACTTGAAATGAGACTAGCAGCTCATCAGATGATTTTAAGGAAAAAAAAAATCTATTACAGAAAGAACATTTTCCCCAAGAAAGACTGAAAGATGTTCATTGGGGGAAAAAAAGAAAAATGGCAACTTCTGCAAGGTGTTCATGTCATGACCAGTGAAAAGCAGAGTTTTTGGACAACTTTTACCAAGTAATATGGCATACATTATACTCATTAAATGTCTCTTGAATGTAACTATCAATTCCAGATGGTAATGTGAACAATTCACAGATAGGTTACATAAGCAATAAGGACTACAGATTTACTCCCATCTTGAGAACCAACTTACATTTTTATTTTCAATTTTCCACTGATGAGTTCTCTCTTCTCTTGGTATTTCATGTCCAGCTGGTTTTCACTTTCAAATTTCTCTTCAGCCATTATTTTACCTTGACATTAGCCCTCACTGGCAGCAGTTCTGCCAGGTTTTTCTCTAAGTTACATTAGATATATTAATAACCTAATAGAACAGAAGAACTGGATTTTCAAATCCAGATCTTGTGATTCATCAGCCATTCTCAGAAATAAAATATGTACCAAGCTCTGTGCTTAGCTCTCTATAGTCTCACTCCTGTTCAACAGAGTACTGAAAATCCTGGCCAGCACAGTCAGGCTATAAAATGAAATAAAAGGTGCCCTAATAGAAAAGAAAGCAGGATAACTGTCCTTGTTTGCAGATGCTATGATATTATGTAGAGGAAATCCTAAAGACTCCTCCAAAAACCTGCTAACACTAATTAATAAATTCAGTAAGTCAACATACAAAAAAAAAGTCGTGTTTCTGTACACCAACAATAAAACATCCAAAAAAGAAATAAAGTAAGCAATTCCATTCACCAGCACATCAAAAACAATAAAGTTCCTGGGACTACATGTAGCCAATAAGGTGAAAGTACTCTACACTGAAAAATACAAGACTTTGATGAAAGAAACTGAAGGTACGAACAAATGGGAAGATATCCTATGTTCACTGATCAGAAGAATTAATGTTGTCAAAATATCCATATTACCCAAAACCATCTATAAATTTAATTCAATCCCTATCAAAATTCCAATGACATTTTTCACAGAAATAAAAAAATAACAATCCTAAAATTTGGATGAAGCCACAAAAGATCCATAATGGCCAAAGGAATCCCCCTTCCCAAAAATAGAACAAAGCTGGATACATCACACTTTCTGATTTCAAACTGTATTATAAAGCCTATAGTAATCAAAACAGTACCTTAGCAGAATAAAAACAGACACTTAGGCCAATGGAACAAAATCTAGATCTTAGAAACAAACCCTCACATATATGGTCAACTAATGTTGGAAAGCAAGCAAGAATACTCAAAGGAGAAGAGATAGTTCTACAATACTACTGGAAAAACTGGATAATTACATGTAGAAGAATGAAATAGGACCCCTATCTTACACTAATCATGTATGCATGTTCTTCAAAAAATTAAAAATAAAACTACCATATAATCTAGCAATCCCACTTCTGAGTATATATCTAAAGAAATTGAAATTAATTCTCTCATAAAGGTATCTGTACTCTCATATTCATTGCAGCACCACTCATGACAGTGAGTAGTCAAGACATGGAAACAGTCTAAATATCTGTCAATGGATGAATGGATAAAAAAAGATGTGAGATACACACACACACACACACACACACACAGGAATATTATTCAGCCATGAGAAAGGAAATCCTTCTATTTGCTACAAATTGGATGGATCTTGAGGGCATTATGCTAAATGAAGTAAGTCAGAGAGAAAAATACTTTATAATAACACTTAAAATACAACTTATAATATCTAAAAACGACAAACTCAGAGATACAGTAAAGTAGTAAAGTGGTGGTTGGTTGGAGTGGGAGAAATGGGGAGATATTGGTCAAAGGGTACAAACTTCAAGTTACAAGACTAACAAGTCTAGGGATCTAGTGCACAGTCTGGTAAGTACAGTTAATAATACTGTTTCATATACTTGAATGTTGCCAGTTTAGTAGATTAGAGGTGTTCTTATCACAAAAAAGAAATAACTATGGTGGTAATCATTTTGCAAATTTATGAATGTACCAAAGCAACAGGACTTACATAAACCTTAAACTTACACAATGTTACGTGTCAATGTATCAATAAAGCTTAATAAAAAACATTATAATATCACAGAAGTAAATTCTTAGATAAAAATCTAGTTAGTATTGGTTGACTTGGGTAAGGACAAAGAATAAGAGAAGGTCTTAGGCTCTATTCACACAAAAAGCACCATTTACCTTTGGTGGAGGAACAAATTCAACACATTCCAGCCATATTGTTAAAAAGTAATTTCCACATATTGCACATTTTCTTCTCTGAGAGATTATGTTCCTGACCTGTGGGTGCTGTTCTATGACGTGCATTATGAAAGGATTCTTTCCTGCTAGCTCATTCATTATAAATCTTGATGTTATTTCCTAGATTAAAAAAATACAGTTCCTCAGATTATTTTTAAGATAACTATTTTATATTACAACTATTCTCATTTCACTAATTTACTTTTTTTGGCCTATTTCTCATAGTTTCTGTTAACTTTCCAGAATACATATATAATAAATTATATTGCTATATATTATAAACTCATTTTCAATAATATAAGAAAAGCAGTTTGGGGCGCCTGGGTTGTTCAGTGGGTTAAAGACTCTGCCTTTGGCTCAGGTCATGATCTCAGGGTCTTGGGATCGAGTCCACATCAGGCTCTCTGCTCCGCAGGGAGCCTGCTTCCTCCTCACTCTCTGCCTGCCCCTCTCTGCCTACTTGTGATCTCTGTCTGTCAAATAAATAAATAAAATCTTAAAAAAAGAAAAGAAAAGAAAAGAAAGTTACTTCCATTTCAATATTTGTACATCTCTTACATTCAGAAAACCAAATTATTAAAAATTTACATCATTAAAGTTTAGGTTCAATGTTATACCTCTCATTATAATAAGCAAAAAAAAAAAAGAAAAAAAATAATAAAACACGGATTGTACAAATATTCAGACTGGACTAAAAATTTGAGTCTGTGATATTAACTAACATCTAAATCCTTATTACTTAAACTGTGACTCATGGGCCAATAGAACCTGTATCACCTCAAAACCTATTAGAAATGCAGACTTCCTGGGGCACCTGGGTGGCTCGGTTGGTTAAGCTTCCAGTGCCTGATTTTGGCTTAGCTCAGGATCTCAGAGTCCTGCGCTTGAGCTCTGCACCAGGTTCCGTGCTCAGCGGGGAGTCTGCTTTTCTCCTCCTTCTCCCTCCGCTCCTGCCCCTGCTGTCTCTCTCCCACAAATAAATAAATAAGCAAATCTTAAAAGAAGAAGGAAGAGGAGGAGGAGGAGAAAGAAATGCAGACTTTCAGCTGCACTTCAGACCTACTGAACCAGAATCTGCCATTTAAAAAGGTTCTCTGGGTAATCAGTGTGCCTGTTGAGCTTTGAGATGCACTAGTCTAAGTTACCTACTGCAGTGAGTACCTGAATACAGTCATATTGGTAAAGAGCACTGATTCCTATTGCCCAAATCTCTGAATTCAATCTGTATTAAATCTATCTACCCAGTCATGTCCAGAAACTTCACTTCAGGTAATGACTTAAAATATTAAATAACAAAAAGGGTGGTGAGAATATATAAGCTGGCTTTTGCCATGACCACCAACAATATCATCACCCTAAAGTAAAATAGTATATAATACATAAAATTAAATCTTCACTGATGAAGCAAACAAAATAAACATTTAATTTACTCTGCTAAAGGAACCTCATTGTTTGTGCCGGTAGCATGAAGTCCTGTATGAATGTTACACAAACATTGCATCAGTTGTAACAGTTTATGGGAATGGGTGTTTTTTGTTGTTGTTGCTTTTGTTTTTTGTTTTTTGGGTTTTTTGGTTTTTTGGGTTTTTTTGGCCAAAGTGAAAGATTTCCCTCTGGCATTAAGATAGCCTACATCAGGCTCTTTCGGAATAGGGTCCTAACAAGAATCTTTGGGAATACATGCATACCTACATACATACATACATACACACACACACACACGTATGTACATACATAATCTTCACTCATTTGCCCCAATTAAAATCTTAAAAAAATAAGAACAAAGTTCTATAGATTGTTGTCTTCTTATTACTCTTCTTATTACTCCTTATTACTCTAACCCTTCCATTTACCAACTTCTGAGAAAGCAGCCTTCGTACAGCAAACAGCCATAAGATTGGGCTCCTTAAATGTCTGATCCTCAACAGCACAACCTCCTCCCTACTTCAGCTCTTTTTCCTGGATTGTTACATGATAAGGTCATCCTTTCTGGAATAATTACTCTTTCATACGAAAATTACCAGGACTCCTAAATTATATGCCCATTATCAAATCCTCTTCTTTAACTACTTACACAGAGAAGAGTTTCTGATTCGGAATGATATACTAATTTTAGAGGTCAATGTTTAGCTATCAAATCTCAATGGCTAGGTCTCACAATAAAGCAGAAAACGAATAAACAAGGATTCACTTCCCAAGCAGCAGATGGTAGGAAAATTTGCTGAAATACATGGGACCTATAAATAGGTCACAACTCATACAGTTCACTTTTTCAATTTACAGTTTCTGGAACCAAACATGTTTGTTGCACTTGATATGTCTCTTGACAACTCTTATATTACCCATTAATTATGTTCTTCTCCTACTTGCTGCCAATATGTTACTTTGGAAGAATAACACATACCACTGAAACATAAGGTTATGACTTGGAACTGCTAGCATATATAAAGTAAGATATTATTGGCATGACCAATAGTAACTTTTAGGACACCTTTTAAAGGTACAGGCAATGCAGGGTGCCTGGGTGGCTCAGTGGGTTAAAGCCTCTGCCTTCAGCTCAGGTCATGATCTCAGGTTCCTGGGATCAAGTCGCACATCAGGCTCTCTGCTCAGCAGGGAGCCTGCTTCCTCCTCTCTCTCTGCCTGCCTCACTGCCTACTTGTGATCTCTGTCTGTCAAATAAATAAATAAAATCTTAAAAAAAAAAGATACAGGCAATGCAGTTTTTGAGAACATACAGCTTAATTATGGCCTAATTCTAGTGTTATTAAAAGTCAAGAAATCTTTTATGAACAAATAAATTGTTCCTTTTGAATAACTTATGTGCTATTATGTTAGAATATTTTTTTATCTAACTATATGTACATCAGAGATGATTCCTATGCTTAAACCATCATATATTAAAATCAGTTTCAGCTGGATGTTTTTATTTTTCCTTACATATGATTATTTAATTTGAATTTTAAAATTATCCATACACAAATTATATTTTTATAAATATTAAAATTATACTCTTGGTTTCAGCTCAGGTCATGACCTCCTGGGTCACGAGACTGAAACCTGCTCAGGCTCCAATCTCTGTGGGGAATCAGCTCGAGGATTCTCTCCCTCTGCCCCTCCTGCCACTCACATCGGCCACATCTGCTCTCTAAACAAACAAACAAATAAATCTTTTTAAAAATTGGTATTCATCAACAGATGAATGGATAAAGAAGATGTGGTATATATACACAATGGAATACTATGCAGCCATCAAAAGAATTGAAATCTTGCTATTTGCAATGACGTGGATGGAACTAGAGGGTATCATGCTTAGCGAAATAAGTCAAAGAAATACAACTATCATATGATCTCCCTGATATGAGGAAGTGGTGATGCAACATGGGGGGTTAAGGGGGTAGGAGAAGAATAAATGAAACAAGATGGCATTGGGAGGGAGACAAACCATAAGTGACCCTTAATCTCAAAAAACAGACTGAGGGCTGCTGGAGGGAGGGGGGTTGGGAGAAGGGTGGTGGGGTTATGGACATTGGGGAGGGTCTGTGCTATGGTGAGTGCTGTGAAGTGTGTAACCTGGCGATTCACAGACCTGTACCCCTGGGGATAAAAATATATGTTTATAAAAAATTAAAAAATAAAAATATTTTTAAAAATATTAAAATTATAAAATGTAACAACAGTTATAAAGTCTTAGAAGGAATGATGAACTTTGAAACTGTTATATGACCAAATGTTACTGTGTGTATGACAGGCATTAAAACATCATCAAGAGGAAAGATTCTTAGAGACAGACAGATAAATAGTAGAGCCAGTAGAAATCCTGGCTCTACAAATTTTCAGCAGGGTGATACTATCTGGCAAAGTCCTTATTAACTTCTCTAATCTTGGATACCACACCTGTAAAATAGGGTTTTTTTTTTTTCTAATACTATCGCACAGAATTCAGAGAATTAAATTAGATAACACAGATAAAACTTTCAGTCCAACATTTACTGGTGCAGTATGCTTTGGTTAATATTTTGTTATAATCTAGTGATAAACATTAAATTTTAGTTCATAAATCTTTGAGGTGAAGAAAAGTTTTTAAAAATCTTTTTTTTTAAGATTTTATTTATTTATTTATTTGTCAGAGAGAGAGAGAGAGAGCACAGGCAGGCAGAGAGGCAGCAGAGGCAGAGGGAGAAGCAGGCTCCCTGCTGAGCAAGGAGCCTGATGAGGGACTCCATCCCAGGACGCTGGGATCATGACCTGAGCCAAAGGCAGCCACTTAACAAACTAACTGAGCCACCCAGGCATCCCAGAAGTTCTTAAAAATCTTAACCAAGACATAGCCTAAATCAAAGCTCTACAATTCTTTGACAGATCAAGTACTTTAAATCAGGGGTGCCTGGCTGGCCTAGTTGGTGGAACATGTGACTCCTGATCTCAAGGTTCGGAGTTTGAGCCCTATGATGGGTATAGAGATTACTTCAAAGAATCATTAAAAAAAAATTTTTAATAGTTTATATCAGTAATGTCACTTTTTCTCCACATCCTCGCCAGCACTTGTTGCTTCTTGCATTTCTTATTTTAGACATTCTGACAGAGTGAGAGAATATCTCATTGTGGTTTTGGTTTATAATTCCCTGTTGATGAGTGATGTTAAGCAACTTTGTCTCTTGGCCATCTGTGTGTCTTCTTCAGAAAAATGTCTGTTCATATCTTCTGCCCATTTTTAACTAGAGTATTTGTTCTTTTGGTGTTGAGTTGTATAAGTTATTTATATTTTTTGGATATTAAACCCTTATTTTTGTTTCACTGATTGTTTCTTTTACTGTGCAGAAGCCTTTTATTTTGGTGTAGTCCCAATAGTTTATTTTTGCTTTTGTTTCCTTTGCCTTAGAGACATATCTAGAAAAAATGTCAAAGAAATTACTGCCTGTGCTCTCCTCTATGATTTTTATGACTACTGTCTCACATTTAGGTCTTTCATCTATTTTCAGTTTATTTTTGTATGGCATAAGAAAGTGGTCCAGTTTCAATATTGTGCATGTGGCTATCCAGTTTTCCCAACACCATTTTTTAAAAAGATGGTCTTTTCCCCATTATATTCTTGCCTCTTTTGTTGCAGATTGACCATAGAAGCTTGGGTTTATATTTATATCTGGGATCTCTATTCCATTCTAGTGATCTATGTGTCTATTTTTGTGCCAGTACCATACTGTTTTGATTACTACTGCTTTGTAGTATACCTTGAGATCTGGAATTGTGATTCCTCCAGTTTTGTTCTTTTTTAAAATTGCTTTGGCAATGTGGCTGGCTCAGTTGGTTAAGCATCTGCCTTCAGCTCAAGTCATGATGCCAGGGTCCTGTATTCAAGTCCCATATCAGACTTTTTGCCCAGAGGAGAGACTTCTTCCCCCTCTGCCTGCCACTCCCCCTGCTTGGGCTCTCTCTCACTCTGTAAAATTTTTTTAAATCCTTTAAAAAATTTCTTTGGCTGTTTGGGGCCTTTTGTGGTTTCATACAAATTTTAGGATCATTTGTTCTAGTTCTATGAAAGACACTATTGATATTTTGATAGGGATTGCTTTAAATCTGTAGAATGTTTTTGGTGGTAAGGCCATTTAAACAATATTTATTCTCCCAATCCATGAGTATGGATTCTCTTTCCATTGGTTTGTGTCATCTTCAATTTATCTCATTGATATTCTAAAGTTTTCAGAGTTCAGGTCTTCACCTTTTTGGTTAAGTTCAATCCTGGATATTTTATTATTTGGGGTGCAATAAAATAAATCCCATTACTTAATTTCCCTTCCTGCTCTTTTGTTATTAGTGTACAGAAATGCAACAGATTTCTATATATTGATTTTGTATCCTATGAGCTTATTAAATTCATTTATCAGTTATAGTAGTTTTTTATGGTCTCCTGCTCTTGCAGGTAGTGGCCTTATGAAGGAGAGGTCCTGTGGTATCCTGTAGTAAAATGTCCCCTTGTCATCAGAATCTAGAGTTTCAGGAGTGTCTCCTATGTGAGTTGTGTGTGCCCCACTGCTGTGGCTGAGCTGTATTTGTTTCAGGCCAGTTGTCAGCAATGGCTCACTTTCCCTGTTGTTGGCAAGTTTGGTCCCTCTGTTGTTAATGGGCAAATGTGGGGCTGCCCTGAGCTTGAGTGGGGTCAGACCAGGCATTTGTCAGAGCTGCAGTAGCACCAAACTGCAAGGCACTCTCCTGGTGTTATACCAAGGCGGGGGCGGGGGGACTTTCACCGATGGGTAAAGTGTGTAGTTAGACCAGATGTTTGCCCTCAGCCTACTGCTGGGGCTGCAATTTAACTGGTATGTGTGGTTATCTTCAACTCTCGCCAGGACAGGAGCCATGTTGGAATGGTGCTGGCCCCTACTGGGACTGCTTACACAATGCCACGCTTGTGGCATAGATTTGGACTCTTGTGGGGGGCAGGTTAGAGGGTTCTGCTCAACAGGAGAATGCAAGGGCAGGGCACATAGTGTCAGCAAGCTTTGTACAGGTCTGCTGTGGGAGGAGACCTGTGCCGATCTGGAAAACTCCTGGGGAAGCCAGGGTTGGAGGGAATGAGTCTGCAGAAGAGGTGGGTGTGGGGTACACTGTTAGCGAGCTCTGTGGAGTATTCACACTCTGCTGGTTCCTGCATGTGTTTGTGTATCTAGGCCGGGGGTGTGGGCCTTCCAGCTCTTGTTTTCAGAGAAGTCTCCCAAAGATCCCTGCCCCTCCTGCACAAGCTCTGAGATAATACATAAATATCTCTCCCATACCCCAAGTGTTGCTCAAACTGCTGCTTCTATGCTCTATCACTGGGGCTGTTTGTTAGGCTGTCTCTCTCTCTATCTCTCTCTTTTTTTTTTTTTTTAATTTCTTTTCAGTGTACCAGAATTCATCGTTTATGCACCACACCCAGTGCTCCATGCAATCCGTGCCCTCCCTAATACACACCACCAGGCTCCCCCAACCTCCCACACCCCGCCCCTCCAAAACCCTCAGGTTGTTTTTCAGAGTCCATAGTCTCTCATGGCTTGTCTCCCACTCCAATTTCCCCCAACTCTCTTCTCCTCTGTCTCTTCAAGGGAGGGGACTCAGTTTTTTATCGCCCTTTGGCTCTCCCAGAGCTAAGGCGCTGACTTTTAAAGTTCCAGGTGTTAAGCCCCACTGATTATAAAAACTCGCAATGTGCCAAAACAAAACAAAACAAAAATGGTAAAAGCTCACAATGTTAAGCCCCTCTGGTTTTCAAAGTTAATGAATTTTTCAATACGGTGTAATACAATATTTTCTCTTCTTTATGATTTTAACATTTTCTTTTCTCTAGCTTACTTTATTGTAGGACTACAGTATATAATACATATGTATATTAACTCTTATTTCTTATATGTTAATATGTTCATAAACTATTTATGTTACTGGCAAGGCTTCCAGCAACAGTAGGCTATTAGTATTTAAGTTTTGGTGGAGTCAAAAGTTACTCATGGATTTTCAACTGCATGGGGCTGATGCTCCTAGTCCCTGTGTTGTTTAGGGGTCAACTGTGTGTGTGCGTGTGTGTGTGTGTGTGTGTGTGTGTGTGTGTATATAAATGCTTGTGCTCCTGGCATAAAAAAAGAGAAAAGAAATACTGCTCTCTCACTCTGTGTCTTCATCCCAGCCACAGGGCAACATTCTTGACTACAAAGGCTCCCAATGAGACCACTGCCACGTTGGGTTAACTGCTCATTCAGTCCCCTCGACAAATCAGAACCTCTTCCAGGAAGGGACTAACTCTACCCCCTTTTCCCTCACCTTCCAGCAGCATCTTTCTGAGACCATGAACCTTTCTGAGAATGGAATCTGAAGCCCAGCTGCTTAGGTGGGCATCATCGTCCCAACACCAGCTAGCTCTGTGAAATTGGACAAGTTATTTAACCTATCTGGGTCTCATTTAATGTAGAAGGGGAATAATAATGGTGCTACTTTTTTAAGATTATTACAGAACTAAATAAGTTCATTCCTGTTAAGCACTTAGAACCTGAGAAGTCCAAAGTCAGGATGGAGACACATACTCAAATGTGGGAAGATCTACAATCTTTAATTCATCTATCACCAAAAAACCACATAGAATCCTCTAATATGCTTTTCTATTCCATCTTTTAATATCATCAATTTGTCTGACTAACATTAACATGATTTCTGAATCAGATTCATTCAGCCACTAGAAATAGGGACAAGTGAAAATAGGATGGAAGAGGCAAAGATCCTGGTAAGAACAAATTAAACATATTCTTAGACAATACTGAAAAAATACTTGGAAGGTTAAAGTGAAAACAAATTCCTCTTTTCTTTTCATCCAACAAAATGTTTCCATTTCTCTAAATCTGGTCATTCTGGAAATTAGGATTACATTGGATTGTGTAAGCCAGTCAAAGAAGTTATTTCTAGGATCCACAGTGCCAATGGACTAAGGTTGCAACAATCATTGGCTGGCTTGCAAAACTGCTTTAAAGAAAACTCTTTAAAATTTAAATCAGGGCTTTGGCTTGAAGACCTGTGTAAATGATAGAAGGCTTCACCTGTAGACTCCAGGCGTCTTCCTGTTGTACAGCATTAACTGGCTGCCTCAGGAACAATGGATTTCCTTCACAGTAGAATTCCTTTAGCTTCAGGTTCTGAAACTTTTGAAACAAAATAAAAACTTCATTGCCTGATAAAATAACAAACTTTACTTTTCAGGCTACATCTTACTTTATTTAGAACTTCTATTCCATGTCAGTATTTTAAGAGCCTTCATGCTGGCATGAATGGCAATGCAATGACCTTACAGGTCCCTGGTGGCATCCTCTATACTAGACAATTGTGAAAACTTGTTCAGGATAATAGGATTGATTAGTAATAGAAGAGAGATCAGTTAATTAATCAATTATTAATTATTAATAATTATAATTAATAATATTATTAATAATTATTAATCAATTATTTGATTATTCCCAATAAAAATGCTGAGAATATATTGCAAATAATGTATTTGTTAGAAAACCAAGTATAATGAAAAATAACATTCTAATATACACCAATACTCAGGTCTCAAAGGCTGTGAACCAAGATCCATTTATATTCAGTGAGAAAGGTAAGAGAAACAGAGGAAAATCAAAATGTTCTCATTATAACCTATTGTGCACAGTGAAAATAAAAAAGGAGAACATATTTCACAAGGATATTTAATCTTCTATGAAGAAAACTTAAATTCAATTGTCTGCCATTTGAGTCTACCATTATTAGGAGAAAAATAAGGGATTCTCTCATATTAATAGTGTGCCTTGCCCCCCAGGAAATCATGTGTTTTCAAAGTTAAATTCATTTAGAGAATTACTTTTCCAAGCCTCAGTTTCAGCTGTGAAATGGAAAAAAGAAGACCTATCTTCAGTGGTATGCTGGTAAAACAGTTCTCTGGAGATAAAAAATTTTAAAAGCCCTGAATTGTAGCATGTTTTGATTCATTGGTGTAAATACTGCTACCATGGCTGATTCCATTCACCAAACACAGAGCTGGGAAGAGATGTGGAAAACTGGTTTCTATGAGCCACAATGAGCTGGCATCCTCACACTTACGGGAGAATTAAAGATATTTCCCTGATTTCAGCTTAGGGTTTGAAATTCAGCAAATTAAAATAATTGATTTAAAACATCTTTTGAGGGCACCATGTCACTAGGTCTCAAAAGTCTCAGGAAATTTCTACAACGTAGACAACATTTTGAAATAAAATACAGAACTCAAGGCCACATTGGAACCACCTTGTCTCCTAGTCCCAAAGCAGACATTCTGACTTTCCTAAGGCAGTTTCCTATGTTGTCTACCATCAGGAAGCAACCTAGAGAGTTGAATCCAGTGGTAGCCCCAAGTCAGCGCTGGGTGTGCTGAAATGAAGAAAGCACTCCCCATGCTTAATAGAACCATCATTTTTCTCCTTTATGTCCTAAAGAACACTCCATAATTTATATCAAAATGCATAGCCCTTTTCCAAAACAGATACAAACTTGAATACCTTGCTATATGTAAATATCATTAACATATGAACCTCATTTCAAATTTGAGCATGGTTCAAAGGGCATACATTTCTCTTTAGGGGTCATGCTTCTCTTCCTTCAATTTCTGTCACTACACTTCCACCATACATGGCAATGAATCACTCTGTTTGCTACCTTGTTACACAAAATATTTCAGAAATAGGTTATCCTCCTGAAGGGACATTAATTAATGAAATTCATTAGCATGTGTTTTGCAGGAGGCATTTCAGTAACCTGAAGTCATACCAATCTCTCAACGTCCATTCTGAATATTCCCCAGAATAACATTTTTTCATACCCTCTCTCTGGGCACTACTGGGTTTCTGGTCAGCCTTCCTTCTTAATAGGACAATATTTTTGGCCATTGTTGCCACTCCAGTAGCATAATAAGCTACATTGTCTTCTATTTAATAAAATGTTGTTACAGCTTTTCAGAGTCTCTGCACCTGCCTACTCAACAACAGGAGCTATGAGTTTTATCTCAACTGGAACAATTTTGCCCCTCCCCCATAATAGAAATTTCTAGACATCTTTGGAATGGGGGCATATTACTGGCCTCTAAGTAGTAAAGAGCAACGATGCCGCTAAACATTCTACCTTGCACAGGAGAGCCCCCACAGAGAATTATGAGGCCCAAAACTAGGTTGAAGTTGGAAAACTCTTGATATAGAGGCAAAAAATTATAAATGCTCATTGATCTGTTCCCTGTGGAGAGGAGATTCTCAGCTGTAGGGAAATGAAGGTTCAAATGAGGGGTTTTATTTTTTTTTTTAAGATGAAGATCACTTGAGCACATAGAAGGCAAGTGCCAACACAGAGATTAATGTGAAGGAGATACAAGAATAATTGAAATAGTAATGATCAGGTGAACACAGAATGACCTTTGACTTCTAACATCTTTGAATTATTTCCTCTTCTGTAACCAGAAGAAAGGAAGTATAAATGCAGGCAGGGATATGTTTGAAGGTGTGGGCTTGGATCATTGAGGGAGTCAGACATGATCCCTTCAATTTTGCCTCTAAAATAGAGAGTAAGACCATCTGTCAACTGAGTTGTGAAGCAAGGTGTCACTGTGGAAGGAGGCAAGAAGAATGTGGTGAAAGTCTGGAATGTGCTACAGATTTTTGAAGAGAAACCTGGCCAGGGACAAGCAAAAATATTACAGAAGTGCTGAAGGACCTACTGGAATCCTCACATGTGGTGATTCCTGTCTACACATTGTGTGCTTCCATTTAGCACCCAGCAGCCCAGATCCAGCCTGGAGAGTCTGCAGAATGGATATGTCAGAAAGCAAAGGAATAGGTGCACTGTATATACTAAAAGTAAATGCTTTGGGCTTTATGGTCTAGGACAGATAGAAAAAGAAATAATAGTACAAAATTTCAATGGACCAGAACTAAATGGAGAAATAAAGGGATATGACATTGTCAGTGACCCAAAAGAAAAGATACAGCTGTAAACCAATAGGGACCTGGAGGAACCAGTGCTCAAACTGCCATACTAGACTTTCATTCTTCCAATTTAGAGCAGGTGAAAATAATGGTAAGATCCAGACATGAATGTGGAGGTGGTTTGCTGAAGTGAAAACTTGGAAAGCTCATTAAAATCAAGATTATGCTGAGTGAAATAAGTCAAGCAGAGAGAGTCAATTATCATATGGTTTCACTTATTTGTGGAGCATAACAAATAGCATGGAGGACATGGGGACTTAGAGTAGAGAAGGGAGTTGGGGGAAATTGGAAGGGGAGGTGAACCATGAGAGACTATGGACTCTGAAAAACAATCTGAGGGTTTTGAAGGGACGGGGGGTGGGAGGTTGGGGTACCAGGTGGTGGGTATTATAGAGGGCACAGATTGCATGGAGCACGGGGTGTGGTGCAAAAATAATGAATACTGTTATGCTGGAAATAAAAAAAAATAAATAAATAAATAAAAAATAAAAAAAAAAATAAAATCAAGGACTAGGGGCACCTGGGTGGCTCAGTGGGTTAAGTCTCTGCCTTTCGTCATGATCTCAGGGTCCTGGGATCGAGCCCCACATCGGGCTCTCTGCTCAGTGGGGAGCTTCCCCCTCTCTACCTGCCTCTCTGCCTACTTGTGATCTCTCTCTGTCAAATAAATAAATAAAATATTAAAAAATAAAATAAAATAAAATCAAGGATTAGAAGATCTTTGTGTGGAAGTCCAACCACCTTTACAAATGAACTTCCTGGGTAATGCTCTCAAATATCTGGCTATCTATGGAACATCTCCAGCCAGATGTCACACAATCAATAAACTGCAACATTTGAAACTAAACTCATGTTTCTTCCACATTTTCCTACATCAAATCTCCCTCCATGTTCTGTCAATTCTACCTTCTTTTTTTTTTTTTTTTAAATTTTAAAGATTTTTATTTAGTTATTCGACAGAGAGAGACACAGTGAGAGAGGGAACACAGCAGGGGGAGTGGGTGAGGGAGAAGCAGGCCTCCCATGGAGCAGAGAGCCTGATGCGGGGGATCATGACCTGAGCCAAAGACAGACACTTAACCACTGAGCCACCCAGGTGCCCCTCAATTCTACCTTCTTAAAATTTCTGTAATCTATCATTTTTTTTGAAGATTTACTTATTTATTTAAGAGAGAGAAAGAGCATGAGTTGTGCAGAGGGAGAGGGAGAGAGAAACTTAAGCAGACTCCATGTTCAGTGCAGAGCCCAACATGAGGCTAAATCTCACCACCCTGAGATCAAGACCTGAGTCAAAACCCAGAATTGGACACTCAACTGACTGCGCCACCCAGACACCCCTGGAATCTATCCTTTATTTCCACCCACTCTCCCACCCACCTCCTCACTACCATTGCAGACTCTCCTCCTCCTTCCAACCCTAGCCACTAACCCTCTGCCTCGATTAAGGCCCTCACCTTATATGAATTACTACAACAGTACTCGAATTAGTGTCCATGCAAACTTCTGCTGCCAAAGTAGTCTCTTAAAATGAGATTCTGATCATAATACAATCCTGCTTAATACTTTTCAATGTTCTCTTTTGCCTGCAGAATAAATTCAAAAGCCCTAGTATGTCAAAATTGGCCTTTCTTGGCCAGTTTCTCCAAGCCCATATCCTGGTAAGCCCAACCTTCACCCTTATATGCCAGTCATCCTAAGGTACTCAGGGATCTCACAAGAGGCCTGTGTCTTATCTTTCAGTTACTACTCATGCTGTGCCTTCTACTCATCCCACTCCTGGATCACCTCTTCTTCAAGATGAAAATATTGAAGATAAAATATTACCCACCTAAGCTTCTTTGGCTTCTGCCAAATGTTTCCATGTCTACCCCTTGGGCCTTAAATATAAATCATACCACCTTCAATACTAGAAACAAACATTTTCGAAAATCCTATCTTCATCTATCAAGCTTTAGTCTCTTTAAGAACCACATCTTAAGTGCCTATGTAATGCAACCCCTAAATTCAGTACTTACAACACAGCTGATACCCAGTAAATAACTGGTAAGTTAACAAATGTCTTCTCCGAAACCCAGACACACACGACTCTCCCTAAGAACTCAAATTTTTCAAAAACCTTCTTCTCCAGATGTGATCAATTGTTAACAGTTTCTCCAAAGCCCCAGGCCTCAGGAACAATGTATAAATTCAATAAGTCCTTCTGTTGCTTTAGACTAAGGTAATAAGGGAGACCAGAATGGTCTGGTTCAGCAAGAAGGAAAAAGGAGGCTGAGATTTCATATTGACTAAAACAGAACTGATAAGTAAGCTAACAGCAAATTACCATGGGGTCTTCAGACCATCCCAAATCTCATGGGTTACCAAGAATTAGAATTCCTAAATAAGCTAAAGAAGATAAGATTTTAAGTGTGGAGCTATGGCATTCAAAAAATATATGAACAATTCTAAAACGACAAAAGTATGATTTGTGACCAATGAGAAATTTATAAAAATACATGATAAACTTCATATCTAATCAGAATTGTATAATGAGTAGGCTGATGATATCATCTGAACATGACAAAGCCAAAAACTCTATTCTGGGAACCCTTCTCTCACACACCCTGGATGAGTGGGAGTGAAAATAGGCATAAAGTAACCTAAAGTAAGGATCCTTCAGTATCTGCTGGATACATGTCCCTTGAAAAGACCCTTAAAAGGAGTTGAAGAAGGGAGGGCAAGAGAAAACTAGAGGGAAGGAGATTACTGAGCTCCTCAGCTCTAAATATGTACACACCTCTTCCTCAAATCTGGCCAGGAAGAAGTGGCCAAAGCCCCAAGCCCAGACCCATTCCTGCCTTCAATTCACTGGGCCTGAACCTGACGGGGCAGTGGCTCCAGCATCGTCTTCAGGATTCTTGATTTAAATATCACTGTAAAAAGAATAGCTGGTCTACAAAGGCTTATTTCTAACTCCTCACAATCCCCATCCCACCCCTGCTTTAGAGCCCACTTCTGTCCTCAAACCACCGAGAACCAGCAGGTGAAGAGGCCTTTGTTTCCACAGGCCCTGAGTGCTCCATCCTCAACGGTGCGATCTCCTCACAACGTAAATTAGATCACATTACTCTTTTTTTTTCAATTTATTTATTTTCAGAAAAAACAGTATTCATCATTTTTGCACCACACCCAGTGCTCCATGCAATCTGTGCCCTCTAAAATACTCACCACCTGGTACCCCAACCTCCCACCCCCCCGCCACTTCAAACCCCTCAGATTGTTTTTCAGAGTCCATAGTCTCTCGTGATTCACCTCCCCTTCCAATTTACCCCAACTCCCTTCTCCTCTCTAAAACCCCTTGTCATATTACTCTTGATCAAACCCATGCAGTGGTTCTCATCTCACTCCAGATGAAATGTAAAATCCTCACACTGGCCTATAGGACTCTTATGATTGGATCCTGCACTATTTTCGACCCCATCTTTGACCCCTAGAACTCACTCTCTCACTTTCTCTATTCCTCTCTCCAGTCTGGAAATACTGGCTTTCTTTCCACACATTCTTCACCTCAGAAGTGCACTTCCTGCTTCTTAGCACTCTGCTCTCAGATTTGTCCACACCATTAAAATTCAGAATAAAATGGAATCTTACATTTAACCATTTGAGAGGGGAAATGCTGATGACCCTTAGATTCGAAATCCAGACAAGTTTTCATTAATGTGCAAAAACAATGGAAAGGCATTCTCACATGTATGAGCTAATTACCTTAACCAAAGAAATTTCTCAAAAGATACAAAGCAGTGAAAGAGAGTAACAAAAATGAAGAATTTGGGGAATACATTTATTTTGCCTGTCAAAATGCAAAAGAAAAATAAAAATAAGGAGATGGGTGAGGACTTGGGTGAAATAGACAAAAGGGATTAAGAGTACACTTACGATGATGAGCACTAAATCATGTATAGAAATGCTGAATCATTACATTGTACACCGGGAACTACGATTACATTGTATGTTAATCATACTTCAATAAAAATAAATAAATAAATAAATAGCTTCTTAGAAACATCTAAAGAAAAAAATGTTTAAATAAAAATAAACATTAGAACACCCCCTGTCCAACATAAACAAGACTAGGGCAATCTGCTTATAAACAAATTTACAATGTCATCAAAACGCCTGAAAGTCATTCTTTCTCTTTGATAATTCTACTTGAAGGAATTCCCCCAAAATAAATATTTGAAGTAGAAACAAATATGTATGCACGAAATACTTTTCTCAGAATTACTTAAAATTTTAAAAGCTTCTCCTATATTTAAAAAAAAAAATGTCTGGTAAATTATAGACATACCTGAATCCTCTAGCTCTCTCTCTCTCTTCACTCCCTGTGTTTAAGAACACCTAACCCTGGGTCATCCCTGCCATCAGTTTTCCCTGTTTCTGCACTCAAGCAAATAAGTCCCATTTGCAGAGTCACACTGCAGAATAGACAGGAATCAAGTCACCAGCTTCCAAAATGCCCTCAGTGGTTGCCAGAATTTCTTCTCTACTCAGCATGCTAGCCAACATTAACTCTGCTCTTCCTTTGTTGGCCTATCATTCTTTGCCCAACCATGAAATAGTTGTCCACAGAGACTACCACATTCTCTTTTCACTTTTTCTTTTCCCTAGGCAATTTACCCACATACACAATTTCAATTAAGTCTCTATGCCAATGACTCTGGCCCACACCCAATAGCCAACTGCTTACTCAAAACCTTCACTTTTGTGTCTTAAATACAAGTCAAACTCACCATGTCCAAGACTGAATTCATGATCTGCTCTCCTAAGGTTGGTCTTTTTCCAGCATTTTCTACGCTAGACCACAGAAAGCTTACTAGCCCATCACCATTTCCAAATTTATCTTTTAAATGACTCTTAAATCTGTTCAAGTCTTTCCACTCCTACTGTTAACACCTGAGACCAATTTACCAAAATTTTTTACTTGGCTTCAGCAAGAGTCTACCTAAAGTGCACCCAACACTCCCTCTGGTCTCCTCCTCCAACATGTCCTTTACCCTTCAGACAAAATGATCTTTTCAAAATGTAAATCTGATTATGTCACCTGATTATGTCTCCTGCTTAAAATCCTTTGAAATTCATATTGCCTTTCAAATAAAGATCAAAATCCTTACCACATCCCCTATGTTCTTCATCCATGGCCTCCTCCCATCCAGACTCTGAGCTCCAGCCACACTAAATTATTTCCAGTTCCCTTAAACATCCATGTTCCTTCCCAAGCCCTTTCCACATGCTTTTCACTCTGTATGAAATGTGTCTTTTCCTTTCACCTAATTGATTCCTACTTATTCTTCAGCTCTCAGCTCATGTTACTTCCTCCTTGCCTTCCCTAACCTACCTGTTGACTACTGGTCTCTCTCATCGACCAGTGGTTCTTTCTTTTATGTACGGATTTCAGTTTTTAATTAAATATTCATAATGTTAATCACTTGATTAATACATTTTCCCACTATACCACAGCTCTGAGAGAGCCGAGACCCCTGGTTCCTCACCATTATATCCCCAGTTCCTAGTGCCAGACTTAGTATATAATATGTATGGGTTTAGGAAGACAGACTTGGTAATCAAAATGCCTTGTTTAAATTTCAGCTCCATTAAACATATACCAAGACCACCAAACATTTCTTACTCTGCTGATGCTACTCCAACCCTCACCTTCCACCATTACCCAGGGACCCTGCCACCTAGATTTTACATGGTATGATTCTGGTACTTGGGCATTTGAACAGGGGCTTGACTCCTGAGCCAAAGAAAGCTAATCATAGGCCTGATCAAATCATATGCACTCTACAGCCTTGCCTAATCATATACTCTTCTGGGAATTTAAACCAAGAAACATGGAAATAATTTGCAACTGAGTCCTGGAAGCTGGAATAGAACAGCTATTATATCAAGTTGCTGGAAACTCCACAGTAGCTTATGTGTATACTGATCTTATAGGAGACCAGAAACAAGGTATAAGCAGAGCAACATTCAGAATGTGGCTACATTATAAAATACCAACATTACACCAAGTATGATAGCCTAACAGTTCATGTTCCTGCTGCTGAAGATCCCAGCAGCAACCTGAGCTAAGAACACACTCCAAAACCTCTGAGCTCTGCCTAGCTTTAACAGTAGATCTTGCTCGAATCCCCATGGGACTCTCCTTACTTCTCCCTATGTAACTCTAGTTAACTTTTATTTATGTTGCAACAAAGGGCCAAAAGAAAACACACACGCCAATTTCAATATGTAATAGAATTTTCTTGTCCCACCTTCAGCAGATAAACAATTCTCTCCGCTGTCTCTGAATTACTCCAACTAACCTTCTTGGGGGGCTTTTCTGCGAATCCTTTGCAAAACATAAAAACCTACTTCTCTCTTTTGTCAATCTAGCTAAGATTTTCAAACACTCTTTCGAAATAGTTTCAGGCTTCTGAAAGCAAATTATATAATTAGTACCTCTCCACTGGATAGGGAAGCCATATACCCAGCAATATTCTTTCATCCATATTTCTAAACCTTACAGACCTGGTTACAATAAAAAAGTAGTCGTCAGCAGTAACCCAACTGTAAAAGGCACTTTCCTTGGGGAATAACAAAGAAATCAAAGTTCCCAACCTCTGCCCTGAGATAGTCTACAATTTAAACTGAAGAATTCCATCTTAAAATTTATTCAGACCAGGCAACAATTCAGATTAGTGAACCACAAGAAAAATATTCAAAGATTTTGTGAAAGCTGTTTATGGTTTGAAAACCAGTTGTGAGATCTTTGGTCTTCCATTTTTTTATTCTGACAGGAAATTAAAATTTTAGTGGCCAGATTCATGATGAGAACTGAAGAAAGAATGCCAGATTGTAGCTTCTGCCTTGGTTTCCAAGCAAACCCTAAAGTGGTCTTAAATAAAGCTTCTCAAAGGTAAAAACACCTTTAATTCCACTCTACATATCTTTGTTCTTCTTTATTCAAATTAGATATCAATGTTTCAAGAATTCTTAATGCTTTTCTTTACCTTCCCTTAGTCACTGTTATTTTAACTAAAACACCTTTTCTTTTAAGCTTTTCATATAACTAAATCTATACTTAGTTATAGAACAGAAAAAGCATTGGTCTTAAAGGCTTGGGGACTAGGACCAAATCCACTTCTTCCACATAATCTCTTTGTACAAGTCATTTAGAGTACCTGAGCCTGTTCTTCATGAATAAAAATAACAATATCTATTTCACTGCTTGTGAAAGTCAAATGAGGACGTATAATGTATGTGGTAAACTTAAGCACATTCTAGAAAAACTAGGTACTACACCAACATGCAGTCCATTGTCTAAAATAAGCAAGTCACATTTACTGTTTTTCTGGCTTATTAAGATCAGCCATTATGTTGTCTACCTTTTTCCCTCCCAAAAGCATTTCTGCATGCTGCAAATGTATTAGCAAGTTGATAGAAGTACTTCCAGTTGCAAGATGGTAACACTGAGCACAATCAGCAATATCGCTCTCATATGACAAATCCTAAAATGATACAAAGATACCTTTTCAAATAAAAAATAAATAGCCATTTAAAAACAGGAAGAGAAATTCTCACTGGAGCAGAAACTATCTATAAAAGGTTATCATTTGAAAAAGGAAGTATTAACCCAGGATTCAATGGAAGCCCAGGGGGAAATTTCCACACACAAAAAAATAGAACTGAGGGAACTCAGTACACAGAGATAGGAAAGTCCTCCAGAAAAGAACAGGTAGTGAAACAACAGACAGAAGGATTACCCTACTAAGAAGCTGGCAGATCCTATGGATTCAAACACCCATTCTTATCTCGCAGCTACACTCCACCTCTCACCTTCATACCTCCTTTCCCTGACTTCCACACACCTATAGCCCAAGAGGCTCAGTGCTTTGAATAGAGAGCTATGAGAGGGACCCTGAGTGGCTAGTAACAGGGAAAAATGAGCAGCTATCAGAATCCATTTTACCTGTAGGAATATCTTCTCAACCATTTCTCTACTGTCACTGACCAATACAAACTACTGTAAGAACTTTATCTTCTCCCATAAAGTGAACTGCAAAGATAGCTGCCAGCTTTCAGGAAGTCTCAAGTGTACCAAATTAAAAAATAAGATGAAAGTTTAAAAATAAAATTAACTGAAAATCATTGGGTGTCAATATCATTAGAAATAATAGAGGCAAGAACTTACATCAGAAGAAATAGAGCTGATAGGACAGGACTCTAAAGTAATTAGTATAATCAATATTTTTAAAGAGGTATGTGAAATATAACCTAGGTAAAGAAAGAATAAAAACCAATTTTAAAACTTGAAAATGTCGAGTTCTTTGAAGCAAAACTTGCAACATTTATTAAAGCAGTAAAAGCTTGCATAATTTGGATCTAGCAATTACATTTCAATGAATCTTTCCTAAGGGACTCAGGAATGGTATGTACAAAGATTAGTTACAATGACATTCACTGAAGCACAGTAGCTGTGGCAAGAAGTTTGAAATCTCCTACCTGTCAAAACATAGGAGGCTGCTTAAATATAAACAACACCAATATGATGCACCTACCCATTAGATATAGAGAGAGAGAGTCAAATCACTATGTCATACACATGGAATTAGTTTAACATTGTACACTTAAAAATAATGTCAGCTATAACTTTTTTAAAGTTAGTACAAAATAGGCCAAGATAAAAAATATTGAATAATTAAGTCAAAGTTCCACAATAAATCTAGATACCCAATGTGAAAAAAAAAGAAGAAGAAAGAGAGAAAGAAATAGAAAGGGAGGAAAATACTTCAATGAATGGGGAAATGTTTACAACAGAAGTTGAAAAGGCATATTATAAAATAATTATAAAACAGGTATGTATGAATAATACACTAATATGTATGAGTAATACTAATATTAACACATTAGCATGTCTGACTATTCCAATTTTTTATAAAAATCTATATGTGTACATACACAAATGCATTCACAGACCTTAAAAAAAAAAAAACTCTGGAAGAATAGGAAAAAAATAAACTAACATGTTAAGGTATAAGCATTCCTCCCTCCCCCAGCCCCATCATGCTTAAATTGTGGGTAATCTCACTTATCTACTTTTTGTTTATCTCTATTTTCCAAATAATTCAGAGTGAAAAGAAATTCCCAAATTTTTTTCCCCAAACGATCAAACTTACAAAACCCCAATTCTTATTTCTGATCTGCAAACTTTCAGAAGATGTGTTTGGGAACGGCAGCAACAGAATACAAATTTTCTATACTGGGTTGAAAGACCAAAAACACAGCTTCCCAAAGTAGATAAAATTTTCCCAGGACTCAAAGTATTTCAAGGATTTCAAGAAAGCTATCTCAACATCTGTGCTGATTCTAAGATTCTCTCAGAAGTTTGAAAACTCTCCCACATATCTGGCCCATGAGGTATAAAAGTAAGAATGTAAAAAATATTTTTTTCTAGTTCTGTGCTGGTTCGGCTCATGAATTTCAATAGTGAGGGCTGAAATGGTCCCTAAGGAGATGAAATGTGTTATGGGGGAGGCAAAACAATCTTAGATATTATTAAAATGGCTCGTGGCCCTCTAAAAATCCTATGCAACAATATAAGCATATATACAGTTTTTCTCCTGTACTAAAATGTAATGGGGTGGGGGACAAGTTATTAAGGAAAAAACATCTAAAAAGCTTCTGGAAGAAGGGGGAAAATAATAAAAAAAAGGGGGGGGGTTAGAAACACTGGTCAGCTATAGGAACATAAAACCCAAATTCTTTTTTTCAAATATCCTCTCTTGGTTAGGTTGCTTAGAGCATTCACTACTTTTTTTTTTTTAATTACACATTTTCACACATACATGTTCACATGTTCCTTGTTATAGAAAACTCAATCAATTGACTCTTCAACAATTTGCTTGTATACTGAAGTTTGTAGACAAAAAGAATAATACTTGATAAAATGCCAGATTTTTTTTTCTAAGCATTGTGTTGCTTTCTGTTTTCAAATATAAGTGAAGCTTTGAAGAAGTGTTCTACTGACAACTATTAACATTAGTTAATAATAAAATAAAAGTTTTTCCAGAAACTCCACTTAAAAGATTTCAATTTATTCTTCTCTGGCCAGAACTGTGACACATGGCCACTACCCATAAAAGTAGTTCAAGAGAAGAGGGTTTGAGATGGAGCCTTCAACCAGCTTCTCAACAGCACCTGCCACATGAGTTCTTCCGTATCACTCTAGTCTCTCTGACTGCATGTCAGCCACACTTAGAGTAGCAGACCCTCCTTTATGCTGATTTGTTCTTGCAATGGTGTAAACACTGAGAATAGAGCAGTGCGTGCGCGCGCGCACACACACACACACACACACACACACACATCCACAAAATTTCCCCTTCTGGGCTTACAATGCCCTGTGTGCTTTCTTCACAAAATACCTAAAATTCTATTTTTTGTGTATTGGTTTATTACGTCTTCCCCTCTAGAATATAAGATTCAAGAGGCTACAGAGTTTATTTTACTAAGCTTTGTATCCAGAATGCCTAGAACAATAGTTCCTGGCAAACTAAAGATATGTAAATATATATTTAATAAATGAATTAATAGTAAGGATATAAGACTAAGGGAATTGAAGGATCTCTACCCAAGAATAGACAGCTTGTAAACAGCAAAGCTAATATATTAAGAATCTCTGACACACAAAAAAAGACATATAATCTCTTTAAATTCTTTACCAGTATGCTGAGGTTACTGCCATTGATTTGCTGACTGGTACCAGATCAGGAAAGTCAATTATAAGCACCAATGTTCAATTTGGCTTCCAGTGATATCATATTGGTAACCCGATCCAGGCTATGGTGGGAGTATTTACCCCACGGAACTTGGCAGAAGCCACAAAGAGAGCTAGCTGTCAAACATTTACCACCACTGGATATCTCCTTCCCATCCCACTTCCTAGTCTATTCATGCTGAAAGCACTTACACGAGTGACCCAGACTTCTCTCCCTAGGAGTGGTCCTTATTTTGCTGTTTCTGTGGGACTCTGAGTTTTCAGCATGGTGCCCTCCTCTTGCATTCTCCACTTTGCAAATCTCTAAATCTTTGAACAAGGATCACACAGCAAGGGTGGGGCAAACCAGTAACTAAAAACTGTGACTATTCAGAAGCAAATCAGGCAAGATCACCAGGGTGTAGGTGGAGAAAGAGAACAGAATTTACAACCAGCTCTGTGTCTATGAAAATGGGCAGGAGCAGAGCTTTTATTGAAAGACAGCACTTGGTTGGCAATCTTGGTCTCACTCCAAAGACGCATAAATCCTCTAGTTCTTTTCATATGAGGACAGTTAGTGCTGGACTGACTCTACTTATTATTCCCCAGAGGACATTGAGTGGAACTTGTACTCCAAAACACTGAATACCTGAATAAAAATTACACGGGATTATTATAAAATAATTTCATAAAATGACCACTTTCATAGCAATATTAAACATAAGCTACAGGTTCGTTTTGCTTTATTTTGTTCTTACTTTAAAGAGGGTATATTTGATCCATGAGCATAAAATATAACTGTTCTTCCGCAATAAAGTTGAAAATAATGCTAGCATTAATTAGATTTCCAACAATAGCACCTCAGGTATGCAAGGGTATTTATTTTTTCCATTTATTATCCCCCAATTCTCCCCCCATTCATTTTCTCATTGTCTGGGTCAGATCACCCAGGGGGCACCTAGATATGTAAGGGATAACCTAGGACAAAAGTGGAGGAGGAAGCAGTAATGACATCTAGCATCACATCTCTAAGGCCTTCACATCATGGTGGTAACCCTACACCACTGTCATAGTGGGGGTGCACATGCTTGTGCTCTGCTGATGATAAGCAAAGATAGGAGTCAGGACTAATGTAATAAAGCACTAATTAGGTTTCTGATGTCTTACACTTGCTCAGTCAATTATCACAGCAGCCAGCATTATTTGTATTATTAAAAGCAAAGTGTGTATATTCTGAAACAAAGAACTATAGGGGCACCTGGGTGGCTCAGTGGGTTAAGCCTCTGCCTTCAGCTCATATCAGAATCTCAGGGTCCTGGGATGGAGTCCTGCATCGGGCTGTCTGCTGAGCAGGGAGCCTGTTTCCCCCTTTCTCACTGCCTGCCTCTCTGCCTTCTTGTGATCTCTCTCTCTGTCAAATAAGTAAATAAAATCTTAAAAAAAAACAAAAACAAAAACAAAAAAACTAAGAACTACAATACCAAAAGTCTTCCCACAGTGACATACTCAGCTTTCCTCAACATCACCTACTGTCTCCCCACCTGTGAGTCGGTTCCCTGATAACCACTGCACGACTTAGCTGTCTTAAGCCTTCTACAAATCCAGTATCTTCAGTTTGGAATTAGTTCCTTGACTTATAGTTCTGTTTTCTCTTTAGTCTACCCTCCTAGAAAGTCACACCGGCAGTTACTTTGAAGTCCCCCCTTTAACCAAGAAATGACAGCATCAGACTCTCCCACACGTTATCTAAAAATATACTCCAACCCCAGTATGTTTTCCTTCCCTCAATAGTAAGGTTAGCGGTCCCTTTTGTAGAGGGACTTAGATGTTACCAATTGTTCCCCCTAATTACCTGGAACATAAAGCCCATTTCAGCAAGAGCTTGCAGAATCAACTGCTAATTTCCACTCCTCATATCTCATGTGAAATTATGTTTTTAGTTCTCCAAAAGAATACATTTCCAGGGATCTTGACTTCAATTTCCTAAAGTTAGCCAGAGCCTACAGCAGCATAGAGGGCAACACAGCAGGGGTAGAGGGTTCAGAGATCTGTCCTTTCTCTGGCGAGTTCAACTCAGCCATGCCTTCCATAAAAATTAAAAGAAATATACAATCTTGACAAACATGAACAATCTATGATAATAAAGCATGGTATATTCATATAAATTACTACCAATAATTAAGAATATTTGGATTTTGAAGTGGCCTAGGTTTGAATTTCAGCTCTGCTACAGGTACATTAATCACTTTACAAAGCCCCAGTTTTCTCATCTATAAAATGGGAATAGCATTAGAACCCAGCTCACAGAGCTATAATGAGGATTAAATAAGATGATGCTTCTAAAGTGCTTAACATAAAACCAAATACATAGTTTTCAAAGAATATTAGTTATCACTGTTTTTTTACATAGTAACTTTTATATAACTTCCTTAGCATAATAGTGTTTCCAGCAAGCATCTGTGACCCAGATAGATGAAACTCTTACTAACAATATAATAATACATCACAAACTGAGGAGCATCCCTCCCGCGATGGCCTTTGTCCAATCCTGACAGTTCTTCCCCCAATCCTCACACTCTATCTAGTCCAGGGAAGTTTCTTGCCAGGACTTCCCAAAGGGAAGCTGCCCTGGCACTAACAAAAGAACCACTTTCTGGGCCAAGTTCCCTGACACCTCTGGGTAGCTGTCAACTTGATACACAGGTGATTTTTTTCCCTTGATTATGTCCTAGAACCTTGAGTTTTTACTGTCACTAATCACTATATCTACCTCCCCACTATATCTTGTCTGCACACTAGTGTGATTTTTTGCATATGGGCACTTAGAGGGGAAAAAAGAGAGAGAAAGCTAACATTTATATAGCAAACAGTTTTCTATAAATTTATTTGGTCTTTGCCTCATAAAAGTCATATGAATAATAAGAAAAGTGACCTCCTTGCCTCCTGCCCTCACTGCTGATTATAAATAAAATGTTAAATGCTGTAACTTAATATAGGGAGCTCTGCAAGTCTCTTGGGATACCTATTCAGCCAGGGTATAGGTTTTTATTTTTGTTTGGGTTTGTATTTTAATATATTCTCAATTATCTTCAAAGAACTTCAGGAGGCTTATGACAGAAGACTTATAAATTGTGGCAAATAAAATTAGAGTTCAAAAATATGAAAATGATGAGGATTCTCAAACTGTAATATTTCAGGAGTGCCTGGCTGGCTGAGTTAGTAGAGGATCCAACTCCTGATCTCGGGATCATGAGATGAAAGCTTACATTGAATGGTTACCATCTGCCACGCACTCCTCTGGGCAGTAAGAACATAGTAATGGAGTTATCTGCTGGCTCACCTTCCAGATATGTGGCAATGGCCAGGCCTGCTACACCTCCACCTTCCCAGGATCCTTCAGCTTCTCAGACTCCTGGGCCAGGGGTATGTGTTTGCTCCATCATGAGGGACCCTTGATTTTACAGGACACCCACATCAACAAGAATTACAAGATGGAAAAACTCACCTCAAAAAAGAGAACAAGAGACAGCACTGACTTCCAGGCACCTAATCAGTATGGGTATAAGTAAAATGTCAGAACTAGAGTTCAGGAAAACAATTATAAAGACACTAGCCCGGCTTGATAAAAGCATAGAAGACTCTAGAGAATCCCTTTCTGGAGAAATAAAAGAATTAAAATCTAATCAAGTTGAAATTTAAAAGGCTATTAATGAGATGCAATAAAAAATGGAGGCTCTAACTGCTAGGATAAATGAGACAGAAGAGAGAATTAGTCATATATAAGACCAAATGATGGAGAATAAAAAAGCTGAGAAAAAGATAAAAAACTATGGGATCATGAGGGGAGAATTCAAGAGATAAGTGATATCATAAACTCAAACAATATTAGAATAACTGGAATCCCAGAAGAGGAAAGAGAGAGAGGAACAGAAGTTGTACTGGAACAAATTATAGCAGAGAACATCACTATTCTGGGGAAGGAAAGGAAACAGGCATTCAAGTGAAGCTTACAAATATCAGTGACAAAGAGAAAATCCTGAAAGCAGCTCAAGACAAGATATTCATGACCTAAAGGTCTAGAAACATTAGACCGGCAATAGACCTATCCACAGAGACCTGGCAGACCACAAAGGACTGGCATGATATATTCAGGGTGCTAAATGAGAACATAGTGATGAATAAACAGAAAAGCATCCTGCTTTCATGGGAATTTATATTCCCTTGGACATAAAAGAATGGATTGTGGATAAAGACAGATAATAAGCAGGTGAATAAATAAATAAACATGCATTTATAATAGTGGTAAGTGACAAAGAAATTTTTAAGAACTGAGGTAACAGAGTAATGAGAGGGCTACTCTGATTAGATTTCCAGGGAAAGTTTTCCTGGGAAGCTGATACCTGATCTGAGACCCATAACAGTATAGAAGAACCAGGCATGCAGAGATGAGGGAAGACTATTTCCTCAGGAAGGTAGGACACCATACATTCAACTTCACCAGAGAACCAGATCTAGTATCTATATATCAGAAAGAGAATGGTGTGATTGAGTCAAAGTTAGATTACTTTGCTACTTCATATCCTGATACCTGCAGAAGAGTCCTAGAAAAAAGCAGAAATGATCATTAAAGATGGCTGTTGAAGAAAGTAAATGAGTTTTTCAGAATGAAGTCACTCGGGTTTTTTCACTGTCTTAATGAAATCAACCAAAAACTTCCAAATCCAGTAATGGAGAAAAAAAGTAATTCAGACAAAATATCTCAATAAAAATAAATATATATCAGAAATCTTCAAGGCATGAAAGAACTAAAAGACCAACAGAAAAACCAAGACAGGATTAAGGAGCTCGTGGGTAGCCAAAGAAACGAGTCTCACATTTAAAACCACTTTTTCCCCTGAGACCAGAAAAAAATTTTCACCCTGGAATAAGGTTAAATAAAAAAATATCCACCCCACACAGATATCAGCCCAACTTTGACTATCCTGGATGACTCTTAAGCACTGAAAAAGAGGCACCATAGTCTTATTTCCATTGCACTAAAGGGTGACATTACAACACTGTCAAAGTGACAAAGGAAAATGAAAATGTCTCTAGGAAGTTAATCATCTGTGGCCTCAAGGGCCTTTCAAAAATAATTTTTCAGATATAATGTCCTGGATATAATCAAATACAACCTAGCATCATAGCATTATACAGTTATAATATTGCTATATTATACACCTGAAACTAATATAATATTGTATGTCAACTACACTTTAATAAATACATGTATTCAATATATATACAAATATGTGTGTGCATATAAGTAGAGAGAGAAAGAAAATATTCACATATATATGTGTATACACACACACACACACACACACACATATCACTTAGCACATGAGAAGAAAAGATGGCGCACTGGGTTGAATAGCATTTCTCTGGAGAACTCTAACTGATACAGGTAGATTAAACAACACAAACAACAGACAACAGAAATCAGCCCAAAAGTACTTCCCAATATTGAATTTATCAGACTTTGACATTAAAATAACTATACTTAACATGTCCCAGGAAATAAAAACCAAGTTTAAATTTTTCAGTAAATTACAGAAAAATACAAAAAGTAACACAGTAGCACCACCGAGGTGGCTCAGTCAGTTGAGCATCCAACTCTTTTTTTTTAATTTTTTATAAACATATTTTTATCCCCAGGGGTACAGGTCTGTGAATCGCCAGATTTACACACTTCACAGCACTCACCAAAGCACATACCCTCCCCAATGTCCATAACACCACCCCCTTCTCCCAACCCCCCTCCCCCCAGCAACCCTCAGTTTGTTTTGTGAGATTAAGAGTCACTTATGGTTTGTCTCCCTCCCAATGCCATCTTGTTTCATTTATTCTTCTCCTACCCACTTAAGCCCCCATGTTGTATCACCACTTCCTCATATCAGGGAGATCATATGATAGTTGTCTTTCTCTGCTTGACTTATTTCACTAAGCATGATACGCTCTAGTTCCATCCATGTTGTCGCGAATGGCAAGATTTCATTTCTTTTGATGGCTGCATAGTATTCCATTGTGTATATATACCACATCTTCTTGATCCATTCATCTGTTGATGGACATCTAGGTTCTTTCCATAGTTTGGCTATTGTGGACATCGCTGCTATAAACATTCGGGTGGACGTCCCCCTTCGGATCACTACATTTGTATCTTTAGGGTAAATAGCCAGTAGTGCAATTGCTGGGTCATAGGGCAGTTCTATTTTCAACATTTTGAGGAACCTCCATGCTGTTTTCCAGAGAGGTTGCACCAGCTTGCATTACCACCAACAGTGTAGGAGGGTTCCCCTTTTCTCCACATCCTCGCCAGCATCTGTCATTTCCTGACTTGTTGTTAGCCATTCTGACTGGTGAGAGGTGATATCTCATTGTGGTTTTGATTTGTATTTCCCTGATGCCGAGTGATATGGAGCACTTTTTCATGTGTCTTTTGGCCATCTGGATGTCTTCTTTGCAGAAATGTCTGTTCATGTCTTCTGCCCATTTCTTGATTGGATTATTTGTTCTTTGGGTGTTGAGTTTGCTAAGTTCTTTATAGATTTTGGACACTAGTCCTTTACTGATATGTCATTTGCAAATATCTTCTCCCATTCTGTCAGTTGTCTTCTGATTTTGTTAACTGTTTCCTTTGCTGTGCAAAAGCTTTTGATCTTGATGAAATCCCAATAGTTCATTTTTGCCCTTGCTTCCCTTGTCTTTGGCGATGTTCCTAGGAAGATGTTGCTGTGGCTGAGGTCGAAGAGGTTGCTGCCTGTGTTCTCCTCAAGGATTTGGATGGATTCCTTTCTCACATTGAGGTCCTTCATCCATTTTGAGTGTATTTTTGTGTGTGGTGTAAGGAAATGGTCCAATTTCAGTTTTCTTCATGTGGCTATCCAATTTTCCCAACACCATTTATTGAAGAGGCTGTCTTTTTGCCATTGGACATTCTTTCCTGCTTTGTCGAAGATGAGTTGACCATAGAGTTGAGGGTCTATTTCTGGGCTCTCTATTCTGTTCCATTGATCTATGGGTCTGTTTTTGTGCCAGTACCATGCTGTCTTGATGATGAAAGCTTTGTAATAGAGCTTGAAGTCCGGAATTGTGATGCCACCAACTTTGGCTTTCTTTTTCAATATCCCTTTGGCTATTCAAGGTCTTTTCTGGTTCCATATAAATTTTAGAATTATTTGTTTCATTCTTTGAAATAGATGGATGGCACTTTGATAGGAATTGCATTAAATGTGTAGATTGCTTTAGGTAGCATAGACATTTTCACAATATTTCTTCTTCCATTCCAGGAGCATGGAACATTTTTCCATTTCTTTGTGTCTTCCTCAATTTCTTTCATGAGGACTTTATAGTTTTCTGAGTATAGATTCTTAGCCTCTTTGGTTAGGTTTATTCCTATTCTTATGGTTTGGGTGCAATTGTAAATGGGATTGACTCCTTAATTTCTCTTTCTTCTGTCTTGTTGTTGGTGTAGAGAAATGCAACTGATTTCTATGCATTGATTTTATATCAATGCATAGACACTTTACTGAATTCCTGTACAAGTTCTAGCAGTTTTGGAGTAGAGTCTTTTGGGTTTTCCACATATAGTATCATATCATCTGCGAAGAGTGATAATTTGACTTCTTCTTTGCCGATTTGGATGCCTTTAATTTCCTTTTGTTGTCTGCTTGCTGAGGCTAGGGCTTCTAGAACAATGTTGAATAGCAGTGGTGATAATGGACATCCCTGCCGTGTTCCTGACCTTAGCGGAAAAGCTTTCAGTTTTTCTCCATTGAGAATGATATTTGCGGTGGGTTTTTCATAGATGGCTTTGATGATAGTGAGGTATGTGCCCTCTCTCCCTATACTTTGAAGAGTTTTGATCAGGAAGGGATGCTGTACTTTGTCAAATGCTTTTTCAGCATCTATTGAGAGTATCATATGTTTCTTGTTCTTTCTTTTATTGATGAGTTGTATCACATTGACTGATTTGCGGATGTTGAACCAAGCTTGCAGCCCTGGAATAAATCCCACTTGGTCATGGTGAATAATCCTTTTAATGTACTGTTGAATCCTGTTGGCTAGTATTTTGGTGAGAATTTTCGCATCTGTGTTCATCAAGGATATTGGTCTATAGCTCTCTTTTTTGATGGGATCCTTGTCTGGTTTGGGGATCAAGGTGATGCTGGCCTCATAAAATGAGTTTGGAAGTTTTCCTTCCATTTCTATTTTTTGGAACAGTTTCAGGAGAATAGGAATTAGTTCTTCTTTAAATGTTTGGTAGAATTCCCCCAGGAAGCCGTCTGGCCCTGGGCTTTTGTTTGTTTGGAGATTTTTAATGACTGTTTCAATCTCCTTACTGGTTATGGGTCTGTTCAGGCTTTCTATTTCTTCCTGGTTCAGTTGTGGTAGTTTATATGTTTCTAGGAATGCATCCATTTCTTCCAGATTGTCAAATTTGTTTGCGTAGATTTGGTCATAGTATGTTCTTATAATAGTTTGTATTTCTTTGGTGTTAGTTGTGATCTTTCCTCTTTCATTCTTGATTTTATTTATTTGGGTAATTTCTCTTTTCTTTTTGATAAGTCTGGCCAGGGGTTTATCAATTTTATTAATTCTTTCAAAGAACCAGCTCCTAGTTAAGTTGATTTGCTCTATTGTTTTTTTGGTTTCTATTTCATTGATTTCTGCTCTGATCTTTATGATTTCTCTTCTCCTGCTGGGCTTAGGGCTTCTTTCTTGTTCTTTCTCCAGCTCCTTTAGGTGTAGGGTTAGGTTGTGTACCTGAGACCTTTCTTGTTTCTTGAGAAAGGCTTGTACCGCTATTTATTTTCCTCTCAGGACTGCCTTTGTTGTGTCCCACAGATTTTGAACTGTTGTATTTTCATTATCATTTGTTTCCATGATTTTTTTCAATTCTTCTTTAATTTCCCGGTTGACCCATTCATTCTTTAGAAGGATGTTGTTTAGTCTCCATGTATTTGGGTTCTTTCCAAACTTCCTCTTGTGGTTGAGTTCTAGCTTCAGAGCATTGTGGTCTGAAAATATGCAGGGAATGATCCCAATCTTTTGATACCGTTGAGTACTGATTTAGGACCAAGGATGTGATCTATTCTGGAGAATGGTCCATGTGCACTAGAGAAGAATGTGTATTCTGTTGCTTTGGGATGAAATGTTCTGAATATATCTGTGATGTCCATCTGGTCCAGTGTGTCGTTTAAGGCCTTTATTTTCTTGTGGATCTTTTGCTTGGATGATCTGTCCATTTCAGTGAGGGGAATGTTAAAGTCCCCTACTATTATTGTATTATTGTTGATGTGTTTCTTTGATTTTGTTATTAATTGGTTTATATAGTTGGCTGCTCCCACGTTGGGGACATAGATATTTAAAATTATTAGATCTTCTTGTTGGACAGACCCTTTGAGTATGATACAGTGTCCTTCCTCATCTCTTATTATAGTCTTTGGCTTAAAATCTAATTGGTCTGATATAAGGATTGCCACTCCTGCTTTCTTCTGATATCCATTAGCATGGTAAATTCTTTTCCACTCACTCACTTTAAATCTGGAGGTGTCTTTGGGCTTAAAATGAGTTTCTTGGAGGCAACATATAGATGGGTTTTGTTTTTTTATCCATTCTGATACCCTGTGTCTTTTGATTGGGGCATGTAGCCCATTAACATTCAGGGTAACTACTGAGAGATATGAATTTAGTGCCATTGATTGCCTGTAGGGTGACTGTTACTGCATATTGTCTCTGTTCCTTTCTGATCTACCACTTGTAGGCTCTCTCTTTGCTTAGAGGACCCCTTTCAATATTTCCTGTAGAGCTGGTTTGGTGTTTGCAAATTCTTTCAGTTTTTGTTTGTCCTGGAAGCTTTTAATCTCTCCTTCTATTTTCAATGATAGCCTAGCTGGATATAGTATTCTTGGCTGCATGTTTTTCTCGTTTAGTGCTCTGAAAATATTATGCCAACTCTTTCTGGCCTGCCAGGTCTCTGTGGATAAGTCTGCTGACAATCTAATATTTTTACCATTGTATGTTACAGACTTCTTTTCCCGGGCTGCTTTCAGGATTTTCTCTTTGTCACTGAGACTTGTAAATTTTACTATTAGGTGACAGGGTGAGGGCCTATTCTTATTGATTTTGAGGGGCGTTCTCTGAACCTCCTGAATTTTGATGCTCGTTCCCCTTGCCATATTGGGGAAATTCTCCCCAATAATTCTCTCCAGTATACCTTCTGCTCCCCTCTCTCTTTCTTCTTCTTCTGGAATCCCAATTATTCTAATGTTGTTTCGTCTTATGGTGTCACTTAACTCTCGAATTCTCCCCTTGTGGTCCCTTAGCTGTTTGTCCCTCTTTTGATCAGCTTCTTTATTCTCTGTCATTTGGTCTTCTATATCGCTAATTCTTTCTTCTGCCTCATTTATCCTAGCAGTGAGAGCCTCCATTTTTGATTGCACCTCATTAATAGCTTTTTTGATTTCAACTTGGTTAGATTTTAGTTCTTTTATTTCTCCAGAAAGGGCTTTTATATCTCCCGAGAGGGTTTCTCTAATATCTCCCATGCCTTTTTCGAGCCTGGCTAGAACTTTGAGAATTGTTATTCTGAACTCTAGATCTGACATATTACCAAGTGTGTATTGATTAGGTCCCTAGCCTTTGGTACTGCCTCTTGTTCTTTTTTTTGTGGTGAATTTTTCTGCCTTGTCATTTTGTCCAGATAAGAGTATATGAAGGAGCAAGTAAAATACTAAAAGGGTGGCAACAACCCCAGAAAATATGCTTTAACCAAATCAGAAGAGATCCCAAATCGTGAGGCGGGAGAAAGGGGATAAAAAGAGGTTCAAAAAGAAAGAAAGAAAAGAAAAAAGAATTTAAAAAAGAAAACGAATAAAGAAAAGTATAAAAAAGAAAAAATATATATATTAGAGAAACTAGTTAAAAAAGAAAAGGGTAAAAGTTTAAAAAAATTTAGAAGAAGAGAAAAAAAATGAAAAAGAAAATAATTAAATTAACTGCAAGACTAAAAAATCACAGGGAGAAAGCCATGAGTTCCGTGCTTTGCTTTCTCCTCCTCTGGAATTCTGCTGCTCTCCTTGGTATTGAAACCGCACTCCTTGGTAGGTGAACTTGGACTCGGCTGGATTTCTTGTTGATCTTCTGGGGGAGAGGCCTGGTGTAGTGATTCTCAAGTGTCTTTGCCCCAGGCGGAATTGCACTGCCCTTACCAGGGGCCGGGCTGAGTAATCCGCTCGGGTTTGCTTTCAGGAGCTTTGTTCCCTGAGCGCTTTCCATAGAGTTCTGGAGGACGGGAATACAAATGGTGGCCTCCTGGTCTCCGGCCCGGAGGAGCCGAGAGCCCGGGGCCCCACTCCTCAGTGCGCCCTCAGAGAACAGCGCCCAGTTACTCCTGTCTGCCTGACCTCCGGCCGCGCTCCGAGCTCACCGAGCCTGCGACCGGTTCAAGGTAACACTGAGCCTGAGCTTACTGTCAGCTCTGTCTCTGTAGCCGGCTTTCCCATTCCAATACCCGCAAGTCTGCGACACTCAGACACCCCCGATCCTTCTGTGACCCTGCGGGACCTGAGGCCACGCTGACCCCGCGTGGGATTCGCCCCGGTTTAGCCTCTGGAGCGATGTCCCTCAGCAGAACAGACTTTTAAAAGTCCTGATTTTGTGCTCCGTTGCTCCGCCGCTTGCCGGGAGCCGGCCCCTCCCCCTGGGGTCTATCTTCCCGTCGCTTTGGATTCACTTCTCCCCCGGTCCTACCTTTCAGAAAGTGGTTGTTCTTCTGTTTCTAGAATTGCTGTTCTTCTTCTCTTCGATCAAATAAAAGGTTATAGGCAGGAATAAGTCTTCCCAGGGTTTGGTAGGTGTCCCATTCCACATTCTCCCACACAAACGGAATGAACTCGAGCATCCAACTCTTGATCTCAGCTCTGGTCTTGATCTCAGGGTCGTGAATTCAAGCCCCCCTTTAAAAAATATGTGGGGCGCCTGGGTGGCTCAGTGGTTTAAGCCTCTGCCTTTGGCTCAGGTCATGATCTCAGTGTCGTGGGATCAAGCCCAGCATTGGGTTCTCTGCTCAGCGGGGAGCCTGCTTCTCCTCCCTCTATCTGCCTGCCTCTCTGCCTACTTGTGATCTCTGTCTGTCAAATAAATAAATAAAATCTTTTTAAAAAAATAAAAATTAAAAAAAAATTTTTTTAAGTAACATGATAGATTTGAAAAAGAACAAACCAAAAATTGTACTGCTGAATAAAACTGAAAGAAATAACCTAATGGATGGGTTAAAAAATACATTAAACACAGTAAATTATTCCATTGTAAAATATTGGGAGGAAATATCTAGAATGAAGCACAGAGAGACAAAATGAGAGAAAACAGCTTGGGGAAAAAGGTAAGATAAAAAAGAGATATAGTGAGAAGATGTAACATATAGGAAACTAGAGTTGCAAAAGAAGGGGGAGGCAGAAGTAACACTGAAAAAGACAATGATGAAGAATTTTTCAAAAAACAAGGAAAGACATTAATTGACATATCTAAGAAGTCCAAGAAATTCCAGGTATTATTCCAGGGATAAATAAAATGAAGTTTATATCTAGACACATCATATTTGAAATGCAGAACATGAAAGACAATGAGGAAATGTTTAAAGCTACCAGGAAAAGGAAAACAGGTTACATAACGAGAAGCAAGAGCTACACTTCTCCCAGACCTCTCAACAGCAAAAATGGAAGCTAGAAGAAAATGGAACAGTATAGAAAGTAGTGAAGTATAGTACTGTCACTTTAAAACTTTATACTCAGTAAAATTGATTTTTCAAGAATAAAGTTAAAAGAAAGATAGTTTAACTCAAACAAAAACTGTGAAACTGAACCACAGGTAGACTCATTTTTAAAGAAAACTAAAAAATATGATTCGAGCTAGAAACAAATATAGAATCCCAAAAGGAAGAATGGAGAGATGGGAAGAAATGAATAACAAGAAGAATACAAACCCTGCAGAAAAATCTAAATGAATACTACTGTATAAAATAATAGTAAAATCTTTTAAAATAGAAAATTATATTTAAAATATAATTGTATTTAAAATACAAAATTATAATACAAATAAAATATCTAAGAATAGAGGTCAATAAAGTGTTGTAAAGTTTTTACATTGTCTAAGAGGAGGATATAAGTATTAATTAATAATACATTTTCATAAAGCAAGTAGGATTTTTTTTTAATTTTAAGGTAGTAAATTAAAAGAATAAAAACACTGTATAAAAATGCCTTACAGGGGTGCCTGGGTGGCTCAGTGGGTTAAAGCCTCTGCCTTTGGCTCAGGTCATGATCCCAGGGCCCTGGGATCGAGCCCTGCATCAGGCTCTCTGCTCAGAGGGGAGCCTGCTTCCTCCTCTCTCTCTCTTTGCCTGCCTCTCTGCCTGCTTGTGATCTCTATCTCTCAAATGGATGAATGAAATCTTTAAAAAAAAAAAATTGGGGGTGCCTGGGTGGCTCAGTAGGTTAAAGCCTCTGCCTTCAGCTCGGGTCATGATCCCAGGGTCCTGGGATTGAGCCCTGTATCGGGCTTTCTGCTCAGCGGGGAGCCTGCTTCCCTTCCTCTCTCTTCGCCTGCTTGTGATCTCTGTCTGTCAAATAAATAAATAAAATCTTTTTTTAAAATGCCTTACAAAGATTTTTTTAAATGGAATCACAAAAATCTCCAATCATATCAAAGAAGAGAAAAGAGAAAGGGAACACAGAGTTAGCAGAACAAATTACAAATATACAAGAAGATACTGAGCTAGTCTGAAATAACACAGTAACTACATTAAATTTAGATGAACTAAAAGCTGCAATTTAAAGACAAAGATTATCACACTGGACTTCTTAAAATGAAGAGTCATATGCTATTTATTTGAAATATATACCCAAAACCTAAGGCTATAGAAAGGCTGAAAGCAAGAATTAAAATAGATGTATCCTGTAAACATGAATCCAAATATATGTAGCTGATAAAGCCACATTAATATAAAACAATTCATCTTGTGATTGGGAGGGAGACAAACCATAAGTGACTTTTAATCTCACAAAACAAACTGAGGGTTGCTGGGGGGAGGGGGTTTGGGAGAAGGGGGTGGGATTATGGACATCGGGGAGGGTATGTGCTTTGGTGAGTGCTATGAAGTGTGTAAATCTGGTGATTCACAGACCTGTACCCCTGGGGATAGAGTATTATGCCTCCATCAGAAAGGATGAATACCCAACTTTTGTAGCAACATGGACGGGACTGGAAGAGATTATGCTGAGTGAAATAAGTCAAGCAGAGAGAGTCAATTATCATATATGGTTTCACTTATTTGTGGAGCATAACAAATAGCATGGAGGACATGGGGACTTAGAGTGGAGAAGGGAGTTGGGGGAAATTGGAAGGGGAGGTGAACCATGAGAGACTATGGACTCTGAAAAACAATCTGAGGGTTTTGAAGGGACGGGGGGTGGGAGGTTGGGGTACCAGGTGGTGGGTATTATAGAGGGCACGGATTGCATGGAGCACGGGGTGTGGTGCAAAAATAATGAATACTGTTATGCTGGAAATAAAAAAAAAATAAAAAATAAATTAAATATTAAAAAAAAAAAAATATATAAAACAATTCAATTTTAAAGCAAAAAGCATTATTTGCCATAATTCAGAATACATAAGCATGGAGCCAAGACATCAAAATCTTAACAAGCACCACTGCCGATTCTTAGGTACTCTCAAATCTATTTGATAAGGATATATTTCATAGGGATTACAATCTGAAAAACATAGAGGAATAAATAGGAAATCCTTAAAACCAGGATTTCCAAACCAAAACACTGACATTTTAGACCAGATAATACTTTGTTACAGGGGACTGTCCCTCACAGGATAGAACATTTAGCAGGACCTCTAGCCTCTACCCACTAGACGCTGACAGTACCACCGCATCTCCTCAGTTGTGACGACCAAAAATGTCTCCAGATACTCCCAAATGTCGCTGAAGGGCAAAATCTTCTCTGGTTGAAATTTACCGCCTTAGACCAACTTTTTTCTTACTCATTCTCACCAATCAGTTCTGATTTTTCCAGCAAGACAACACCATTATGTTTGGTTGTTTGGTCAAGTCCATATCCAGCCAATGCGTCCATCCACCCACCGGTCCACCTATCAAGTATTTATTGGGTGTCTAGTTTGCAGGATGCACCATTCTAGGAGTTGGGAATACATCAGTGAAAAAAAAGACAGAAATCCCTGCTTTCACAGAGTTTACATTTCAGGGTGGCTGTGTGGGGCAGAAAAAACTCACCATCTAAATCAAAATCAATGCATAAAGAGGCTGCCTAAGACCTGCATTACTGAATTTCAGCCCAAGTCCCTTTTTAAATTTTTTCTCATTTTTTATTAGGTTTACCCCTTGAAAAACACTGGCCCTCATTCAGAAATCATTTAAACTCAGCTTCTATCACATGGCAGAAAAAAGCCAGCAGCCCTGATTCTGACTCCAAGAGCAAATAACCCTATGCTTCCTTTCTCTCAACAAGTGAGGTGAGTGTTACTTAAATTTTGGGATCTACGTTTTGAAGATAAAAAGCATTCCCTTTGTCACCTCAATCACTCTGAGCCATTTGTCTCGAACAAGAAACTTCCAAGAGTAATGAGTAAGAGTTAAACACTGTTCACCACCCACCATCCCATGTAGAATGGGGTACTCCGGAGCACTTAGAGTCGGTCATCCAGGACCAGTTCATCTCTAATGCTGATAAGAGCACACAGAGAAGTAAAAAGGCAGAACTCGGAGTATTTACTTTAGCGAAGCAGGGAATATCAGTTTTACCTGCAACTTAATGAAGCCCTCAATTTTTGAGCCAGAATTTTAACAAAACCCTCGCTGCATCCAGGGTAATATTTTATGAATTTTCTCTATGCTTTTCATTTCAAAAAGTCTTTCTCATGAAATTTTAGAATTTGAAGGGTGAAAGACGCAATCACATATAATTCGACACTCTCCTCCTTGCCTCCCCCCCATATAAGAAACAGCAGAAAACATGATCTCATTCTCGTAAAACTAGTGACAGGCAAGGCATTTAGTCAAGTTTTGGAACTCACTAATTCTCTATTAGCTAAGCTTACATCACTTACATAAAACCACAGAGGCCACAAGGGGTTTTCATTAGGCAAGCATTGGCTTATATCCCATTTTTTTAAAGGTCACTGAATGTTGTTTTAAATGTATATCTCCTAATAAACTCAGCCACTGAAGGCAGCACCGACAACCAAAGAAAATATACTATTTTCAAATTAAGGTCAAATTTTAGAGAGGATTTAATGAGCTTCAGGGATAGGGTACAGTTTTCCTCAATATTCAACAGAGACAGAAAATAAACTATAGGCAGGAGAACAAGAACAAAGTCCATCTCTAATGTTGCTGTCCCAGAGGCAGAAAAGCAAAGGGAATGCGGCAGACAAATGGACTTTCTCATGGACTACTGAGCAAAGCGGATACCTCGAACTGAAACACTAGATGGTGGAGACCTTTGCAGATGTCCTTGAACACAGCTTCATGGACACTTCCCAGCACATCAGTTTTAAACTTTTAGGCTGCTTTCTAAACATCTTGCAACAGAGTTTCAAAAGTTTGGACAGAAATTTTGATACAAGACAAACATCACAATTTCATTTTCCCAGGCAGTTCCTTTCCCACGATTGCACTGAGCTTTTGACCACTCAAGCACATTTTTGATTGTGGACATTTTGAAATTTTATATAACCATTCTCCATGTGTTTGGTCAGTTTCATAGAACTATTTCTCTCCACCCAAAGCTAACTGCCCTCCCTAGATGTAGTGCACATATTTGTATGCATCTGCTCATACATAGAAATCATTCTGTTGAAAGCAGGTGACCTCATCTGTCAATAAGAGTTATTCAAAAATATAATGCCTTTCTTCACTTGACTTTGAATTAAGCACACAAAAGTAAAACAGAAGACCCTGGCAT